>NW_028262290.1:94698571-94998928 GCF_047370975.1 Nipponia nippon | reverse complement strand
CTGACCCTTTCAATATGAACTTTCAAGACAATTGCAGTGAAGGATGGATAATACTGTATTTTAAAACAGTAATTTAAAATAAAACCTTGCATTTCCTCAGTCTTCTCCGCTAACGGCTCACTGGGTGGGTACAAGGAGACCTCCAACTGAGCGTCATTGGTTTTTTAACAGACATTGCATTTAACTTGATGTAGTGGACGTTGGTGAGAACCGAAGCACTGCTTATGGCTTTCGCTTGTTGCTCATTACTAACATTTTGAGATGGACATAATCTATAAATGTATCCAGCATTTCATTACATATGGACCCAATATTCTGTAATCTGGAGAAAAATAACCTTCGTTCTTGCTGCAGCAAAGACCGCAGGACCCAGATAAGCGGTTTTAGTTGTCTTTGAGTTAATTGTAAAATATATTTGCAAGCTTGCTTTGCAAAGCTTGTGGTGTGGTACCTAGCCAGTACCTAGTTGAAGCTGGGATATGCAAAAATGCCTCTTGCGGTAGCGTGTTGTAGAAGATGCACAGCACTTTTCAGTAGCTTTAGCTTCGGGAAAGTTAGTTCCGGATTGCTTGAGGTCATAGGAAGTCCTTTATGAGTGGACCCAAGTTTGTTCTTTCCAGATGGTTTTAGCCCTCATTAAATAAATTCCGGTTCCTGAAAATCCCCTCTCCAGATGGCTCTAAATCTATTCCAATATTTACTATGGCACCTAGAAAGCTTCTAAGCTGACTTGTGTAAATAGGAAGTACTGTGCACCCCTCCAATGTACTGATTTGAAGGAAAATTGAATATAATTTAGAAAATTTAATATTTATTAAGCAATGTTGGAAATTGTAAAGTAGAATTACAGTAGTACACCTAGTTAGCAGTTCGGTTTCAAACAACTAATTAGTGTTTGGAATCCCGAAGAGGAATTATCCTTTAAACTATCAAAGTCTAAATAGCTCAAAAAATTCTTCAGAACAAGCAGCCAGCAATACAGTGGAAAAGTTCTCTGGAATCAAGAAACACTCGGAGGCAGTAGGACTTTAATATTTGTGTCCTGAGCAAGTTCAGAGGTGCTGATTGTATTAGGCAAATGTGTTGAAGTCATTGTCTGGAACGCCCTGAGTCCAGAATACAAGCGCTGCGCAGATACCCGGTGTAGGACAGTACCTTCCTCTCATTTTGTGTAAGGCTTTTTGTGTATCCTTGTATCGAGGAGAAGTGGGCCCAAACACAGGCTGCCATTTCTGGTTTTAAAAAACCCCAAAAATATATATATATATCAAAATGTGGGGTGACCAGGATGTATTGTGTTTTGAAATTTTCTTGCAGCTGTGACTTGCAGGTGGTACAGCAAATGCAGTTTCCTTTAAAACATCCATGAACAGATAGAATTTTATGTAATAAGGCTAATTATTGGCTTTTTGTTTCTCAGCCAGCTGCCAAAATAGGGAGGAAACGGATGGTGCAGCCCACTGCATCGGGTTGCTGTAGGATGGTGGTTGGTATTTGTCACTGAGGTGGCAGTCACCATCACTGCAGGATCACAAAATGCAAAATCTTTCTTCAGTTTGTTTGGTTTTAGAGGATGGAGGTCCTTGAGAAGTGTGTAGTGGTCAAACTGGAGCATGAAAAGTCATAGCAGAGTTTCTCTGTGCTGCTCCTTTGTCCTTTGCAGCCTCTTCTGAAGAAGAAATAATAGTTGCCTCTTTACACTTTTTCCGGGCCCAATTCTACTTTTGTCAAAAATTAAATTGAAATTTAAAAGCTGAGTTGAATTCTTGCCATTATCTTTAGTCAAAATAAAGTCAGAGGCTCAAACTGAGCCTCTGTTGTTATGAGTTTCAGTGCTTATTATATTTTGCCTGTCGACACAGAACTGGGCTAAGAGCACATACGTCTGCAAGGAGGTTATCCAGCAGCTACTGTATTAGTGCTACTGTAGGTCATTGCCTCAGTATGCTCCCTTTGAAATGGCTGCCATAAAGAGAGTATTTAGCTGAAAACCGTTTCCAAATAATTTTCACACGGTAAGAAATTATTCTTCATATATGATGTGATTTCCACGTGCACCTTCCCCGTGCTTTCAAGTTCCCAGGCTAGTTTGTCCCACAGAATCCAATAAAAAAGTGTAATTTCTCCCTAGGGTCTTTTCTGGTCATGTTTGATATCACTTAACATAATGAGCTTTTTACTCCCGCATCATAAAGGGTTTTGTTTGAGATTTCTTTTTTTTTTTTCTTCTTCAACAAAAAGTGTTGCTTACATCCCTTCTAAAGAATGCTCTTAGTTATGTGAAATGTGGACACGTTGTCTGGGCCAACCTCTTATCTACACCAGATTCAAACAGTCTGGTTCAGTACAGTGGCTTAGACTGCATGTTTTTGTTGTGTTTTGTTTCTTTTAAAAATATATATGTATGCGTCTCGTTAAAAAACATTGCTGCCCCCGTCTAGGAACAATGCAACACTCACATCATTTCCTGAAAGAATAGAGCTGGAAGGCAATTATCTACTCGCCAAACAGGCTAAAACAACAGTTCCTGATATTCTTCTCAAATATTTCAACTTCCCAGGAATCCGGAAAAAATAATTCCATGAGACGGTGTTATGAATGAAGGTACGACATTTCAGTTTCCTTCACTTGGAATCAGACATCCAGGGGTAATAAATTACCGCGCACTTGGCGCTGCGGGGAGGGGGGTCTGGCTGTGGCAAATTGTTTTTCTTCAGCGCAGGAACAACCAAGTGCTTCTACATCCTCCTCTGTCCGGTGACAGGCAAGGCTTCTTTCTTAATGGGCTTTCAGCAGCTATCGCATGAATTACCCGTAGAAGAAACAGGAACCTGACAGCAAAGCACCTTGAACCAAATTTGTTTAGAGATAGGAAAGTATAATAGAGATTTTTTTTTTCCATTTTACCCCTGTGAAATAAAGCCAGTAACACGCTCGGAGAACTGCACTGTAACAGGAAAATAAATAGAAAAAAATGAGTAGTGAAAAAGCATCTTTACCTCTTTCCCTTGCATCTCAAGGAAAGCCATTTTTGCCAGCATTACCCTGGTCCCATTTCTGTCACTCTGAAAGGACTAACTGCATCTCCTGTCTATATTTATTTTATGCATTTTTTTGGTTAGTATAAAGGAAAGAAGAGCAAACATACTGAAGAGGATTCAGATACTACTTTTGCAGGTTCTCCGTCAAATGTAATTTTCAGCTTACTCATTAATTCACGTTTGAATAGTTCTTAGATGGGATTGTAAATTTGGATCCTATGATAGACGTTATACGGGTGTATAGAAGAGCAAAATGCTGTTCCTGGGAAAAGCGTTGATGCTCTTGATCTTTGAAGAGCTCACTTCTGGTATTTAATAACCAAGCAGATGGAAAGTACTTCTGAAGAAGTGTGTCCTTGGATTCAAAGTGAAGCATTTTAGCAAGGTAGCACAGGAAACCTTGCTCTATTAATAAATTTGCTAAAATCATAGCAAGAAAACAGCAAATCAATGCACATCAAAATGAAATACCGTTAAACCAGAAGCTCTTAGTGGCACCTGCTCTCATTCTTGCTTCTGGAGATCAAGTTTGAAGAAAGTGGTCATAAATGGGAAAAATATAAATTATATTTAATTCATTTAGAAAAGTGATAGTTCTGATTTAATGTGAAGATATGCATATCATCTAGTTTTTTTAAGAGATGTTTTTCTTTTGTTACTTCTTTGAGAGAACTTGACTGAGTAGTCCTACCAGCTTGACGGAGCACTTGCCGCATGCCAGCAGAGGTTGTAGAGCCCGGCTCTGTACTTGGCACCTTGAAGGGGATGCAGCATGTACAAGGGATCACTTGGCCAGCAAGACCTAGACTCAGCAGAGACGTTTGCGTGTACCCACAGTGCGTTCTGTTTGTACCAGGGAAAACAGAAGGACAAAATCCTGCTCCTGTAGAAATCTTCAGCAAAATTCCTATTAACTTCACTTCAGGTAGAATTTAGCTAGCGTTTTTGGAATCAGGCATGACTCTTCATGGAAGAATGCAAGCAGTCCCTTTTTTTAATAACGACACTGAATTATGGTAAAGAAATGTGAGTAATATAATCACTATTCTCATACCACCAACTTTCATGCCCATACTATTCAGATTTTTTCAAATTTAATCTATTGTTTCAGGTTTGTAATTTATCTACTTATTTCTGTTTTACGAGATAATGAAAAGTTTGCTGTTGGCTGTATCAAGCATTAATTAGTTCATGACAACTTGACACTAACTTTTTCTGAGTGTTTAAAATTGCTAGGCATCTCATCAATAATGAGGTCAATGCCTTTAGCATATTTCATGCCTCATAACACGCCTTGTGAACATGAGACTCTCTTGGCACTACCTGTAAGGTGTGGATAGCAAGAATACCAAAATGCCACAAGAGGCTTACCGGTTTTGTGGTAGTTCAGTGAGTTTTATGTAAACCAAAAAATAATGAAGTTTTAAATGTCGTTTACCATTAAATAGATCTTTCTTTTCCTACCTGCCAGCCCTGGATGCATAAACCGTGCTATATGAAGGTGAATTTCTTATTTTCATTCTGCTTTCTGTACTCTTGCTCGCAGTAAAGAGGTGATACGCTACTAGCTTCCATGGTTGTTTTGGTGGAGCCCAACAGGCTTCAGCCCCCATCCTTTTCAAATGGCCTCAGAGTTGTGACTGATGAGTGATAGGATTCAAGCCTGCCGTAGAACTTGACGCTCTGCTTTTCACTGGCACTGCCCCTTCGGCTGCCTTTCAGCTCACTGCTGAGCTGCCAGTGTAATCTTAAAGGAGTAAAAGGTAGTAAATGATTTCTGTTACTAAAACACCTTCGCTGGCCGTTAAGCCAGTAACAGATGTTTAACTGAAAGGTCAGATAATTTACAACGTGGAACATAATTTCAAGTATGTAGTTTACCTACATAATACTCTGAGTGTTTGTGGCCCCATGCAATTAGGTGTGCACAAAGGATTATTAGCTAAAACCTGGGCTGAGAATCAAACCCTCGCTCCATTACAAAGTCATAAAGAAGAAAGAGAAAAAAAGCAGACCCAGAGAGTTGAGTAGAGCAAACTAAGAGCCATTATTATTATGTCTTGGTATTCTATAATATCTATATTAATATTTTGCTAAGCTCTTTGATCATAAGAAATTGAACTGAGTGGTAAAGAGCTAAACGTTAGATTAGAAGACTCAAGTGTCAGCTTGCTTGAAAACGAAGTATATTGTAGGACATATGGTCCAGAAACCTTAGGCAATGTACTTTATTTTTTTTAAACATGGAATTTATTAGAGAAGAGTGGAATTTATTATCTGTTATTTTACTGTCTGTAGAAAACAGGATTGTCACCTTTTCTTGCAGTGCAAATAATTGAGTCATGAAGGCTCAGAATTTATTTATTTTCCATAAAATTGAAAGGGAAAGAAAAGGTCTCAGGTCATGCTTCTTTCCAACAGGTAACTGTACTGTGCATCTAAGGGTAGCAGGGGGCTTTGGGGATTTGGGGTTGTTTTTTTCCTGAATATCTTACTGGAGTAGCTGTGTTTTGTGATAAGTACAATATCTTGCTCCTAAGATCCATATAACTTCTGTGTAAGTAAGTAAGGAAAAGGATAAAACCAAAGCTGTAAGGATAGTGGTACTACATAGATAGATAAGGCATTTGCAGTTAGATTCTTGTCCTGTACTTCTTGCTATTAAATGCTATAAACAGAGAAGTGATGAAAGCTAATACATACTCAGAAAAGAATTTTCTTTTGCCTACCAAATGCAAATTGATTTAATTTTTAGATCGGTGGTTGAGCCAGCATTTAAAATAATAATTTAAAAAATCGAAATAAAACTTGTCTTTCTGGGAGCTGTTGTGTTGTCAACCAGTGGCCGGATGCTCGGGCAGACTTTCCCCAATTAGCAGGTTGCGTGCCCCATCTGGTTGGCCAACTTCACTATTTATGCGTCCTACACATTACCGCAGTCGAGACACAAAACAGTAAACGCCTCGGAACACCAAAAGTGCCAGAAGCCACCTTATTTTTGTTGTTATTTTCTGTAATTATACCTGGGAGGATTGGAGAGTTCTAGTGCTTTTTTTTTCTCACTTTTTTTTTTTTTTTTAATGACTTGGTTTTTGCATTTCATAAACCCTTGGTAATAGGTACAACAGCCGCCTTTGCACTCGCAGGAGACGAGATCCTCTAGGACACATACGCTTCCAGCAATGATCAGTCCTCTCTTTCATTGTGCAGTGTGTCATAGGTACAACCACGGAAGTTGGACATCGCGTGTACGGCCTCCTTGCGTGATGTGGGACTTGCCCTCAAGAGCTGTTTTCTGAGGAGCGCATTCGCTTCTGTGATTTCCCTCTCATTTCTGTGCTGTGCTTGGCTTCCTAGTGAACAATGATGCCCTCTGAGCTCTAACATTCCTCTTTTACTCACCTCGTTCCTGACCGTGCTTTTCCTCAACAAGCCTCAATCAGGGGTTGCACAGCTGAGTTCTGATTTAATTTTATTTTTTTTTCTTTCTTTACCATGAAAAGGTCAGTTTGGTTTACTTTATGGTAGAAGGTCTAAAACTTTAATGGAAAAGGTGGATGCAAGTTGTTTTCATAGAGTTTAAGTAAGGTTAAGCAGTGTTCCCCCAAGGTTTGTACTGGTGCTGGCGCTGTCTAATGTTTGACTTGGAGGAAGGCACGAGCAGTGGGGTGGTAAAATCAACACATGACCAAAAAACATTACTCGGTCACATTTCGAAAGGAAGAGAAGGAAATGTAGAAGAAGCTAACAAAGAGCAGGCAATCTGACATGATGATGGAGCTGTGATTGCAGTGTAATGTGATTTAGAGAACAATGTTGACTATTTATATATACTAGATTTTAAATTTACTGAAACCAGCTGGGAAAGAGATACAATACGCTGCTGTGAAGAACTGAGTGAAAACACCTCTTCATCATGCAGTGTTGGCTGAAAAGCAAATAGATATGTGGGAAATTAGGTAGTATTAAGAGAAGAGTCAAGAACAATACTAAAAATAACGTAATACCGTGACGTATAGTGTGTACTCACACAGACTACTAAATACAGTCTGCTTCATCTCAGAAGGAGTATGACTGAGACGGGAAAAGAAAAGGACAATCAAAATAAAATGAAGTCTAGAGAAGTGTGTATGTAGGGAGAAACCTTTAGAGGTTTAACTTAGAGAGTAAAGAAAAAGTCCTTAATACAGTGAACAGTGCAGAGAAAATAAATCATATGTCTATTCACATTTCTTTATTATTCAAGAGTAGAGAGAAAAATGGATTAAATCTATTCGACTTTTACAACTGATTAAAGAAATGGTTTTTTACATATGACGCAATTGATTTGTAGTTTACACTACAGGTTGCCGTTGACCTACTGCTTTCTAGGTGAACTTTCTGGGAAAATTGCCCACACTTCATTGAAGGACTCCACTTAAGAAACTTTCCATTGGCTTTTTAAGGCAAATTTCATTGTGACCTTTCCTAACTCTTGAATACTATCCTTTGCATAACACTTTCTAACACAGATGAGGGTATCTCATCAGACACTTAGCTTTAGGTATGTGTTTTCCATGGATTTTTCTTTTTCAAACAATGTATTTCACACTATGTGTTCGTGTAACAATTGCTATCTAATTCATAATTAGTTAGGGAACTCTGGGAATGCACTAACAACAACAAAAAAATAACCTTTTACCTGAAGTATGCTATTGTACTCTTTTTTCTTTAAGAATCCCCTGTCCTATTCCAGCTTGATGTGCTTCTGGGTAGATAGAGATTCGCGTGTATTTCACAAAATGCTTAATGAGGAGAACGCATATGGCTGGTCAGCTTTGATTTCTTTCCAGAGTTACACTTGCCAGTGAATATCGGGCAGGAAGAGCTCAGGCAGTGCTGTTTGCTAGAAATACCCTGTGGGAGGTGGGGTGGCTTTGGATCCCGCATGGCTTTGAAAGGTGGTACACAGGGTAGCTACACAGTATGGTGACTTGAGGGAGAGAAAGAGAGCACACTTCTACTAGGAAAATACAAAGAATCCCATTTTTTTCCTGTAAAGCAAATAGATCTGTGCCATTCAACAGACTTTCTGGGGCCTTGAAATAAATTTACCTTGCAAAGGTACTGAAAGACAAGGTGGCTGCTGTCTGTGCCAAACTTGTAATACTTCGTTGCTCTTGCTTAGTGAGAGTTCACTGTAAATAAGCTTTCTATCTAGGCAGCTTTGCTTTACGTGGAACTTAATAGTCCAGCAGCGAATGTATGCCTACAGCTGGTTTTGCTTCTAGCTTTTCTTCTAAAGTGTAATGTATTTATCTTGCTTTATTATAACATCACTAGAATAGTTGTGCGCTTGCGTGGGGACTGACCGTTGAAGTGTCTCTCGGAGAGCAAGACTGACTTCTGATGGTGAGAGAAGGGGATGTGGCTGTGGACACCTCGCAGGTGAGGAAACTGTGAGGCTTTCCCAGTGCTGCTGCAAGAAAAGTGGTAGAACCCTCCTTAGGGGTGTAAGGAGCATCGAGTGACCTGAGAAGAGCCAGGCTTTCTTTTTACCACTATAATGGTATTGCGGGCCAAACACTAAGGCCCAACCCAAATGAAATCTTCCCTGGCCTACAGTGAGCTATGGACAAAACTGCTGTTGTAAGGAGAAAATACAAAAATCCCCTTTTTTTTTTTTAAAAAAAAAAGCAGCAAACCCCACTCACACACAGCTCCCCCCCCCCCCCCCCCAATCTGCAATCCCCCCAACTGAAGTCCCAAGGCCAGTGTTCCTGAATCTGATCACATACTTCTGCTTCAACACAGAAGAAAATTTCATGCGAATTTAATACTTCAGTCTTGAGCTTCCTGCAGAGCACCTGGCTTGGGCTCCTTCACAGGGACAGGGTAAGCAGTAGGCGATGGAAGGTTTTCCAGTTAGCATTGGCACACTCCACAAAGCAGAGAAGGTATAGAAATGGAGAAACAGATATAAATTAATAATTAAAAATAACCTGTCTTCACCAGTAACAACAGAGAAAATACTTTCCATGCTATGTAAGTAATACATCAACATTTAAGCTGATTAAAATTTGATAAACTACTAACGTTTTCTGATAGGAAGGCTGGGGCCTGAGATAAAGCAGTGTCATGCTGGGGAGGACAAACACCCTAGCATCCAATAAACTTTGTATGCATTTATTTTGTTAAGACTGATTCCCATTTCCTCTGTAACTCTTTGTTTATTAATGAGTTCACTCATCCAGAGTCCAGCAGCTTGTTTCCACACCAGAGAGATGGATTTGCACCCCCGCCAAGTGGAGTCAGAGGCAGAGATAACAGCCAGCAACAACAATAGTCTTCCCCGGTCCCTTTGCCAAGAACAATTGGCAGAAAGGACTCGGGGAGTCACTTATCACCAGCGCTGGGAGAGGCTGAAGCTCTGGAAGCACGGGGTTGCTGCTTGCCTGCCACAGATAAACAGCAGGATGCGACCAAGAGCCAGGCTCACGTTGCAGGCTCTACCTGGCGGAGGAGGAGGCAGGCACCCATCAGTTAACATAACCAGCCAGTTATTTTAAGTAGCCTAGGACGCAGCAGACAAATGCAGCAGGCTTTTTTCAAGTGCCAAGTCCACACTAACAAAACCCTGAGGGTGGTTTGGTCCTGAGGTAAGTACTGTTCATGAATGCAAACGTGTCCTCGAATTGGTTAAGCTCTTCCCCGATGACGCACTGTATTTTTAAATGTGAGCAAGTCGTTAGATCCTGCATTATGGGTGACGTGAAATCTGCTCACAACAGTTCATATCTGATATTTTCACCTGCTTCTCTTGAGTCTTATTCTGCAAAATGGTGAGTACCTGTTCATAGCAACCCAGCTGTGTTTGATCCTGATGGCTCTTTTGCTTGAGAGTGAAAACCAGGAACACTCCAGGCAAATTCTCTTACAAAAATTTTATCAAAGTTTGACCTTGTGACTGCATCATGGTTCTCTCTGCGAGAAGGTCCCCTGCTAGCTAGTCAAATAAATTCAGAGTTCACAAACGTGATAACTCTCAGGCAGTTACAGCTGTACAGTTGTTATTTGCATGGTTTTTCGGACAAAGCAGACATCTTATTAAATAGCATTTTGAAGCTAATTAAAACACCCATGAAGACAGCATTCTATGTGACATGAAACTCATTGCGGTTAATGAAATACGACTGTCTTTATTTTAACAAAACAATATGGCAAATTTGGGATTTTAGAATGGGAAGCAGCATGAAATGAAACGGTATGTTGTGGATTGGCTACTACAGCTGGCCTTCACACTGCTAAGCCCCCTTCAGATTAAGGAGAAACTGGAGCCTGTTAATTTGTTCTGCATTTCTTTATACGCTTTACCCAAATTTTCTTCATGACCTGACTCCATGTCAGAAACCATCTTTCCAGTCTGGCTTGGTAGGGATCATTTTTTGTTATTCTTTCCTCTCCCCCATCTGTACAGCTCGATTGTATTGAGATCCTTTCACTGCTTTTTCTGTGGATCTGTTTTTTCCATAACTTCAACCAAATCTCTCATTCAAGCTTTTATTGTACCATGTGTTGCTCTTCAGCTCTTGCAACACACTCTTCGCAAATGTCAGAGAGACATGTGCTTTCCCCCCAAAACAGGTGTTAAATTCAAACTCTGCTTTTATTTGTTTGATCATGCTACTGCTCACTTCAGATCTCAGAGCTGGCTCCCATGTAGCGTCGTATCCAATTTAAGACTCTAGTTCCCTTAACGCAAGGACAAAAAATTACTGTTGCTTTTTAAACTTTAAATTTCCTGTTATTTTGAACTCTAAAGTTAGGTTTTACTGAACCATTAACGTTATTTTTGTTTTGCAACAAAAAAGAGAGGGGTAAAAAACAATACAGAGATGGCTTGCAATAAAATTTTTCAGAACCACCAGACCAAGAGATGAGAAAGTTACTGATTTCCAAGGTATATCTGAGGTCAGGGTGGCAAAGTAATGATTTCCTGTGAATCACCAATATTATTACAAAATTTGAACATCCAAAATGTACTTATGCTGTAATCTTTGTTCGTGAGCACATCTCAACCTCCTGTCTTCTCACTCCCACTTCATCCCATCCCATCTAAAGTTAGATTGTTAGCACTAGAGGAAGAGACCACACCTTTCCCATATCTTTCTTTTTTTTTTTTTTTTTTTTTAAACTTAGCCCATTTTTGCTTGCTCTATAAATAAATAATAGCCAGTGTGGTGCCAGAGGAGGAAAGGAAAAAGTTACATTGGCTCACAAAGCAAAATAAGAAATGGACAAACTTAAAAATAAATATTTTTCTTACAAAAAGAAAAACACTCTTGGGAGAAATCAACGCATTCGGTGTTCTGTGAAAGAAATTAACTTCTTTTCTGTAGCCTCCCTGTTCCTAACTAAAGACACTGTCATGATGTGCAAGGACATTTGGGGCACCTAAATGGCCAGGCAGACCAGGGCTATGGGCTTTTCACTGAGTGCCACCTTGCAAGCCACGGGCAGGCAGTGGCTGCAGGGCCAAGGCTAGAGATGCTCCATGAGCTGCCAAAACTCCAGGTGGGGACCGCCAGTGATCCCCACCCTCAGCTCCTTGTTGCTGTGGTGCCCTGCCCTTGTGCTGGATGTTTGCCAGCAGGATTAGTGCCCCAAGGGCCTCTGCCAGGTGAGGGTATGCACAGCTGTGTCGGCACAAGAGGAAAGAGAGGAGCAGAGGTGAGAACGAGCAGCAGGGCAGGCAGCTGCTCACATCAGCATGACTTTCTACTTATGTCAGCGTAGTAAGTGGTGGCTGTCTTATTTGTCCTCAGTGTTAGCCCAGAGTCAACACGTCACCGATGTGGCTTTAAAAATCCATTAGTATTCATTCCCCTTAAGGTATTGGGGTTTTCAGCCCATAATTTTACTTTGTGTTTCTAAGCATTAACAGTGCTGCAACTTGTTTGGCATTTACTGTAAAACAACTACTTTTATTTTAATGATGTGCTATCTAATCGATTTGCTTGTTGAGTTTTCACTGTGTCTCTTTCCTTGCCATCTAATATCTCCTTAAGCCTCCTTTTTGTGGTGTCATATTGACCTCAAGAAGGAAATCTTATAGGCGCAGGCCATCCCCATGTGCCGAAAGACGAGCTGGCAGGGAAGACCATCCTGGCTGAACAGAGAGCTTTGGCTGGAAAAAAAGGAGAGTTTATGACCTTTGGAAGAAGGGGCAGGGAACTCAGGAGGGCTACAAGGATGTTGTGAGGTTACGCAGGGAGAAAACTAGAAGGGACAAAGCCCAGTTAGAACTTAATCTGGCTACTGCCATAAAGATAACAAAAACTGTTTCTGTAAATACATTCTCAAGAAAAGGAGGGCTAAGGAGAATCTCCATCCTTTTTTGGATGCGGGGGGAAATGTACTGACACAGGACAAGGAAAAGGCTGAGGTACTTAATGCCTTCTTTGCCTCAGTCTTTAATAGTCAGACCAGTTGTTCTCGGGGTACCCAGCCCCCTGAGCTGGAAGATGGGGATGGGGAGCAGAATGAAGCCCCCATAATCCAAGGGGAAATTGTTAGCGACCTGCTACACCACGTAGACACACACAAGTCTATGGGGCCGGATGGGATCCGCCCAAGGGTACTGAGGGAGCTGGTGGATGTGCTCACCAAGCCACTTTCCATCATCTATCAGCAGTCCTGGGTAACTGGGGAGGTCCCAGTTGACTGGAGGTTAGCAAATGTGATGCCTATCCACAAGAAGGGCCAGAAGGAGGATCAGATAGGCCTGTCAGCCTGACCTCGGTGCCGGGCAAGGTTATGGAGCAGACCATCCTGAGTGCCATCACATGGCACATCACACCAGGACAACCAGGTGATCAGGCCTAGTCAGCATCCGTTTATGAAAGGCAGGTCCTGCTTGACTGACCTGATCTCCTTCTGTGACAAGGTGACCCGCTTAGTGGGTGAGGGGAAGGCTGTGGATGTTGTCTACCTGGACCTTAGTAAGGCCTTTGACACCATTTCCCACAGCATTCTCCTGCAGAAACTGGCTGCTCATGGCTTGGACGGGCATGTTCTTCGCTGGGTAAAAAAATGGCTGGATGGCTGGGCCCAAAGAGTGGTGGTGAATGGAGTTAAATCCAGTTGGTGGCCAGTCACAAGTGGTGTTCCCCAGGCCTCAGCACTGGGCCCAGTTCTGTTTAATATCTTTATCAATGATCTGGATGAGGGGATCGAGTGCACCCTCACTTAAGTTTGCAGATGACACCAAGTTGGGTGGGAGTGTTGATCTGCTGGAGGGTAGGAAGGCTCTACAGAGGGACCTGGACAGGCTGGATCAATGGGCCAAGGCCAACTGTATGAGCTTCAACAAGGCTCAGTGCTGGGTCCTGCCCTTGGGTCACAACAACCCCATGCAACGCTACAGGCTTGGGGAAGAGTGGCTGGGGAGCTGCCTGGAGGAAAAGGACCTGGGGGTGTTGGTTGACAGCTGGCTGAATGTGAGCCAGCAGTGTGCCCAGCTGGCCAAGGCAGCCAACAGCATCCTGGCTTGTATCAGGAATAGCGTGGCCAGCAGGACCAGGGAAGTGATCGTCCACCTGCACTCAGCACTGGTGAGGCTGCACCTCGAGTACTGTGTTCAGTTTTGGGCCCCTCACTACAAGAAGGACATGGAGGTGCTGGAGCGTGTCCAGAGAAGGGAAACAAAGCTGGTGAAGGGTCTGGAGCACAAGTCTTAGGAGGAGCAACTGAGGGAGCTGGGGTGGTTTAGCCTGGAGAAGAGGAGGCTGAGGGGAGACCTTATTGCTCTCTACAACTACCTGAAAGGAGGCTGTAGCGAGGTGGGTGTCTGTCTCTTTTCCCAGGTAACAAGTGATAGGACAAGAGGAAATGGCCTCAAGTTGCTCCAGGGGAGGTTTAGATCGGATATTAGGAAAAATTTCTTCACCAAAATGGTAGTCAGGCACTGGCACAGGCTGCCCAGGGAAGTGGTTGAGTCCCCGTCCCTGGAGGTATTTAAAAGAGGTGTAGATGATGTGCTTAGGGACATGGTTTAGTGGTGGGCTTGGCAGTGCTAGGTTAATGGTTGAAGTCAATGATCTTAAAGGTCTTTTCCAACCTAAACGATTTCTATGATTTTATGACCTTGCCTAAGATTCAATTCTGCTTTTTTGATTCTAGTTTTTTTACAAGGATTTGAGGAAGCTGGAACACGGTTCTCCATCCATCTGATATAAAGGTAATATGAGGCTGGATGTTATCTAATTCTTTAAAGTGTTGTAGATTTCTTGTCTTCTCAGTAACAAAATATAGATAAGGAATGTGAACTACATTGGATTCCCAAGAGAAATGTATGGGGTGAGGAAGTTGAACACATTCTATGAGATCAGAAGGGAGCGTTGTCATAAATGTCTTTCTAAAAAGAGATCAAAATGTATGGCCACTTCAGGTGCAGCAGGACTCTGTCTCTGCAGGAGTGTGCTTGGAGCTCCAAAATGCTTTTGATACAGCTTTCTGACCTGGAAAGGCCAAGAAATGCCAGTCAGGCCCAAGTAACAGTAGGAAGGAACCCACAGAGAAGGTATGGTTCAGGATGAAGGAGATTTGGAACTGTGGTGCCAAGACTGTCAATTGTTTCCACTGCAGTCATGATTACCAGACATATTGGACTGTAATTTATCGTTTCTCCATCGATATCCTCAGGATAGGCTTGGCAGCTGATAGCACTTTTTATCCTCTCACAGATTAGCGCACTATATTCACACCAGAGCTATCTTGAAGAGCTTGAGGGACCCTTCCTACCACTGCTGGCATTGGCAGCATCCTGATATTTCAGTTTTGGGTGGATACCATCAGTGAATCTTCCACTTGGACCCTCAGCTTCTTTTGGGGTTGCTTCTTCCTGTACAGCAGTAAGAGTGGCTCAAAGGGGACTAAGCAGTCAGCTCATCTTTCTCCAAGCCCTTTCTCACCACAGATTAGTTAAGATCACACCCAAAATGCGTACCTGGTAGCTATGCCAGGTAGCAGCCTTTCTGTTTTTTTACAGAGTAAAGGACTCTCGAAGTTGGGTAACACTTACAGCTGCCTTCTCACTTCGTTTCTACATGGGCAGATGCAGCTGTTTGTGGTTTTTCTCCCCTCCCTGGTGCATTAATCTGCTAACACTTGGCAAATGCACCTGGTACGCGTGTCTGAGACTGAGGCACAAACAGCACTGAACGTGCTCCTGAGCTGCTTGAAGAAGAACACCTGATGTTATTTCAAAATAGCATTTGAAAGTGGCAAAGGCAAATAACTCTTCCTCCAACCACAAGTCGCGACCTCCTCTAATTTAACCCAGCTCTGTAGGTTTTAGTGGAATCTGTCCCCTAACAGATCCAAACAGATCAGAAACCTGGAGATCTACGAGATCGCTTAAAGTTTCAATAAATACTGCTATTCTGACCTGTCTGTGAACAATGCCTTTCTATTAATAATTAAATACACTTGTGGAAAAGCAATGTTCTTTCTTGGTGCAGAGGACACTGAAGGTTTCCCAGAGTTTCAGACATGGTGCATACACAGCACCAGGAGAGCCCCCAGCAGAAGAAAGCCATGTGTGGGATGGCAGCTTGATTTTGAGGGACGGTTCAGAAGGTGGTGGCTGGAAGCTGCTGAAACATCAGCCTGAATTGGGCTTCATCTCACAGAGCTTTGCCTTTAGTTCAGGGAGGACTCCTGTTCATAAACTGTGCATGGTCCAAGCATTGGAAGGATACTGGTTTAGAGCATTAAAAGGTATTTAATTATCATTGACTGTGCAGGGCTCAGCACAAGAGTAACTTGTCTACATTGTTGTAATGATCCAAGAAACAGCATAATCTAGTTCCCTGATAAGACGGTGGGCAGGCCAATGTTGCAGCTGCATTTCTGATCCTGGCCTTAATTAAGTTGCTGTGGTTCCCTAGTATGTGAGCATGCAAAGAGGAGGGATACACCACAAAGGTCTCCCTCATCTCTGAAGAGATGAGATCCCCAATGTCAGGACTGCATTTACAGGGTAGTCTTGAAAATGCCTGTTGTGGGTAGGTCAGGGCTTCGTGCCCCTTCCAGGCTGCCTCACAAAGTGGAAGGGAATGAGGCTGCAAGGAGCGAGGGAGAAGATGCTACTTTGATATTTCTGCAGGTGGTCTTCTGGGGCACCACTGCGGAGTTCAGCATCTGATAGAGCTTTTACTAGGTCAGCCTGAGACTCAACACACCAGCTTTATCCTTTACCTCACTCTCCCAGGGCATAAAGAGAGAGAATGACTTTTCCACCTCTTGAAGCAGCTTTCATTAATTAGCATTTGAAAACATATTAAAGATTAAAAATAATTGCAAGAAAGGGTTTTTTGTTAATATTTAGTTTTATCCTTTATGGAAATAAACTTTTGTGACCAGTGCTTTGCTCTCTTGAATATTAACATTTTTGTGGTATATTGAGAGAGAGAGAGTGAGATGTAAAAATAAAAAATATATATAACACAATTGTGGTATGTATCTATATATAGATATCTATAGAGATAGATAAATAATAAGAGATATATATATATATATAAAAATATACCTGAAGAAGTATTCTGCTGAAGTCTATTAAATGAAGTATTCCAGATGTCTGATAATTACGAATGTTCTATTAATTTAAATAGATGCACTTGTCTGAAAAATTTTAATTAACATATAACTTCAGCTGATTAAAATTCCACATGACCATCTCTACTCTTCACTCATATAAGGACTTTTGTGTCATTGGCAAATTTTGCCACCTTAGAATTCATTTTTCAGGCTATTAATTTAAAAGTCCAGTCTGGAGGCTTTGCAATCTTAACTCATCCTACCTATCCATGGTTTATGTGTAGTTTGTATTGTTTGTTGCTTTACACTACAGTCTGTAATAGCGTGTAAGGCTCCAGCCATGAAGCGTGTCACGTCTGTGCTACGTGCTGAACATACGCAGAAGCACAGGAGGACTCCTCTGTCCATCGACCGCTCCTTTCTGCAGACTGCTGTGGCTTTGAGGCTTTTTCCATCTCTTTATTAGTTTCTGATTCAAGACAACAACATTTTTTTTCTTTCTCCATCAGTGGCTGGCATCTTAAACTGTCCACTGAGAGTGTTTTCTGTCAAAGCCTTTTTCAAAATCCAAGTACATTTTATGAGCTAAGTCCTTTCACCTTTTCCTCCCTGTTTTCTTTGACAAAGTTAGAAAATTGTTCTGCCATCTGACCTTTCTAACTGCTATTTTAGTGATGGTCAGTGACTGGAAAAGCAGTGTCTTAAGGTACCTGGTCTATCAGAGAGGTGCCTTGTAAGAATGGTTATAAACATGCAATATTGCACAGTATTACCATGTATAATTAATAGTTTACACCCTAAGACCAGGTCCATTTGCTTCAGTGGGACTCCAGGTATATCAGTATGAAGAATATGGTATATTGTCCTGGTTTCAGCTGGGATAGAGTTAGTTTTCTTCTTAGTAGCTGGTAGAGCACTGTGTTTTGGATTTAGGATGAGAATAATGTTGATAACGCACTGATGTTTTGGTTCTTGCTGAGCAGAGTTTACACCAGTCAAGGATTTTTCAGCTTCTTGTGCTCTGCCAGGTGCATAAGAAGCTGGGAGGGACAACAGCTAGCACAGCTGACCCAGACTGGCCAAAGGGCTTTTCCACACCATATGACATCATGCTCAGTATATAAGCTGGGGGAAGAAGAAGGAAGGGGGGGGACATTGGGCGTGATGGCGTTTGTCTTCCCAAGTAACCGTTACGCGTGATGGAGCCCTGCTTTCCTGAGGATGGCTGAACACCTGCCTGCCGATGGGAAGTAGTGAATGAATTCCTTGCTTTGCTTTGCTTGTGCGCGGGGCTTTTGCTTTACCCATTAAACTGTCTTTATCTCAACCCATGAGTTTTCTCACTTTTACTCTTCTGATTCTCTCCCCCATCCCACTGCGGGGGAGTGAGCGAGCAGCTGTGTGGTGCTTAGTTGCTGGCTGGGGTTAAACCACGACATATATAAATCCCCACCTCCTTCTCAGTGTCTCTGACAACCGCTGAAGATGTAAGCAGCTAGAGGCAGTGCGGTACCTCTGAAGATGGGAGTGACACAAAGCCCTTGATTTTGGTGTGCCCTCCAACTTTGCAGAAGTTTGAATAGTCATCTCGAATTTATGACTCAATTCCAATCAGTAGTAATTGTAGTCCAACTATAGTAATTGTTACATTAGAGTACCCGAAATGGTAAGTCTCTTTTCACCATAAGATGTTGAGCATGCAAAGGCTTGAAAGAGCGACTCACTGTAATAAAGCCATGTAAATAAAAAGGTGTATTGACTTATGGAGCTGTATCAAGGAACTACACTTCCTTCTTCTGGTATGGGCAAACAGAGGTCCCGAGCCAGACGTCATTGTGACAACAGATGCTGATAGTAATAACAGATATTAAAAATCTTATTTTTCAGCATGATTTCTCATAACTGTATTCTTTTAAATCCACGTTTTGATCCTTCCCTGCACAGTTGCGATGTCCAAGTAGAGTTGTGTGACAGCTGTAACCTCACCGTAGTTTGAGTGAATATGTTATAAGGAACAGGAAACAGCAAAGTTAAAGGCAGAATAAAGCAAAAGTTAGTCATATGCTAGAAGTTGTTCCTATATTTGCTAGCTGGAGTGCTCAGTAGAACATATTTACTATTTATGATATCTTTTTTCCAAAGTAATTTGAAAGTATTCAAAAAATGAATCCCCACATCACTCATGCGAATTGAGTATAAATTTCTTTTGCAGGGGGAAATTGAGCCAGCGAAGCAAAAGCACAAACTTGTCACTGTACAGTGACTCATCAGAAAGGTTTTGTGTTTATTGCATCTCTCCAAACCTGGTAGCACTACAGGCTTCATTTTGGATGCTTTGGCTGATGACAACTGAAGTAGCACTGAGACAGCTGGAGGCTTAATACAGCTGCCTGTCAGTCACATGCTGGCAATAAAACATCCACTTAAAAAGCAGGATCTTCCATTAAAAAATAACTTCCACTTCTCAACAAGCTCTATGTACACAGCCTTATCTAGAGAACCCTATGTTGCCTCCACTTTGAGATAACAGACAAATAAACCGTAGCCAGGACCACATTTCAGCGGATGAAACAAGCCCCCTTGTCACAGGTGCTGCCCGCTCAAGGAGGATCTGCCACACATCAAACAGGATCCAGAGCCTGTAAACATGCGGGATGGATGGCTTCTGCGTTCCCTGAGGTACAGCCGAAATGTCTTTCCATTATTCTGGTCCTTACGCCAACCTCCTGATATTATAGTCAAAATAGTTGTTTCAGGCAGCCTTCATTTGGATCCATCTCATTCACGCATGGAGGAAAAAGGTGGTTTCATTGATTGTTTTATGTCCTCTCACTTTAACGTGGTTAATTCAAAGTCTGAAATTCCTTTTTTGTTGAAAGCTTCTACAGGTCCTAGAATGACGTATATATTTCTAAGCAAAGAAAGGCTGTCACATGGGTCTTTAAGTAGAAATATTCCTTGACACATAAGCCTGAATGCTGAATGTTTATCACTTCTTCCCAGTTGTTTTCCTTGCAATATTTTAAAGCATGGGTAGTCTGTAGGCAGGAGACCCAGTTCGGTTCTTTGCTTGAGTTATTTCAAATTTACACTAGAATTGGAAGAAAATATAGGCAGAATGGATTCATTATGTCTGAACTAAGTGTGACACTGACTAAATGTCGAGTGAACAAGTGCTGCATCTTAATCCTGGGTTTCCTCTCTCTCCTGCTCCCATCATCCAAAACATGCTTTGCCCTTGCCCACTATTGTCCTAATGTTTGTGGAGAGCAGTGGAAAACCCCAAGACACTGTTTCAAAGTTGAGTCAGTCTTCCCAAAGAAATTCATGTTTCTTGAAGATAACATTGTAATTTGGATAAAAAGTATATCCACTTTGCAGGGCATCTTGCTTGGGCAAGAGAAAAGGTGCTTTCCTCTTTTTCTGGAGGGTGAGACACACGCCTGGTTTACACTGCCTCATGTGCCCTGTGCCAGTGGGAATGACTGTTAAATGCCTACGTTGTATTATTGACTTAGCAATACGATCTGCTTGCCATCGCAGACTCCACGTAGTGCTTTGTACACATGAAAAGCAAATAGTTACAGCTCAGTTTCTGTTGTTTGCAGAGGTGCGAGTTCTTCAGTGTAGAAGAAAGTCAGGCCCTGCACCAATTGCCAGTTTTGAGTACATGAAATCATCGATCAGTATAAATAATACAAGTTCAGTAAGCAATAAATACATTTTTAATATCGTAAAAGCAGATTAAGATTCTCCCCCTTCCCCTTCTCAAGCAGGAAGATGAGTAGCAGAATACGTGGAATAAAAGGCACTTTATTTACCTGGAAGTTTTGTAGAGAATGAAGCCTCAAAGAGGTGTTTGCTGGTGACTGACTGTCTTTAAGAGGAATCTTATGACCCCCCCAAGGGAGTGTGAGGAACAGCCCGTAGCCCCTTGTGAACGGTTTTCAATTAGGATCGGGCTTGACAAAAACAGGACTTGTGGTGGGTTATGCCACTGGCTAAATGCTCCCTGGCTACCCTTGGTACCTCCCTGTTTCGTAGCGGTGGGTGCAATGACACGTTCCTCTGTGTGAGACGGAAGAAGAAAATAGAATAAACTGTTCAAAGGTTGGTGGTATGATGTTCTGAGCCGTCAGTGACTGCCGCTGCTCCAGCCTCTTTGCAGGCTACTGCTGTTTTCCTGCAGGATGCCATGCTGGAGTCTATATACCTCAGTGACAACTCCAGCGTTATGCCCAGATAACTGATTGTCTTTCCTTCATTTCCAGAATATTTATCATCTCTCTTGAGGAATAATTCATTGCCATAGATCCATCTGGGAAGAGGAAAAGAAGACAAATACGCAATTCTAGAGTAGCTGCCCTTGCGTGGTTGGCTGCTTATGGTTTCTATAAAATGTAAGTTGTTCAAAATGTATTGAACTATAGCTGCCTAATTATGAGATTTTTTAATTGTTTTCTACATGCAGAGCTTTATCAAATTGTGTTCCAGATCATAATCACAATATTTGATTTAATACTTTTTAGTAGTAGGCACGCATGCAGTCTATATATCTTGGTGAGATGGCAGTCAAGTCAAGGAAGGGCGGTTTGTTTTTTATCACATAGACTGAGCCTTCACAAAAAAAACTAGCGTCTTTAGTTTTGTTAAACTGTTTGAGGTACCTGAGCTTTTCATGGAGAACATCAGCACGGAAAATTAATTTCTCCCTGGCTGAATGCCTAAAGCTACAGTCACTGATTTGGTCATATTTACCAAAGGTTTAGATCAGAAGTATAGGTACCTAATAACTATACACTAGATGTGCTAGAAACATGTTTCACTAGATAAGATTAAATTCTGTCTACAAAAAAAGCAACTTCTCTCATTGAGACTGATGATTCCAAAATCTCTGATAGCTAATCCAATTGAGAGCAAACTGAAATGGCAAGGACGCAGTTACTGCTCCTAAAACAGAAATCTCTGCTTGGGAACCATTTGGACACATAAGGAGAACAACAGAAAAGCTGATGAAACTACGCTGGTTACAAGCACCAAAAACAAACTCCAAAGGTCCTACCACAGCCCCTCTTCCCATTTCCTGAAGGGGTAGTGGTAATAAATTGGTTGAACACAGTGCTTAACATGTGTGATGTTTTAATGTCTTTCTCCATCAAGCAGGAGTTAAACAGATCACTCAGGGTGAGCCAGAAAAAGCTGATTTGGCTAAATCATTGTCTAGCCAAATTAGTTATATTTAATCACTGTTATCTGCAGTCCTCTCATTTTTTGTCTCTCTTCAGAAATAGTTATAGCCGTTTCCAAAGAGCTCCTATACAACTCTCTGTGTTCAGGGGAATGATGACATGCTTCCCTGCCAGCTCTGGCCTCCTTGATGATTTCACCTTTGAAGATTTGTCTTTTCTTGGGTTTTGTGACATTATTCTTTCTCATTTCCTCTTTCTTATCCTGCCTTCTTTGTCCACGAGTGCTCTCCCTTTCCTCTCCTTGGTTTCTAGGGAAATGTCCCACCGTGTTCTGTCTTTGGCCTTTGGTCACCATAGAGCCAAATGCTTCCTGAGTACTTTGTGAAGCTCTTGCCTCCTGAACACCATTCTTTACTCTCTAGGTTACGGCGTGATCCCTTGTTTTAAGGTGCATGACTTTATATTTGACTTTGATAAAATGTCCAGCTCACCAAGGAATTAGCATCCTTTAAAATATTTGCCACTCTGATGACCTTTGCCTTATTCATGACTATAACTACCAACAAAAAGGTGTAAGTATTGACAGCTCTTTCTGAGAGCTCCTCTCACTGCAGACCAGCTGCTCCCCAGCGAGTGACATTTTGCAGTGCAGAGCGTGGTGGGCCCTGCGGTCCCCGATTCATGCAGCAGGCCCAGGTGGGCTCTCCCAGCCAGGGTAATTTACAGCTGCTCTCATGCTCTTAAGTTAAGTGGGTGACCACTTGGCCTCCAGTCGGTTGAGAGATTAAGAACAAGAGACCTGGCCAGGCGCCATCTCTCCTACAATATATCCTAGGTCCTGCAGCAGGCACATGCCTGTTGCTGGGCTCGGGTACCTTCTTTTAGATTGCTTCTCTCTTTGTATGGATAGGCACCCTGGCTCCCCCAGAGCACATGCATGTCTTCATGCCTTTCTACCCTGGATGTTTCTTCTCTTCCTCTCATGAATTCTTGTGCTTGACTGCAGACCATGCCTGGTTATCTTTCTTCTTGTCTTACCCTGCTGCTCCCACCTTATCTATTTTACAAATTATTTTCCTTAACTGTCTCCAAACTTTCTTCCTACCAGTGCTGTCCTGTTCCTCTGGTGGTGTGTAGTAAAGTCCTGTCTGTAGACCTATTTCTTTTGTGAACTTAAGGGAACCATGACCAGTAGGTTATTTTTCTGCGTGTCTTGGATGGGTTTGTCATGTATGTGAAATAGAAAGGGGGTTGAATGTTAGCTTGATTTAGAAAGAAACACAATGAGTATTTAACATGATTTTTAAAAATTTATTTTATTTATCATGTGATATCTAGAGAATTAACTTTATAATCCATAGAACAGATAGTGTAATACAGCAATTTCACAACTAATATGCTCCCGTAGCAAAAGAAGGGAAACACTGAGCAGTATGGGTATAAAGATGTAAGACAAAGCAGTAAGACGAAGAGCTAAAAATAAAGAAAGAAGCTGTTGGCTTGGTGAGAGCTGGAAAGAAAAAAGTCCTTGTACCAGAAGTGCAAAATTGTAGACTGCAGGACAGAAGAGCCAAGTTTGAAGGGAGTGAAGTGCATAAGGAAGGCATTTGTGTTCAAATCCCCATCAGCTAGCTCTTATTTAAAAGGGTGGCTATTTGCTTTATTCTTGAATCTCTGAACATTCCTCTTTGCTTCTGTGAAACCATAAATACTGCATTTGACATCAGCTGTTACAGGGAAAAGAAGTTCATTACTGCTCCAAAACATCCAAATCAGATTATGTGACATACTGAAAGTATAAAACAAACATTAAGTAATGGCAGCACTGTCAGTTAGAATTACAGTCCTCCATAGTTTTGGGTCTTCTTTTTTAAAGAGAGGTGGTGTCACAGTTCAGAAGAGAAAAACGAAGGGAAAAAAATTGCTCTTATTGGTCCTCTAAATTGCAGCTGGCTTTGAAAGAGCAACATCAGAGTCCAACTTTTCTTTGGGTGGATATTGGAGTATGCTGGTTATGAGCCGCCAGAAGGGTACAGGGCAGATCAGGGAGAAAGTGCTGATTAAAAAATAATTAAAACCAGTTTTCTCGCTATACGGCATGTGGAGTTGGCCAGAAACTATGAGTGAGTAACTCTGTCTACACAAGTGTTTTTTGGTTTCCATTTTCCTAATCTTCATTCACCTTCTGGATATCTCAGGCCATTTTAAAATTCTGCTCATGCCTGCAGCCCCTGTTTCTTGCACTTCAGGTTGGTTTTATTTAGGGTATGGTGAGAAATCGCAGGGGCTCTGTAATGTGTCAAATATCACAATGGGCCAGCATTTGTACTGGCAGATAAAAGCAGCTGCAGGTTACTTAAGAGGGTGTGTGCAGTGTAATGGAAGAGAATTCAACCATGGAAAAAAATAGCCTCCAGTATTCCATCATTAAAAGGAACACATTAAAGCAGCTGCAGAATTAATAGACAGGAAATTCTTTCTTTATGATCCATGAAATCTTCAATCTATATTATCCTATTCTTCCTAACAACTTCTAACTGCCTGACATGAATTTCCCTGTTTATTAATTTTGCAGCATAGTGACTTACAATTGAGAGTAAATTGCCTGAAAGCAAAATTCTGTTTCATTCGACTGAACCATAAGAATCAGAGGACCATGGAGCGCGTAGCATTTCCAGCAATTATATATTCCTTTCCTCTAGCCAGTGGAGAGAGCAACTATTGAAACTGGGGTTTGTGGCCACGATGGTCAGAGTCCCACAGAGATAGTGGTCGGCCGACACAACGAGCATATGTTTCCTCCAAAAGGAAGAGCACTCACTTGCCATGAGATTGCACTTTCCTTACTGCTGTGCCATTTTCTAGGCTGTCAAACTCGTAACATTTTGTGGGTGGCAAAATGATGTCATTTTATTCAACAGCTTGTAGTAATTTCCACTCCCAACCCTTCATGAGAGGTACAAATTACTGAAGAAAAAGGGCTATAAGCTTACAGATGGCAGTATCGCTTTTCTTTTCCATTGAGATCACGGTATCCTTCTTTCTAGCTGAATGACAATTGTGCTGTCACTAAAATTACATAATGCTACATCCCCTGAGGGGTTATAGTTTGGGATTCAAAGGACAGCTGTCAAAATACAACTTGCTCTATTCTGAGCTTTGGAAGTCTCTTAGGGTATTGTACATATGAGTTTGTCTTTTTTTTGGTGGATTATAGATAGAGTTAACAGTGGAATGTAAATGAGAACTACATTTACATGGCAAGTTAAGTGATACAACTGAGATACAAATGGCACACTAAAATAACTAGTGTTTGCTGTAAATCACGGGGGCCAAAATCAGGACTAACACAAATGGCAGCGCTATACTCAGTCAGTGGAGTTTGGTAGCTTACAGTAAAACTCTTTTTCTCCTTTATTTTGTATACACCATACAATGTGCAGTAGAAGCTGCCCTGATGGTCCAGGTTTTGCCTGATGTCTTGAAGTCAGCTATGCTATAGTACCCTCCATTGCTGTACACTGGCTCCGAGTGCCTGCCAATTATTATGAACAAGCATTAAATCAAAGAGTCTCAGTGCAGTCTTTGAATGTGATTGGAAGGGAAAAACTTACATAGTTTTAGATTTCCCCAAACAAGGACAAAAAAAAAAAAGAGGATAAAGGTTGGAGAAAGTATCTTGGTTTGGATCAGTGTTGTGGTTTAGCCCTGGTAGGCAGCTGAGCCCCACCCAGCCGCTCGCCCACTCCCACCCAGTGGGATGGGGGAAAGAATTGGAAGGGTAAAAGTGAGAAAACTCGTAGGTCGAGATAAAGACAGTTGAATAGGTAAAGCAAAAGATGTGTGCACAAGCAAAGCAAAATAAGCAATTCATTTACTACTTCCCATCGGCAGGCAGGGGTTCAGCCACCTCCAGAAAAGCAGGGCTGCTTCATGTGTAACTGTGACTTGGGAAGTCAAACACCGTAACGTCAAATGTGCCTTCTCCTTCTTTCCCCCAGCGTTTATTGATGAGTGTGACATGATATGGTGTGGAATATCCCTTTCGTCGGTTGGGGTCAGCTGTCCCGGCTGTGTCCCCTCCCAGCCTCTTGCGCACCCCCAGCCCACTCACTGGTGGGGTGGGGTGAGAAACAGAAAGGGCCTTGACGCAGTGTAAGCACTGCTCAGCAATAGCTAAAACATCCCTGTGTTCTCAATACTGTTTTCAGCACAAATCCAAAACACAGCACCGTAGAAGCTACTATGAAGAAAATTAACTCCATCCCAGCCCAAACCAGTACAGTAAGTCAAATATGTGGCCACAGTTCCATTTGAAGGAATGGAACAGAATAGAGCAATTTTTACAAGGGCCAGGGTGACTCCTGAAAGGTTATTTTTATTCCACCTAAAACCGAGAATTGCGAAGAAGTGTGTGCAAGCCATTTTCACAAGATGAAAAAGATTTAGTTAAAACATTTCCAAATGACAGAAGGCAGCAAAGCTCAACATGGCCAATGCAGGTCTTAAAACAGTAAACCTGGAGACTCAGCTTTTCCTGCTCAAATGACTGTGTTAGCTGGGTTGGTATTTCTTCCCTCCGGCAGCTTCTTGTTTTCCCTCGCTGCTTCCAGGTATTAGCATCCTCCGCTGACACAACTGCTGCTGCTGTTGTAAAATACGTATCAGGAACAGGAAGCTCTGGAGAAAACAAGCCTGGTTCTAGTCAAGCCCTTGAAACAGGGGAAAATGTAAGTGAGGAATGAGAAGCGGAGAAAAATAAAGGAACAAAGCTGCTTCTGAGGGCTCATTTTCCCCACCTGCAGATACTCCTATATTAGTTGAGTAGTATAGAAGAGAAAAAAGTGTGGCACAGAGGTGTGTGGGTCAGACTCTGGTTTGCAGATCACCTATTTCTGGACTCTATCAAGCAGGGCAGTCACTTGCAGTAGATTGCTTTGGTTGCCAGTAAGCAAATCACATTTAAAAAAAACCCCAAACAACTGAATGCATACATAATATCATCTTTTCATGTCAGGGCCACAGAAGGAAAGTAGTTGTCTGTGACATGAATGGAAAGGGAAACGTCTGCAAAATAGTCTTAGATAAAATGCTAATCCCGTTTTAGGGATGCATCTAACGTCGGGCATAAGGTGACTAAGATGTACAGGCGTTAAAACACATTTGCCGCTCAGCTGTGTGTGAATGGATGAGAGGATGATTGATTTTTTTTTTACTTGCCAGCCTGGCTTGTGCAGAAGATTTGTGGGACGGTGCTCATGAATGAATAGGAGCTGTTGGCTTATTTAGTCTAGCAGAACAAAAGCCGAGAAAGGATGCCACTGCTACCTCTAAATACTGTCAGAGAGGAAAAGAGTATTTCATCTGAAGGACAATGCTGGCACAGGAATGCCCTGGTATGAATGACCTATAAATAAATATAGGCTGACTATGAAAAAAGTTCAGAATCCTAGGCAAGGAGCTAACTTTCAGAGTAGTGCAGGCAAAAAAACCCTCTCATTTGTTTTAAAATAGAGCTAAGGCAGTTTACAAACAGGATTGTACGATGCTATTATCTGGCAGAACAAGGACTAAACTCCATGAACTCTCAGGTCCTTTCCAGTCCTAAGCTCCCTTGGTCCTACAAAACGTTTACATCAGGCCTATGCAATGCACAGCCTCCCTGACCACGCACTGCCCACCAAGGACTTTCTTTGGCCAAGCACAACATGTGGATAAATAACTTGCTTATACTGTTTCACCTCTGCAGGCCAAAGCGCCTGCCAGGAACAAGCTGGTGCCTCTTAGCCAGCAGGAGCTGACTGCCTGGGGAGGTAAGGTGGTGGTCTGGGTTTGGGGTATCAGGATTATTTCTCCACAAAGATGGGTTTGAGATTAGTTGTGCTTCCAGAAGCGAGGTCAAGAGCATTGAGGAGCTTGGGAAATGGCATACATGTACAGGGGCTGTAGGATTCACAGGGAGTCGTGATCAGCAGTGACTGTTGACATCCAAGGATCAGCCTCTTTTGCCGATAAACAATGCAGGGTAATTGCTGTGTATTGGCAATTTTGTCTTGATTAGGTGGCTAGTTTAGATCAGTTGTTGCAAACATCAGCTACCACCCATAGCCTGATGTGCTTTGATGCTTTTTCCCCCCAGAGGTATGGTGTCGCCCAGAACGAGCTGCTGTGAACTGCTGATCAGTGCGGAGCAATTGCAGTAAGTGTAAGCAGCTGCTGCCGGTGGCTCTTTCTCCTTGGGACCTTTTGTCCCAGGTCCTGCCTGCTCGGCAGCGGTGCTCAGATGCTTACCTTGGGACAGGCATCTGGGAAGCTCAGCTCCTGGGTGTCAGTCACCTGTGGCTGGGAGGAAACCCCTGCTGACGAGCAGGGACTGATTATCCTTGGGAAAACACCTGGGGCATAGGAGGCAGAAGCTGGATGGCTGGAGAAGCAGGAGGCCAGGTGATGTTGGTGTGCTGTGCTGGGGGATAGTACCGGTTCAGAAGAAGGGTAAGAGGATTACAAGGTGGAAAACGATAGCGAGGGAATAGGGATGTTGGTGACTGGCTGAAGTCTTCTGCATATCACCCCCTTACCTGATGTGCCTTCACCTTGTGCGACGGGACGCGAGTACGGCTTGGGTTCTGTGAAACCTCTGTGGGTGTTCTTCCAAGTAAACTTAGAGAGACAGCAGTTGCCACCAGGCTACCTGCAAAGCTACTTCCACTGTTCTTCTCCCCATCCTTGCTGTGTTCCCAATGCAGTTAATAGAAATAGGAAGACAAGAGCTAAAAAGGAAGTTTATCAGCTCCAAAGGCAGGGGGAGCAGGGAGCTGGAGTCAGGTGGTGGACAGGGTAATTGAATTTTAATCAAGATCCAAATCAGCAAGCAGGAAATGCTAATTTACATAAGCAGTACTAATCTTATTAGCATTTTATGGAGAGGAAAGAGGCATTCTCAGAGAAAGATTTATTCTTATCAGCAGTTCTGACCTAGCAGTGCTTCTTGCTAATTGATGAGAGCTTAACTGTAATCTGTGCCTGTTCATCGCGGGAATGTTGAACCATTATACTTGTGTTTCTACTGAAAGTGATGCTGTATTTCTATCATTTTTATGTGGTCTGTATCTTAGATAGAAACCTTAAATTCACACATTTATTAAAAAATATTTCAAAATAGCTTTTAATTAATCTATTTTTAATTAAGGTAAGAGGATCACTAATTAAAGAGTCTATTTTTAAATGTGTTAGATGTACAGAGAAAAAGGAGGTCAAAAATACCCTTGTATGGAAAAGAAACCAGCTTGCTTACCGAGAGGAGGTACTTTCTGTGGTTAGACAGCTCACCTGGTTGTATCGGGACGCTGTTGTTCAAGGTCTGAGAATTAGTCATTCTCACTCTCTCTGATACTGCCTTTTTGTTTAAGGGAGTCTGTGCGTATTGTTTCATATGCTGAAGGGGGGAAATAATCTGCACGTGTCTTTTTTTTTTCTTTTTGAATTCATGATTAGTCAGTCACTTAATTTGAAGAGCACAGAAAAAAACTTGTTTAAAGAAAAGGTTACTGCTGTCAAAGGATAGATTTGTACATAAATTCTGACTCTGGTGATTAGCTGCTGTTCTGGATGATCTACGTTTGCCTTTTTTTCTAGCTTGGTGATAAATGTAGTTTGAGTATTTTGTAATTGTTTCACATTTACAGAGTAAGGATTTTTGGAAGCCTGGTTTTGAGGCAGGTAATAGTTTTCAGAAGTAATTTAGATTTTTGAAAGAAAAGTTGTCTCTAATTTTCATTTTTACTTTTTTTTTTTTTTTTTTTAAGAAGTGATTCTAGTTGGCTCTAATGATGGCCCTTGCAAAGACGCAGTAGTATGCTAGAAGCGAGCTGAGCGACCAGGGCCGGCGTTGGCTCTGAGTGGAAGCCTGCCCAGGCAGCGAGATGGGTGTCGTGTGAGGCGTACGCGGGCAGCGCAGCGAGCTCCCTTCCCGGTGTTAGTCCTGCGGAAGAAGTAACGTTAGAGGGAAGCCTTCAGAGAAGGGGTGATGTGGGGAAGGAGGAGTCTGGAAGGCACGGTATGAAGTGAAGCCTACCTGTCTGGACACATGAGTGCACTTGACGGCAAGCGGCAGCTTGCCAGGGAGAGGACGGGTGCCAGGCTGAGCCTGTCTCCCTGGGAGCGAGCCCTGAGGTTACACGAGCACAGATCTCCGCAGAGGTGGACGTGCGAGGCACCAAGGCCAGCCGTGTCTGCCCGTGTCTGCGCGTACGTGCGCCTGCTGGTTTGTTTAGTCACCTGACATCTTCATCAAAATGCGCTTTCTTGTTAAACTAGGCGAGCCACTGATTTTTACCCACTTCGCTACCCCAAACTCAAGGACTTGCAGTAAAAATCTAAACTGAAATTAATTAAAGTTGGAGCAATTAGAGAAATACAAACCCCTCTCCTGTGTAATATCCGCTTGCAGCTATCTCATACGGATTATCTTTTATTATTATTTGCTACTACTATTATTATTACTATTTATGGATTATTGTTATACTGGTGCAACTCCAGCATCCCCCAGCAGTGCCAGCACCAGTCCCCTTCCCTCGGAAGCCGTCGGGAAGCGCGGGGCAGGAGAGCCGCGGGATGGAGGCCTCCTCCCGGCGGGACACCGGCGCTGGGAGGGGGGACCGGGGTGCAGGGGTTTGTCCCAGAGCACCGTTATTCACCGGGCTGGTACCACCCTGCCTGCCTTTTTGTGTTAATTGATTTACTTTAAGGAAAGCTTCATCACGTGTGTGTGTGTGTGTATAAAAATGTAAAATTTACTGTTATTTTAGATTTTTTAATACAGTTTTAGATATTAATATAGTTTAATATATAAAATTAAATATCATAGGCTACATATAGATAAGATAGAAGAGATATATATATATATATATATTATTTGTTGTTGTTTAATTTTTTACTTCCATTAAGGAAGGGTGCAGGCCGTGCGCCTGCAGGGGTGCCCGCGGGCCCGGTGCGCGCCCGGGGGGAGGCGGGCGGCAGCAGCCGGGGGCGGGGGCCGGGGCCGGGGCGCGGCGGGGCGGGGCGGGAGGCGGCAGCGGCAGCCGCCCGGGGCTCCGGCCGTTCGCTCTCTCGGCGCTGCGATGGCTCCGTTCTGCTGCGGCCCGGCCTGGTGGCGCCTCCTCGCCTTGGCCGTGCTCGGCCCCGTCTTCTGCGGCCGGCCCGGGCGGGCTGAGCCGGAGCCGGGCCCGGGCCCGGACCCGCACGGGCAGCACCTCTACAGCGCGGAGATGCTGCGGCACGGCGCCGCCGCCGCCCCCCACTTCGTCATGTTCTTCGCCCCGTGGTGGGTATCCGGAGCGGCGGAGCGCGGCCCGGCCCGGCGCCCTCCCGCCCGCCTCCTCCCCCGTTGACGTGGCGGCGGGAGGCGGCCGGGCCGGGCCGGGCCGGGCCGGCGGCGGGGGAGGCCGCCCTCAGCCCCAGCCGCCGGGGCCGGGCCGGGCGCCTTCCCCGGGGGCGGCGGCGGGGGGGACACGCGTTAAATGGCAGCCGGGGGCTGCGGGGCGCCGGGCCGGGCCGGGGAGGGGGAGCTGAAGCCGAAGCCTCGCGCGTGCCCGGCCCGGGCCTCCGCGGCCGTGCTGGCCCTGCCGGGGGCTTCCGCCGGCCCGCGGTGGCCGCCCCCTTCCCCGAGGGCCCGCGGCGGCGGGGGCGCATCGACGGCCGAGGCGGCCCCGCGGGCCTGGGCGCCCGGCAGTGCCCCCTGCGTGGGGCCTGCGGGTGAAGTGGCTCCGGCGGGCAGCGAGGAGGAGGCGAGCTGGGGCTGCCCCCGCTCTGCCGGGCTGGAGCCGGCCCCGGTCCCCGGCGGCGCTCCCGGTCCCTCCCCGGGCTCCGTTTCACGTCGTTCCTCAAAGAGACCGAGAGCGTGCGGCCTCTGGGTACGGGAGTGTTGCAGCTTGGTGACTGCCACTTGCCCTGTGGCCCCCGCGCTCACAGGTACTTTCATTGCAGAAGTTACGTTCTCTTCGCAAGCAGGAAATTTAAGTATAAATACTGTGCTGTGTCCCCAAGGCCGCAGGTAGCCGTAGCAGAGCTGGAGAGTTCTCAGACTTGCAAGAGACCTGCTGGGCTTTTGTCCCGAACGGGTACCTTTGACACAAGAATAGTCGAGAGGAGTGGGAGAACAGGCCTTTGCTGGGTGTTACCGCTGTCAAGAGGATAGTACTTCTCCTCTCTGGGCCTTTCTAGTGTTTGTTCATATGCTTTTTTCTTCATCTCTTCCCCTATCCTTTTTTATCTGACTTACTGATACCCAGTAGAGGTTATTGGGAGTTCTGTTGTTCGGGTTGGTTGTTTGGTTTTTGTTTGTTGGTTTTTTTCTCAAAATTTTCTTAAATTTAGATAAAATAAGGGAACAATGTGCAAAAGTTATGTTTTGATCCTAAATTATCCATTGGTACACGGCGCCATTTAGGCATACGTGAGTCATGGTGCTCTTTGAAATCAGCAGCAGAAAAGGATTTCCTTTCAAAACTGAGGAACTACTGTTTTTTGTTGTTAACATCAACTTGTTTATGCCATACAAAAATGTTAAGCAAAAGCCTGAAAGAGCAGATGCCTGCCTTTGTTCTCTGAGGATCACAAAAGTGGAGGACGCCTGACTTGCTGGTGAAGGACCTTGCCTGAGAGTGCAGTAAGACCTCGGCAATGCCTGTGCAGAGGAGGAGTGCTGCTGCTCTGTTCTGTTGTCAGGTGATAATATTTCTGTCTGTCCACGCCTTGACCGACCATTTCACAGGCATCCCTAAAATGAGATGAGTCTTTATCTTGGCGCAGTCTTCATCGGAGACCCTGCGCCAAATGGGCTGTTGCAGAGTCCAGCGTATGCTGCGCATCCTCAGCGTCCATCAAAGAGAGCGCCGGCCTTGCAAACTTGAACCACGCTGTGCCCTAGGGAGGGCTGCGGATCTCTGGCCAACTTCAGCGTGAGGGACCCGCGTCGTTTCCCAGACTGGTTGCAGCTTCTCTGGATGTTCTCACCCTCAGCAAGCCTGCAGATCTCTGGGTCTCAGCTTCGGGGCCCTTGGTCTGGGCTCCTGGCTCCTGACAGGCAGACAGGGCCAGGTTTTGGGTCCAAGGGGAGGGGAAGGACAAAGGGAGCATCCGAGTGCTTGAGAGGTGCTTATACACACCAGTAGTTTTATTGTCAGTGGGATCAGGCGGCAACCTGACAGCCCTGGAGTCTATATTAGAGCCTCTTTCCCTATTCCTATGTGATGTTAATGTGCTAATCTCCTAATGCTTCTCAGAGAGGCATGCGTTTTGGCACTGCTCCCTGTAGTTACAAGGGAGAAGCCTACCAAACGACCCAGCTAGGATTGTCTTTCAGATAGCTAGGGATGCTGCTAATGTTGCATCGTCAATGCTACCAGTAAGAATTGGGTTAGACAGAGCCAATGTAACTCTTCCCCCTCCAGATTCTCGAAACAAATGTTGCTGAGGGCCTCACTCCCAGACAGCAGTGGGACGTACATATGAGGTCCACTGTTTGTTTCAAATATTGCAGGGTACTCCAAAAAGAGAGCATTCCAAGTCATTTGCCATTAGATGTCTAAGGTTGTCAGTCATCAGGCTGTCCCCCTTGGTAGCTACACTTGACAAGGGACAGACCCATAGGCAGGTTATTCTCTTGGTGGCACTAGATATTCTTAAGATGTTGGCCGTGCCAGTTGCGTGTCTACAGAGGAACGTGGTTCCCCTGGTTCCTTAGTTGGAAAGAATCTCAAATGAGTAGTTTCATTGTATTATTTTGACCATTACAGATCTTTTCAATGTATGCGGTGTCTTGGTAAACCTCTGGAAGTCCACTGAGCAGGCTTAATCACCAGAGTTTGTTGCTGTTGCATTGAACTCTGTTGCCTTAGCTGGATTCTTTTGTCCAGAGCGAGACTGGTTGTGTGCTGCTTGTACCGCTATACCTGTCTATCCCAGGGTCTACCAACGTCTTCAATTGGATCATGATTTGTGCTATGTCTTGCTGTGGAGCTGCCCTTGCTAGCTGCAGAGCTGAAGCTCTACTGGTGGCCTCCAGAAATGTCTGTGAGCAGTGGCCTGTCAGTGTGAGGTAGAGCAGCCTGGTACTCTCTGGATATTGCCACAGCAAAATGATCTCCAGGCACAAGCACTTGTGGCACACAGTTGCTCAGAGTTAAAATGGGCAACCTATCTGCAAACTCTTACAAATAAGGTCCTTTTGCCCATACTTCCTGATGTTAGTGGTGTACAAGAAGCAAGGTTTTGGTTTGGTTTTTTGTTTTTTCAGAAAGGTGGATCTTTCCTATGACCTTGTTAGTCTCTTTTGGATCTTCATGTACGTTTGTAAACGGAGATTATGAATGCTTGCACCTTCCTAGCCCATGTAGGGAAGGAAGAGTAGGACTCCCCGTTGATGCCCAGGTCTCCACCGTCCCCAGTGGCAGAACTGGCTGCTCCTCCAGCCCCACTGATGTAATGTGGAGTGGTAGGAATGAAAGACTGTGTAGGTACAGGGGGCTAAGGAAGGTGCGTGATGTTGCATGGTCTTGCTGTCTTTATTTTTGACTTCTCTGGTTTTATATATTCTGCAGGTACACCTTATGAATTTCAGAAAAAGTATTTTGGGGACTGTCTTGTCTTGTATTTCCTTCCATGTAACACTGAATTTTTTTGAAAACCAGGACTGACTAACTGGTTGATTCCTGATTCAGATATGAGCATTTTTCCTGCTTTATTTTCAGTTTTAGCTCATACAATCTGAAGAAGGAAGGGAAGGGGGTACTTTGTGTATAGCAGAGATCACGGTGTTAAACATGGACAAGCTAGCTCTGTTCTGCGCTTAATAAACAGCAGGTTAATTACTTGAGATTCCCTTACCTAGTTCTTTAACACCAGTCTCAGTATTCATTCGGTGTTTAAAATTCCTGCAACTGCTAGGGCAAGGCAGCAGGGAGTCCAAAATCCTCCTCTTAATTTAAGCTCCATGAAAGAGTTGACTATGGAGGGACTTCAGTCTCAACTTAAATATTTAAGGAATATTTAATTTTAGTAATAACACATTGTATCCCTTCGCCATGACAATTCAGAATAAGAACTCAAAACCAGTTGTATAAATGAAACTGTTTTAAATGGGAGCAACTTTCTCCAAAGTCCTAATGGTGTTTTAATTGTTACTTACAAAGTAGACTGTCTACGTCATGCCAAGGGCAATAACAGCTTTCATACTGCTAGGCTGAGAATGTTTTCTGTTAATCCAATTATGTATTTTTAGATGTCTTGGAGGTTTGGCAAAAGCAGCCATTAAAGAAAAATGAAAATCCATTCCTTAAAATTTGTCATCATAGTTAGAGGAATAAGGTATTGTTATAATGACTGGAATGACTAGAAAAAAAATTAGAAGAATAATAGCCATTTTCTACTTCTGGTGAGCTGATGTTATAGCAACTGTATGAGGCCATTTTTCTGTGTATATGCAGATATAATTAGTTGATGGTGTGCTGCTGGGGCAAAGCATGGTATGGGAGGATTTTGAGAAACCCTGTTCAGAAATCGGTCCTGTTGTGTTTCATCACTCACGAGTTACAATCTCTGTGATGCACACAAGCACAACTGACCTTACGAAGAGGCTAGAAACCATTATCTTCTTACCTGCTGCTAAAATATACAGTATTTTCAAACGTTAGAGCGGCAAGAAAGCTAGACAGCCTTGCAGGATTTTTCTAGAAAGCTGGAAGACTCAGAGTGCTTTTCTTAATAGCCTCACTAAGTCCAGGGGGTAGGCTTTGTTACTAAAAAGCTAGTAGCAAGAAGTTCTCATCTCTTGATGATTTTCACATGAGATGTGTTTGCAGCATCCTGCAATACTTAATAGTATTCACTGTTGCTTAGTGTAACAGTGCTTGAGTATGGAAGATTTCTGACTTCCCTATTTTTAAATTTATTAAAATCTCTGACCATTCTGCTTGTGTCTTTTCCGTAGATTCATTCCCCTCTAACCATGAGCAACTATTAGGGAAATATCTTATTCCTTCTGTCGCAGGTGTGGACATTGTCAGCGTCTCCAGCCAACTTGGAATGATTTGGGAGATAAATACAACAACATGGAAAACCCGCAGGTCTATGTTGTTAAAGTGGATTGTACTACAGATACTCCACTGTGCTCTGAATTTGGCGTCCGAGGATACCCTACGTAAGTATAAAAGGACGTCTGCTCCTACGTCTTTCTTTTTTAGTTTTCCATGATCCTCTGCCAATTTGTTGAAGCTGACTTCTAAGCTATATTTTTTTGGTGGATTTCTTTGTAGCCCTTTGGACCTCATACGTTCATTTTAAGCCTTTTTACCATGTTGCCAAGTATCATGTGATACATACTACTCTTACTCTTTCTCTTTTATTTTTTTTTAAGAAACTGTTTTATGTCTTGGAAGAAGGCTGTGTTTAAATGAAGCCCAGAATTGTCCTTTTCTTTTTCTCAAGCAACAGTGCATTATACAGCCATGATATGCATGATAGAGCTGGTCTCTGGTAACGGTACTTTTAAAAATAACTTGTCACAAGTTTGTCAGTACACTGCACCATTCATAACTAATGTATAGGTGATCTCTTAAATTTCTGAGTGAACTTGGTGCTCATAAAATGATAAATTAATGGTATCACTTAGCATAGCAGTGGTGATGTTATACAGACTTTTTCTAGGTAATTTTGCTTATATTGATCTAGAAGTTCAGTTGGAGTTTAAGGTTGTTAAAGTTACCCTGTTGTAAAGGATATATGCCTTACTGCCTCAGCTTTGGTAGGCAGAACATGATCTAGAGTATATCTATGAGATGTCAGCCTGGAATAGCGCTTTTGGGTTAGACACACATGCTCCCTTTTTAGCTGCCAAAAAGGAGCAAAGGGATTTTTTTCACTTGTGTCTTCTTCAAAGCTTGGAAAAATGGATGGGATCGTTTCAATTGCTTTACTAAATACTCGGTGGGGATAAGTGGAGAATGTCGTCTTCTGTAGCCCTTCCACAACCTGTATTTTCCAGTTTCCTTCCCTTTGCCCACTTTGTCTGGTGTTACTGCTGACCCCAGCAACAGCCTGAACTTGACATACGCTCCTGGCTGCACCCACTTTGACGCAGATGAGTGCGACTGAGTAGAAGCTGAGAGCTATAAATAGCAAAGTCCTTGTTGAAATAGGAATTGTCTGTAAGGGCAGTTTGCGGCTTAGTTCCACTAGAAATACCAAGAAACAATGAATATTACAACTCTATTTTAATTTCCCCAAAAGTGAGCACTGGTAGTCTTTACATATTTGAATAGATTATATTGTGGTGCTGTTCCTTGTAAAATAGAAAGAGTGGCAGAGATTTTGAATAAGAAAAAAAAAAAGAATGAATGTGTAATTGCTCCCTCCCCCTCCTTTAAGGTCATTGAATATCTAGGAATAGTTAGTGCTCGCTTTCATCTACTTGAAAAGTACAAATGATAAGGCAGTCAACTGCTAGTTATAGAAATGAGGAGATGAAGGGGAGTTCATGATATCAATTCTCTTCCTGGCTGAGTCAGTTTTTAACTAGCCTGTTTTTAAAAACCTCCAGCAAGGGAAATTTCGCAGCTTCCTCGGGCACAGAAGGATTGTCGCAAGTCCAGGATGTGCTGGTCCCTGCACTGCTTTTGCAAACACCCGTCAAAGGAAAGGCTGCATCCCCTTTCCATCCCCCTGAGAGCAAAACTGGCTGAGCAGGTCCCTGCGCTTGTTAGTACACTTGTCTCAGGATTATTTAGGGCTGCAAAACACTTTCAGCTGAACTAGAGAAAACTTATCCTCATATGAAGAAAATAAAAGTGCAGCTGGCTCTTTAAGCTGATATCTTTTTTTTTCTCTTGTTACTCTTCAAAAGTATTGCCATGAGGTGTATTTTAGATGTTCTTTTGTTTCATTTTTGTTGTTTCCTTCTTATTACGAAGTTGCTTTTTTTTTTTTTTTTTCCTTTTCCCCCCAAAAAACTTTTGACCTTTTATTATCACAAGGAATATTCACGAATACCTTAAATAGAAAAGGCAGTGGGAGCTCCTGTCTGTTTTGAATGTATTTGCATTATGTGGTTTTTCAACACTTTCATATGTTCATTTTTTCCAATGTGGAACAAGAAGAGAGAGAAAAACATTTGAAGAAAAAGAAAAAGCAGCACAAAACAACAGCTTGGGAAGGAGAACTGAGGGCTAGGTGATAGTAGTAATTGAAATTATGATTTGCTTTAAAAAATAAGACTAGGTCAGAAGTCGATATTGCCCCTTTACCAGATATATTTCCAATTTTAACTTCAATATTTAATAGTAGAAGCTTTAGGTAGTTTATGGAAAAGTTTTGATAGCAATTATTAAATGTAATAATCATGAAGTCTTGAATCCTTACAAGCAGTCACTTATTTCCTTGTCCTATTGACTTGTTTCAGCGTGTTTTTAATCAGTTTAATACCACATGAAAAGTCCTGCATTCCAAAAGCAGTCAGGGAACGAAATGTGAGAAAGAAATTCCTGGGAAAATGAGCACTGGGTATTTTTCCTTTGGTGGTGGAGAGGGGTGAACAGAACAAAGTAGATGCTTTTTGACAAACTGAAGTAGGATTCATAGGCATAATGAATGATTAACCTTAGAACTGAACGCTGCAATGTTTTATTTCCTCTTGCTTATTGATCAAAGTAATATCAGGCTATGTTGATGTTTAACATGGTATTTCTTTTTGCTGTTTTTAAAATCTCCTTTAAAAGCTTACATGGCAATGAAAAAGTGTCCTAAGTTCTGGCCATGACCCTTTAAGTTGAGGGAGATGCCTGGTGCTAATAGTCAAGAGAGCTGTTACTGCAGCCTGAGCTGCATTGCTGTGGATTAGCAAAGCGTGTTAGCTTTCCAAGAATGTTTCCTGTGTGAAAATTTTTGCCTCACTCTTTTCTGCATTTTGATCCTTTAGCCTAAAGCTGCTTAAACCGGGACAAGAACCTCTGAAATACCAAGGCCCTAGGGACTTCCAGGCACTGGAAAATTGGATGTTGGAGAAACTAAATGAGGAACCATCTGTAAGTGAAAAGGAAATACGAAAAGGAAATATTCCCTTCTGCAGACTTGCTGATCTATCACTTCTGTAGGTTAGGTTTCATTTTCCAGGAGGAAATCTGCTCCTGAGAATAGAAGTCAGGTGGCAATAACAATATGGAACAGCTTCCACATAAGTCAGAATAGTAATTAAAACTGTCATCCTGTGACCTGCCCTTTGTTTCCTGTATTTAAAACTACAGGACATAATGCAGTTTTTAATGTTTAGCATTTTGATATTTTCAGATACAATTCTTAGCGTCAATTCAGTTAACACCTGTAGGCATATGTTTCTAGAATAAGAAAAGCGATTTAGCTATGATATGTTATAGATTGCATTTGTGTTGGGCTTAATTACCTCTTAAAACATGGATGCCATCTTTAGCTCAGTTATTATCTGATAATGTTGTAGCCTAAAGAAAGGGTTTAAAATAATTGGCTAGGTAAGTTAAGCTAATACCATCACTAGGAAAACCCTTGAGTTTAGGGGTAGCAGTAACATATAGTGGTCAAGCCTTGCCTAAAATTAAATTTATAATTGCTGTTTCTAATCAAGTTAAAGCTTTAGTGATTGCTGAACCACAATTAGAACATGATTATATTTAAACCAACATGATATTTTTAATAATTAAACGTTAAATGCTGAACTATTTTAAGAAATGTACTTGGAGGTTCTTAAAAAATTCTTTCCAGCTCTGACCCTGCTATCTAGAAAGTAGTCACTTGCTTTTGCTGAAGTGCCACTGGGTTTGCTGCAAGTTATAACTACAAAGTGTTTGCTCTTTTCCCATTGTGGCTGCCTTCATGGAGCCATTAGGTCCTTCTTTCCTACATTAGAGGAGCAGAATAGCTTTTTCACTAGCTATTTTTAAATAGCCCAAAGACCACTGAAACTGGTGCAATGGCAGACGCGGCTGACGCGTGATGCGACGGAGGAACTGTTATGTAATCCAAGTGTATTAATATATGGTGATGTGATGAATGCCATAGCAATTACTGTGCTCGGTGACTATGCTACAGCACGGTGAAAGAGTCTGTTACTCCGATGACTGTGATAGCTCTTTTCTGTGTGGCAGTCTTTTTCACATTTCGCTTTCAAGTACTTGTTTGTTAGGAAACATTAGATACCTAAATCAAGCTAAATAAGGACATTGCTTTAGGAATTTAAAATTTCAGAGTATAGAGTTCACAACTCCACCACAGAATGGTGTGATACAGGAATCAAATATTGTGTATTGACTGTACAAGACAAATAAAACTTGATTTTTCTTATGAATAGGATCCAGAATCTGATGTGGAACCACCAAAAGCCCCTGAACCTAAGCAGGGAATGTATGAACTCTCAGCAGACAATTTCAAGATGCACATAGCAGAAGGTAACTGTTTTTTTCATAAGCAAGAGGTACTCGCTTATAGAGACATCAGTTGTGGGAGGCTGCAACAGAAATGTTAGTTTTCAAGGTACCTTCTTCCCACTTTTATTTTCCAGTAATACCTACTGAAAGAGGATGAAACTACAGACTGTGTAAAAATGCAGTAGTTTAATTACATATTGCACACCACGAGAAAGTTTAAGAACGGCATTGCACTCAGAAGGCAGTAAAATTAAGGCCCCTAATCATATGGAAGTAACTAGTGGGGCTTGTGCTGTTTCTTTCCGAGTTCCTTGCTCAGTCACAGCCTTGCCACTCACCTTGTGTTTTTGCAAGTCTCGTTTCCTCTTTCCCTAGGTGCTGACTTGTTCTTACTCCCAGGCTGCTCTTCTGGACAAATATAATCCACCGGCTTCCTCCTTACTGCCCCCATCCCGCTCCAGTCTGGCCCCTTACTTGATATTGTTTAGCTTCCTTCCTCCAGAATTTAATGTGGGCAAAACACTTCACCTCAGTTTGGCCATTTTTAAAAATATTTTGTCTGGAAGCTTGAAAATGAATGCTAGGAGTGATACCTAACATGGGAAATTTCACCCCCCACATGGTGGGTTTTTTAGAGAATGAGCAAGATCTTACAATACAAACTTTGGGCTGCTGTAACAACAGATGAAAGGCCAGATTAAATTAACTATCTGTACCCATGTGATACCACCAGTGAGGTAGATACTAGAACTTCTTAAAGTAACCATTAACTAATTAGAAATATTTTCAAGTGTAAAAGAGCATTTTGTGCAGCTAACTTAAAATTTCCCAGCCTGTGTGGCTTAACAGAGAATTACATCAAAATTCTTCACGGATTCTTCTCTAAGCTATCAGGGAGATGCTAAGCATTAAACAACTTTACAGTCTGAGAAGATAGTTAAGTTTAGTGTACGTGTAAATGTTTTAATATTTTTATTGCAATATTTTTACTTTGTATCCATTGGCCTTCATAGAGGAGACATTCTCTTGGTCATAGCCGATGGTTGAGCAGATTTATGATCATCTGTAAAGCTGTTGTCTTCTCTTGACTTCAGTTACAAGAAGTTCAGTGCTTAAATTCAGCAGGAGACTTAGCAGTTGTCGCTGAAAGGCTGACTTTTGTTCTTGAAAAGTGTCCCTTTAACTTTTTGGCGCTCTAGGGTAAAAAGAATTTTAACTTTTTTTCTATCAGGGAGGAGAGTATATCACAGAGTATGTGGTATAGGATAGCTGATTTTGACTAGATGTTCTTATTCATTCACGAGAAATTTCAGTTTGCAGTTTACTTGACCAAAGGAAAGCATGTCAATTAGTTTGAGAGTATTCCTGATGCAGAAGAGGCCAATTAGAGTACGCTACTACTGCAGTTTACATTTCCTAGTTATTTTGTGACATCTTTCACCTGATCTCCTTTTGTGAACAAGCCCTCAAACTAGAAAGTAATTTTAGTAATATCAGCCCCAAAGCAGTCTTCAAAGGATGATGAATAATTCTGTTAAAAAGAGCTTTTCTCTAGTTGCTGGCATTTCCTTCAAACTAATTTGATTTTTTTTTTTTCTCTTGTTTTAATTAAGTTCATTTTTATTTTGTATTAACAGAGCCTTGCCTTGACGTGTGCAAAAGTGTGCAGCATCTTGAATTAATAGTAATCTTAATTGAAGGAAATTGCATATTCTGGTACTCTGCAATTAAGATTATACTTTTAAACTAAACATTAGTAGGAGATATTAGTAGGAGAGACTCTTCTCTCTAGTAGATGTTTGCGGTGTTTTATAAAGGCAGTGATTTCTGAATAGTTGACATGAAAATACAAAGAGCAGGGCAGAAAAAGGAGAATGTAAAGCTGAACAAAATGATTTAGGTAGTTCATGGACTTAATGCAGCAGTGTTTCCTAAGAAATGTTTAAGTTGAAGTCTCATACTTACTTTCATTTATGCTGTTACAAATACTTGTTCCCTGGTGGTTCTTTCTACTCTGTAATAGGGCAAGTGATTGACATGGTAGTATTAGACACTGTAGCAAATGGTTAGGTTAAAAATATCAGTTTTAGTATCTCATTTGTTGGCTTGAGGTTGTGAAGCTGTTTGGATTTTCAGGGAAATTGGCAACACTGTGGGACTGCATACGGTATTGAAAACCTAATTGCTGAAGAATTCTGCCCTGGCCTTTGATTTACAGTGTTTCCGATCTTTAACTCAGGAAATACCATTATAAATTTGCAGTCTGAGATTAGTACCTAGTCTTTAACTGCAGCCAAATTCATTCCAAATGAGTTAAATCTTTTTTTTTTTTTTCTTTTTTTTCTTTGACTTAAAAGGTAATCACTTTATAAAATTCTTTGCCCCTTGGTGTGGGCATTGCAAGGCTTTGGCCCCAACCTGGGAACAGCTGGCTCAAGCCTTTGAGCATTCAGAAACTGTCAAGATTGGCAAGGTAGGTGAAGTGCCCTTAGTCTGAAAATGTGTTTTGTGTGAATGAGTATTTCAGCCAAGTATCATGCTATTCATGCTGTGATTTGCAAATAACAGTTGTTTTGTTTGTCACCTCTTAAATCCTTTTATAGTCATAGTTCCTATTTTAATTTTGAGATGGTTATCTTTTCCTTGCACATCCAGTAGTTCACTCTGTTTTGAAGGGATGGCTGTTTCGTTACAGTGACAGGACTCCCTCATTTTAAGCAAGGACTTGTTAGAAACACAGCTAGCTCCCTGTGCTTCAGAGGGAGTTGGGAATAAGTCTAATACTTCATATGCAGGGAATAACATTTTAAGCCTTTTTTTTATTATTATTATTATGCTTCCCCTCTGTCAGAACTTGATATATCGACTTCAGAATTTATTTTGAGTGGGAAAGTGACTTCCAATTTGCTCTTTACAGCATTGAATTCTTTAGCAAGTTTCAGACTTAGAGCTCTTTATGATGAATTATTTTTCCTGTTTTTTTCTTTTTTTTTTTTTCATTCCTCTTTACCCCCATAGAACTTTCTAAAGGTTTCAGGGGGTCTTCCACCTTAAAAACTGATATCTTGTCCTGCTTTACTATTTCCCTTAGGGTTGATAACCAGATTCTGTGGTGTATTTACCATGGGAGCTTGTTACTTGTACATGGAGTGACTTCTTTGCAGAGGTATGGAGGTGGTCTAGCAATTGCAGTTACTGGCTTTATTTGCTGACCCATACCTAAGTCCAGGTGGCTCATTATGTGAATCCCTCTGAATTTGCCAATGGTGGAAAACTGACTGGGCTCAACTTCCGTATCCTTAAGCTTTCAGAGTGGTTTCACTGATCTGAAAGACTGCATGACAGTTAGCAGTGTTGTCAGTCCTGCAGAGGGACAAAAACCCAGCTATCTCCCCTGCCTCTGCCCTCATAGAGCTTTCAGCTGTTACTAGGGGTGATGAGCTTGACTTTTTTTTTTTAATTTTTTTTTTTTAATGCTTTGAAAATCTGCTAATTCAGATACACTGTAGATGTACAGAGCAGGTCAGCATAGTTGAACCTTAGAGAAGACATATATATACATATATATATGTAATTTAAGACATATATATGTATATATATATATGTAATTTTGAGACCTGGTGGATATAAAATTAGACTCCCTCTGAGAATAAAATATCAGAGGCTGTTGCTCCTTCGGTAGTGTCTTTACTAAATGTTGCATCTGCTGATTTATTTTTTGGGAACCTGGAATGCTTGCTGTTTGATAAAATCATTGCTTAGTTTAAGTATCTTCTTGAAATTACCATTCTTTGTTATCCAGACAAAATAAACAAAAAATTGCCACATTTCTGTTTTATTCAGTTGTCTGTCATGTTCACAGTTACTTTTACTGATATTTGCTATTTAATACAGCCATTAAGATTTGTCTTGATGCCTAGTCAATTTTGTGTAACTGTACATGTTATGAAACCATTTGAATCATGTCTTGGCTGAGATTGTAAGTCTGTGAGTAAACAGGAAACACAACTGTTTCTAAGAAGGTTGAACCATGACCTTCACATAATCTGGGGGAATGGTGTCTTAACAGCAACGATACCTACTGGCAGGATTCTGTTTAATCTTCAGAATTGATCTTCAGTGATCTGGAGCACAGTGTTTCTAATGCAAAATTCAAAATCCAAGTGCTGTGTCGAGCAACGGCTCCAATGCTTAAGTTATCTTTTTTTCTCTGTTTCAAAGAAGATTATGAACTGGTAACTTTACAGATCGGTTTATGACATATTCAAATTGAATGTTGCTATGCGCTTGGAACTTCCCGTGGAGCAAAGTTAACTTGCTAGCTGTTGACATGTTTTCTGAAGTCTTTAAAGAGTAGTCTTTTCAAAAATGGATAAGCCAATATATCTTCACTTTAAAGCTCTCTCACATTAGCGTTTTGTGTCTTACTGTCCATGCGGTGATTTTATTAAGTGAGAATACAAAGTACTTGTTTTAATTGGAATATTTAATTATGTCTTCATTGTTCTTTGTAACTGTTACTACTTCCTTCTATTCATACCTCCCTCCCCAATCCCTCCTTAAAAAAAAAAAGTAAACACACACACAGAGCCTCCCAATTATACAACCAAACCACTATTTGGAAAGCAGACATAATCGTTCTCAAGACAGTACTTGGTACTGAGTTTTGCCAAGCCATGCATTGCTAGTTCCTGTATTTTTCTGAGATTTTAAACATAAGAGAAGCTGTGATGCTTGTTGTATATTTATTTTATGCACTGAATGGTTTACATTTTTTTTCCACATGTAGGTTGACTGTACCCAGCATTACGAAGTCTGCTCTGAAACCCAAGTTCGTGGCTATCCCACGCTCCTCTGGTTTAGGAATGGTGAAAAGGTGAGTCTGCAAGCTCAGCAAAAGATCGGACCATTTTTTTCTGAATAATACTCGGACTATGTTTGCATTCTGTGAAAAAAAGATCAAGCGGGCATATAGGAAAGTCTGCCTGTGAGGCAAAAGGATGTTGGAGGTTCAGTCTGGTGCTGGAAGAGGTATCCTTCATCCACAGATAAAAGTTAGAGCTTTTTGCTCTTTGTGCTCTGCAAATAACTGGTATGATGTTCCTAAATCTGTAAGCAGTATCTCCGATTATGCTACTGTGTAAGAGAATTCTGGGTGTACTTTATCTTAATACCTTACTTCCTATGGAACATAAAAACAGAGGTGAAATAGGAATAACAAAAAATTATGTAATTTTCACCATGTGTATCAGAAGGGTCTCATCTGTAAGTGGTGCGTATCTGCTGAGGGATGTCTGAGTGATCCAAATTTTCCATCTTATAAATCTGAACACTTCCTGTGACACTGTGAGTGAGAGTGCTGTGGGCCCAGCTGACGTTTTTCCATGTAGCAATACAAAGAATTACAATATTCTGAAGCTATGGGGAAGTAAAATATTTATAAATACCACGTACATGAACAGCAGCAAATAAACATAAATAGTAGTCTGTCTTATCATGTTTCACACTTTCAAGATAAATTAAATGTATTAAATGGATATTAAAAATAGGTCTGCAAGCAGAGAACCCAGCTCTCCTCTTTTAGCTCTTACCCACTAAGCTTTGGGGGGGGGGGGCGGCGGCTGGGTTTTTGCCCTATTCATCTTGCATTCCTTTTTGAACATCTACAGTATCAGAGATGTAAGTTTTGCTACTCAGTCCAGTTTAGTGGCTGTTGCTTGTGGCAGTTTTCTGGCACTCTAAAGAGAAAGTGGACGTAAGTACATACCAGTGCATGTGAGGTTTGGTATAAGCACCCCTATAAGATCTGACACACCAGGGAATTTAAATGAAGCAGCACCTGGATTTTTGAATCCGAACCTGATTCCCACAGGAAATACACAGCCTTGTTACTGCTTGAGCAGCGGTGCCTGGCACATGTCAGAAGCAGAACTGGAAGCTGAGGGAGCGCTCAAGTCAAAACATGGTGGCATGTCCTAGGTTAGAGGTGTTTTCAGTTAAACTTTTTTCTCTTTATGGTGTGAGTCTGAAGAACGGGAAGTGTTCTGCTGTTTCTCCAGAATGGTTTTCCACCTGCTTTATTTTTATTTTTCAGATAGCTACAGGTGGCAAGATACCTTGCCAGAACCATACTATCTTGATCTAGAAAAGTTAGCTGTGGTCTTTCTCAACAAGCCAGATACGTGGGGGTTTTTTTTTGTTGTTTTTGTTTTTTTGACTCTTTGTAATTATTGAAGTTTGAGTTGCTCGGAGTTATTTGAATCAAGAGTGCGCTGAAAGGAAAAGTCAGATCACTGCTGTTGTATTTGGTAGAGCTGAATCTCAGCCATTAGTCTGAACAATGTTATTTCTGTTGACATCAAACTGGCTTTTCTCCATTGGCAGTGTGGTATTCCCTGGTGGCATACTGCCACCAGAATCGCATGTTCCTTCGTGGATTGATACAATATATTTTCAAAAACACAAAACAACCCCAAAAAGTTTCCAATAATCTGACCCAGAAATTCCTGGAAATCTCTCTGGCTGTTATTATATTGTTTAGTAAGCGGGGGGGAGGAGGAGGAGAACTGCTTCAGCCATCCAGCATTGTTGTCCGTAATACCATCGTCCCCTTTGTCATAATTGAAGTCTGGCATCACACCAGCCCTCTTGGTTAGATGCAGCAGAAACCCTGGGAGGAACGAATGGGCACTGACCTTGTCCTGCTGAAATGGATACAAACAAGCAGGTACAGGCTTCTTGCATCGTCTTAGATTAATTCCTTTGTGATTTAGACCCAGTGTGGGGAAGGTGGCTATAGTTACAAGTAACATTATGAATGACGAAAGAAGGAAAATGTGTGGCAAGAGTTCCAAAGATGTAGGAAATCGTTGTAGAGGTGTCTGTTCTTCCTTCCTACGTATGGAAGATTGTATGCTGTTTCTTGTTACTCCTCATCTGAGAGAGGAGATGATACATCTTGTAGCCCACACCTCATGGGACTGAAACTCAAGAGTTTTATCCAAAATGGATGGGTAGCGTCTTGAAGAGATGATCTCTCTTTTGAACAGAGAAATCAGTACTAATTTTCGCAGAGTGCGGAGGGCAGTCACGCAAGAGCCAGTTTGGAGATGGCCAACAGTGGATTGGAGATTAGAAACTGCTCAGAGGTGCTCTGATTTCTTCTTCTCTAGAGTTGTGAACATACCTGAGATATGGAGAAGCGTCTAAGGCAAACTGTGGCTTCTCGAAGATCTACTGGGTTGAGGGCTTTACTTGCAGGTTCAAAAATGTGAGTTAACTTAGTCCTGAGAGTTGGAAATGCCTGCCCCACAGCAGGCAGCTGTTGTCTCTTGCTCCCAGGTGAACTTAGGCACCCAGAGAGCATTGCCTTACTCTTGGGGTTTTCCGAGGATGTGTGATGAGTGTGTGGGCCAGAGGAGCGACTGTGTAGTTCAGGTGACATGCAAGTCAGTCTTTCAGCCCTGTCAAAACACTGGACAGAGCTCTCATGGTAACAGAGACCACCACCAAACAGCAATGGGTATTTTATTGTTCGTTGCCGTAGCTTTAGGTTCAGAAAAATAAAAGCTTGAAAATGCTGGCTAGAGTGGGAGATAAAGGTCGGAGTAGAAAGGTTACTAAAATTTGCTTCTACGTTTCTAAAATACCTTTCATTTCAAGGAAATTTTAGATTGTTCCCTTTTGGTACAGAAGAACCTATGGGAAATCCTGAAGATGTGGAGCGAATGGAATGCCATGGAGAGGTTTAATGACTAGATAATCGTTATTTATTACAAAGATGCTTACACTTGGCAATCTTACGTTTTGCTGATAATTATTTATTTGCTAGATTAAGTGCATATACACACTTGCACAAACTCTTTGATAATTGTAGGGTGACCAGTACAAAGGGAAGAGGGACTTCGATTCCTTAAAGGAATATGTGGATTCCCAACTGCAGAGTTCTGGGAAAGAGCCACCAGCAGATAAACCCACCGAAGCCCCACAGCCACCCGCAGAACCCACCCGTGTTGAGGTAAGTGCTCCCGCACTCTGTAGCAGTGTTAAAAGTGTTCAAACTGTTGCAGCAGCCTGTCCAAGTCTTCCATGTGGTTCTCTCTGATAGCTTGACAATTCCTAGATGTAAACTGTACCAAATACTTCCCTGGTTATTTTTTTAGTTATTAATGAGTGGAATCAGACCATAGATCCTAGTTTACTAACCTGATGAATTGGAGAAGGAAAAAAAAAATCTGGCTTCTTTTTATGGTTGCAATAAGTTGTTTAGGTAGTGGCATAAATGTGGTCTTTTTTGGTCTGCGGACCTGCTGGCACCTCAGTCTGCGTGACAGGGTATTTCATTGCTATGAAGATGAATGTTTCTTGCAAGATTCTCACTTGAAGCCAGGAGGATGGCACATGCTGCTAAGCCAGTAAAAAAAGCCAGGGTCCTGTACTTGTAGACTACGTGCAGAAACCACAAACAAGCAAAGATTATGAAGACTGATTCAGATGTGGCAAGGTAACGTGTTCTGTGACAAGAAAACTCCTCAGGTTTGGAGGCTTATTCTAATCCTGGTTGTAGGAGCTACAGGGGTTATGAATGTTGCCAAGGAATCAGCAGGAATAACTTCATCACCTTTGCATACTTGTACTTCATGTCATCTAGTTTTCTGTCTTTTTTAATCACTTTGGCATTTCATCTGCTATTTTTCTTGTAGCTGAATGTAAAATTGGTGAGGCTGAGAAATTAGGGGTGGTTTTGAAGCATACTTTTTCATCAAATGTGGAAAACATACTTCTGCCTAGAAAATAAGGGATGGTGATTTACACTCCCTTGTGATGCAGAATGAACTTATGTAATTCAAAGGCATAAATGTTATTAATATAAATACAGTTTATATGCAGCTTCTCACAGGAGAAGATTACCTTTCCCAGTTGACTTTTCCAGCAGGGTTACTAATCTTACATAAAGTGGCTTACCAAAAGTGATATTAGGTTTGCAATTTTCATACCCCTCATTTTTTTTATTTTTAAATTGACCTCATATTTGGAATATCCTAACAAGCTGGTGTGAGTACAATGCAGAAAGTAATTAATCGTCTTTCTCTTTTTATAGAAATAACATAAACCACATGTGATGCCAATTCCCACTTAGGCCTTGCATGCACCAGCACACATACAAACAGGAAAGAATTGTGGGGGGATTTTTTTCCAAATAACAGTAGACACAGTGTAGGGCTCAACTTTGTCTTTGCAGCATTACATCCCAGCTTTGGATGCCACCACTTCTTGGTCACTTACCTTCAGACATCTTGGTTCTGGTTTTGTTTTCATGAGTTTTGAGACAAGGGGCTGGCCCACGTAGCCAGCAAACACTGACTGCATTTACCATCAGCAGCCCACAGCCAGTACCATGGCAAAAGCAGTGAGTCCGGACTCCAAATTTGTGTCCCAGTATTGAGCCCTTACGTGGATTCCCCCATGTCTTATGTGGGCCAAGTACACGCCAGCCCTTTCACGGAAGCTGTACTTTTATTACCATGAGACTTCTCTCCTGCCAGACATCATTAAAATTACTCAAAAATGATCCAGAGGGATTAAGGTAAAGTAACCAGCAGATGGTCGGCTGTGTGATTGCATAAGCAGTATTTGCTTAAGAAACCAAGGTAAATGAGCTATTCGATATGAAACTTATTTTTGTGGCTATATAGTTCACATTGCTATCCTGATAGTAATCTACAGAACTTTAAAATGTATTTTACTGTGTGGATCATGGGGAGGATATTGTTTATGGGGTTTTCAGATTTGGTATCTTAGATTGTAAAAGATGTTTGGAACATCTGTTTTAGATATCCATTTAGGAAATTCAGAATAGGAGAATATGTATTTACTGTTCATTTTTTCTTCAGTTAATAATTTGTAATTATTTAATAATTAGAAAGTATAATTTCTAATTTTTAAATAATTCTTTAGCGGTAGTAACACTTCAACTTAATGGAATAACTTAATTTCATGAACTAACAATTATTTACAGAAACGTTTATCCAGTACCTTTAATCTGTAATTTCAAGTTTCTTTTTGGCTTCTCTTCATAAAACTCTTACTGGGTTTAAAGTAGAATCGGTAATACTGGCAGTTGCGCTCTTGTTTTTGTTTTGCTTTCATTTGAAGCTTTTATAGGCATGAGATCTACTTATTTATTTTTAATCCCTCCCGCCCTTAAGGGTCTAGAAGAAAAAATGAAGTTTGTTACGGTTCCGCGCTCTCCCATGAGACTGTCTGTAAGCAACGTGCTATCCTCCCATCACTCCCATGCAATTGCTCCTGATGTTATCAGGATTAAAAATTCTTCCTGGCGTCCATGCAAGTGCTGTGTGGCGACGTCCCCTTGACAGGCAAATACGTGTTTCTGGTAACGGCTTTTTCTATGTATGCAACGCAGGGATATAGCAGAGGGAGAACAGCTGTCAAGACATCCCTAGTATGCTCTGAATACCTCATTAAACTCTCAGATGACCATTACATGCTTTAAGCCAACTCCTCTCAGGGTTGTTCCTTGAAACGTCTGCGTGACAGCGTATTAAAATGAAGGTGATTTTTTTTTTTTTTTCCCCCCAACAACTAAGAATTTGGATACAGGCAAATCCCCTGAAAATAGGGATGTTTTGTTTCTCCAATTATGGATGCGATTCAGTGTGAAATAGGCGTTTCTCTACATCTGTCTAGGGGAGGAAAGCAGCTGAGGGGTAAAAGTCCGGTGTGCTGCTGCTACTCTTGTTTATATTATCAATAATATTATCTTTTCCAGTTTGAGTTTCCCTTTCAGGTAGCTAAAAGCTTGTTTGGCCGATGTTACATATACAAAAAGTTTTGACTCTTTTTTTTTTTTTTTTCTTTCTTTTTTTTTTTTTTTTGAACAGGCTGCAGTGCTCTCTCTCTCTGAAAAAGACTTTGATGCAACCATTGCTAGGGGGATCACCTTTATTAAATTCTACGCTCCATGGTAAGAAGTTTGCACCTGTTGTTGTTCAGGATTATTGCTGGTCTAAGCTATCAGTGCATTAGTTGCTGTAGGTCTTTGCGTTGTGTGTAGTACTGTATTTGTTGTCTGGATCTAAAACATGAATTAACTGAAAAATGTGTGTGTGTTGGCAAGAGTTACAGCAAAAAAGCTTGATCTGTTTTAGCTTTCTTGGGATGCCTCTCTGTGGAAAGGCTGACAGAGCAGCTTTACTGTGTCAGCCTCCGGGTGATGCTGGGGAACAAGGAGAGTGAAGCTTTCTTTGCAGGCTTAGTGTGCTCCTATCTCTTGATTAGGGTAAGGTGAGGGGAACGAATCGACACTGTTGAGAAAGGAGAGCATGCTGGCCTTTGGGCCCTCTCCTGCCACAACCAACCTCTCTTGGAAGCCTCATTTGAGCACCTGGGAATTGGTACAGACTGTAGAGCTATGGATAATTGGCTGTTACTCTTCAAATAACTGACAAAACCTAATTTGCACAAGTGACAATTTTGAGATGTACTTAAAGAGTATATTATGTCCTTACAGTGACCCAAGGTAGAAATGTCCAATGCAGATGGTGTAGGTGTAGACACCCAATGGAAAGCACTGGGCAGGGAAAAAAGTAGTATGTCCCATCTGGCATTGCCATTACTGGCATATCCAGCAGAGCCTGGGACCTGAACTGGGGTAAGACCTCAGGATTACAAACTCGTAGAACAAATATTTTCCCCCTTTTCTTACTGTTCCCTTTCTGAGACAAAAAGAAAGTCTTAAGTTTCTCTCTCTGGTTTATGGACTTCATCTTATTTGTGCTTGGATTGAATTTAATGAAACTTGCATGCCATCTTTCTCATCCATTGCCAGTCTCTTAGCCAACAGAAGGAAGCCTAGTGTAGGGGGAGAGATTAAAATTAAGCTGTACTTCACTGTGTGAAAGATAACACATCTCTGATTTCATCTCTAGCCATCCCATTAATGCAGTCTATAAAATATAAAAAGATCTTTTTTTGGGGGTGGTAAAAGGACACCATTACAAAGCAATACAAGCAAATGCAACCCATATTTAAATGTGCTCAGGACTTGCAGCTTAACTTTGACAGTAGGCATGAATGTGTTTCTTATTGTAGGCCAGAAGTACCAGGCAAAGTTTTGTTTTAGGTAATCTCGATGATGCAGTCTTTTCCAGTGTTGTCACCCTTTTTACTGCAGTGTGGTTTGCTGCTTGAGAGCCACGTCTATGCTTGCTTATGTCTGAAAGATCTGCTTTTGGATGTGGGCAAGTATCTGCCACCACTGTGTTAAGAAGTACCCTGCCCATACACGCGCACCCCCCCTTCACGTTCACTGCGCTTTCTTCACTCCCTTCATCCTCTCTGTGCACGGCGAGGGACTGAGATTGAACCTGTGCCTGTGCTGCTGCTACGCCACCAGCAGAACTGGCTGGTAAATTCAGTTTACACCTGTGCACGAAGCAGCTTTTAGTCTCATTTCTGAACCCAGGGCTTGTTGGCATATGTAGGAGTTCATTATCTAAGAAACTTTCTGGGAAAGAAATGCTCCCTTTTCAATTAGCTTGTCTTAATAATACTGCATCTCCTCATCTCGTGCGATTCTAACGGGGGCTGCTGGATCTCGCAGATACGATCAGTGTTGGATGCCAGGCTGAGAAACGGTGGTTCAGGATGCAGAGAGTCAAGTTCTTAAACCAGAGCGTGCTCCCTGGCTGCGGTGTTCAGAAAGCCACCGTTTAGGAAAATCCTTCCTATATTTATGTAGCCGGTATCCTAGTTTTAGCTCTGAAAGTCAGGCTTACGGATACGGTTGCAGTGCTCTGCACATAAATGACCTTTTTCTCTTCCAAGTGGATTAACTTACGTAGGGCTCAGCAAACCCTATTATGTTGCTTGCTAGTTCTGTCTTTCAGTTAGTTTTGGATAAATATTAACGTTAACTTGCGTAGTAAGCATAAAAATCATCCTGTTCTAGTAGTGTTTGTGCATGGTGAGAAATGCTTTTATACTGTCACTGTGTATTAACAAGGTGGTTTAAATACACACTGGCTTGCACTAAGAAAACTTTTGCTGAGACATCTTTCATTATTTTTGTAAATGCCCTGATCCAGCCTCGAGGCAATTACGGGGCTGTTTTAATAACCCAATTAAGGTGCAGCTGGGTTAGAACAGAATGAGCAATGCAGCTTTAAAGTCCGAAGTGCTTTGGGAATTCTTCTTGAAGGCAGTAAGAAGTTCAAGTTATGAACTTGGCTAAACCAAGTTCAAAATATAAACAAGATTAATACTTTACTATAGTTCCTGCCATTTTACAGTATCATTTTCTCTCTTGACACTAGCGTTTCATTATGTGCACTCTGTGGACCGCATTCTCATGTTACTGTAGAGACATAAGGGAATAAAACAGAAATAGGCTTTTTGGCGTAATTGATGATATAACCGGAATGATTCTCTATTTAATGCAAATCAGAATAGGGCCTGATATATTTTCTTCCATCCACTAAGTGAAGCTTATCGACTATCAAACAATGTCATTGTGGATCTGCCTGAAAGTACAGTGGTAGTGCTTAAACTTCAAAGTCCCTTCAGTGAAAAAGTGCATTAAACTACTGGAGTGTTTCATAAAGCAGAATCTGTGTTGACAAATGCCTCTATTAAAATTGAGTTTCCAGCATTGGGCAATGCTACATTGGTCAAGGAGGCTGTTAGGAACTGGAAGAAATTTAATAGGGAAATTAAAATCTCATTTAAATAATTAAACTTGGGCTATGTAACTTTAGCATAACTGGCATGTGCTACCTGAAGACTTAATTTGTACTACAGACATTCTATGCCTTACTTAAAACATGTTGGTTTCTAAGCAGTCTTTTTTTTTTTTTTTTTTTTTTCATTTAAATATTCTCTGTGCTCGTCTTTATTTGGCTTCATGTTCCTCTGAAGGGTAAAATGTTAATGCACCGACATCCAGAATACCATTCCAGGCGAGACTAACGAAGGCCAGAAACTACTTCAGTGCTTAACTTACATAAAATCACTCGTTTTCTTAGCTCATTTACTGACATAATAGTGCAAGGGAGTTGGAGGGCCAAATCATTAGGGGATAGGAAAGGCAGCTAGTTACACTTAACAGCTATTGCAGCAAGACAGTAGAGATAAACTGGAAGGTGTATCTGCTAAACAAATCTCTCTTTTGTTTCTAGGTGTGGTCACTGTAAGAACTTGGCTCCAACTTGGGAGAACCTTGCCAAAGAGCAATTTCCAGGTTTGACTGATGTCAAAATAGCAGAAGTAGACTGCACTGTGGAACGTAACGTCTGCAGCAGATTTTCTGTAAGTGTGAAAGGGCTGAACTGAACGGGATAGTATTGTGTACCGAATGTTGGAGGCTCCAGTGTGCAGCCAAGCCGGCTGCTGCAGTGCGGGTGCCTGGTGACAGTGCAGCTGTGCTCTCCGTTAGCCAAAAAAAAGAGGTAGTTCAGAACAGCACCTGGGGACACCGTTTCTTTCCTGGACTGTTTGTTCAGACTGGGTCAGTCTCATTATTGGATAAAGCTGAAGAAGTCCCTAATTTAAGAAGCCTCCCTCTGTGAAAGCACCAAAGCAGTCTTGTGGTAGCTGATGCAAAGTTCTGTTGCTAGGAGAAAAAAAAAAAGTCTTTTGGTGCTGGTAGGCAGGCAACCGACGACAGAGCTGGAGCTGCCATTGCAAGAGCCTAGAGGAACATGTATTACCCCATTCACTTACAAATGTTCAGAAATTGCAGGTTGGCACTGGAAGTTCTGGTGTGGTGTTCGGGTTTTTTTTAGATTAAAATTGCTTATTGTTTTAGAGGGGTTTGGTGGCTTCTCAGAGTCAGGTGTAAATACAAGTGAAGGATACTGGTGAGTTTGGACATTAGTAACAAGTTTCTCTTTTGTGTGCGTGTGTCTTTTGAAGGTACGTGGTTATCCTACGCTTCTGCTTTTCCGAGGTGGAAAGAAAGTCAGTGAACACAACGGAACGAGAGACCTTGAATCACTGCATAGCTTTGTCTTGCGGCAGGCAAGGGATGAGTTGTAATAAAAGTCTGGATGCTCCCTCCCTGGCTGTCTTTGTACCGTAGCTGAGGGATTTCAATCATTGCTAATTTTCAAACAGTGTATTTGGGGGTGGGGGTGGGGATTGGGGCTTTTTTTGTTTGTTTGTTTTTAGGAAATTGAATGTACTTAACATTGGTATCTTCCCTCTGTGTGTGTGTGTGTGTGTTAAAGACACGCTACGCTGTGCGTGAAGGAAAGCTAACAAGTAGTTACTGTGCAAACTGAGAATATTTTCAGCATTGGTAGTATTACTGCATTTCTGCGTTCCCGCAATGAAGTGTAAATGGTTTCCTTTGAGACTAAAATACATTAAGAAAACCAACTTAAGGGCACCAGTAGAATATTTTTGTCTTCAAGTTAGTTAGATTTGGTTAAAAAGTAATCCTTACAAACTGCCCACCATTACTAGAAAGGTAAAAGCTACAGCTGCGTTGAGTCGCTTTTGCCTCTACGACTGTACTTAAACTCTACTTGTCTTAATATAGCTGCTGGTTAAGAAATGGAAAGTCATGGGAGGCTGAAAACACACACACCTTCGGAAGATACCAGGCCACCGTGAGCTGGTTGTTTCCTGTTAATCCTCTCAGCATGGGAGGTCTGGCCATAATGGAAGCGATGGTACTGTAACACGTGCCTGAACGTTACTGATGCCGTACTGTACATGTGTCAGGTGGATTGTTGTAGGCTGCTTCTGTCCAGCTCCAGGGGAGTAACTATGCTCTACTTATATAGAGCCACAGTGAACAGGCGCCATTATAACTGCTCCGTTAATATTACACGATCAGTTAGACCTCAGAGCTGATGACATGTGTTTCCTACCCTCGCCTGAATCCGGTCTTTGTGCTGACCTGCTCCTTATTCAGAGTACTTAAAAGAACAAGTAGTACAATGTTTAATTTTTTTTTTCCATTCAGCTGTTCTACAGTAGTGTAAAATAGTTCCCCACTCTTCTTGAGCCTTAACCTTTTTCCAAGCTGTAAGCGTTGGTAAGTTTGAATGCTAGGACCATACACTCTGTGCTGCCTTGGATTGTAATATGGATCTGTTCTTTGGTGCACAAGATGTTCCATCTCGGACATAATTGAAAGCCAAAGAATTTACACTGCAGAGACTGTCACGATACAAAGACAACGGCAAACCAAGGACTGAATTCTGCCATCTCGTGTGCACAGAAACTCACGAAATGAGGATGGCTACAGGCTAATTTGACTGATCTGTCAAGATGCTGATTTTTGTCCATCATATGGAGTAAAGTTGGGGTTGTTTTTTTTTTAAAAAAAAAAAGGCAAAATAGCAATGAACTTTTAAATCAGTGAATTTCTCCTGGTACTTCACTTCACTGTCTGTCCAGAACTTTTGATTCTGTTCAGTCTAAAAATGTGTAAGGGTGAAAAACCCACGGTAAAAGCTAAGTGTTGTACTGGCAGATGTATTGGATCAATGTATATACTTCTGCCTTAAAGGAAGCCTTTATTATCATGTTTTTAACAACTTTCTAGTGAAGCACAGTCTCATGAGTTTCTTGTATAAAATCGAAGTGGTACAATTGTTTACACTGAGATTTTTCTAAATAAAAACTTTTTAAAAAAGCAATCTTTCTATAAATGATACAGCACAATGAATATACAGTGACAAGTGCAATAAATTATAGCTTGTATTTACAAGAAGCCTTTTAAATGCAAGAATTAGAGGTAAGTGCATTTAATACAAGTTTAATATTGATCAAAACAATTTGCTATTAGCTTCTGCTAGACAAACCGTGGCTACGCTGTGAATGTATCCCTTATACCAGTTTGTTAGTTGCGTGAGTTGAAGGGGAAAGGTTGGCCAAAGACGTGCATGCGTTGTTGACATTCTGTCTTCCTGTAAATAAATTGTCCGGCTAGAGAAGGAATGGCCCCTAAACTTTTACGTCTGAATTACAGCTGTAGAAGCGTCCTGACTTCCTTCCTGGGCAAGTGGTAGTAGATGAGGCAGCTCCCTGTGGGGAGCGGAAGGAGGTTGCATAAGAACGAGAGTATAAAGTTATACTGCTCGGTCAAACAGCAAAGGGGCAGGACCAGCCAGGGGCTGAGTTCACGCTAGTGCTTCTAACACAGGGTGCAGCCAAGCCAGCTTACGCTTGCAGGACTAGACTTAAACTGTGCTTGGACAATACGAGAACTGAAACGTTAGCTTTGGCACAACTTAAGATGCTTACTGTCATGACAGATTTCAGGAGGAGACTAACAGTCTAGGTGTGGTAACTGGTCCTTCTAGACAAAAGGCAATTCCTAACCTTAGGAATTTTTTATTATCTTGTACGAGACGTATGCTCTAAGTCTGAAGTACTAACAAACACCACTTTCTTTAGCTTCCCTGACTCTCCCCTCATCTTCCCCCCACAAAAAAAACTCACTTGTTTTGGGTGGTGGGTGCCCATCTGGTAAAACTGCAGCACACATCCGAGCCAAGCCACTATGCGAGACTAAGACCGTCCCAGCCAAATAAAGCGTGTGTGGGCATATTGCTGCTTTGCACGCCCCGGCTCTGCAGAGCTGTGCAGCCACCGCAGCATAGGGTCAGTCTGTAAGAAGTCCAGCGGTTTGCTTGCGCCCCAGCGTGTGGTCCCCACACCCCTTCCTCCCACAAGGCACGTACATGGTGTTCTAAAAGGTGGTTTGTCAATTATTTTTTTCTCCAAGGTCAGGTAGTTCATGGAAGCATGGAAGGTAGTATGGAAGTTCACGGTAGAATCACAGAGTCCGTGTGAAGACTGTTTGTCAGTGACATCCACAAGCTCTTACTACCATATTCCTGTATTTCTTCAAGATTACGTTAGAATTATCATCGAAATAAAGAACAGATATGGCATTTAGTTTGGTAGGTGCACAGCATGGTTTGGGAACGTAATCAGGATTCATAAGATGAACCTGTTGCCAAAAAGAAAGCACAACTCAGACAACGGTAACTTGTTTACAAATTCACCTATTGGTTTGGCATCGAGCTTTCTGGAGACTTACCAGAGTTTGTACAATGGCATGATTGGTTGCGTTCATATGGGCATTGAGCGGGAATGAGCACTCTCCATCACAGTAGTTGGCTGCGTAGCCCTTCGGAGCGATTATCCAGTCCTTTTTAGGAAACAAACAGAACGTGATTCAAGTTAAAAGGTTGCCAACTTGTACAGACAACTGCATGCAATTAAGAGCAGCTGAAAATTTTCCACTAACTTTTTTTCTGGAGGGTGAAAATGTGTTTTCACTGAAACTGTTAGGGTTTTGGTTTTTTGTTTTTCTTTTTTTTTGAGCCATGACTTTTCCACGGACACACTGATTTTAATGTCCAAAGAAAGGTGCACATCTATGCACAGCTTAACTGCCACGAACTAAAAGAGTTTTATTCCTAAAACTCTTGCTGGGTTGCCTTGTGGGGATTGTGGTTTGGATGCCTTTATGCTCCAACGTTTCCTGCAGGTTAGGCCCTCTGGCTGAACTACCTTTCCTAGGTTGAATCACAGCCTCAGCTGGTGTCCCCTCCTGGAGAAAATAACGTACCTGTACGCGCGTGCGTGCACACATCGACAATTCAGCCAGGGAGCTCCAGAACAGGAATATAAAACACCGGTGTGGTGCCTCACAGACACTCTACCTGATACACTCTTACACAGGGACGCTAGGCTGCTAAGGCCGCTGTGGGAAGTTTCAGCTGCGTAACACCTTCTCCACCTCTGCCAGACTCCTCAAGGAAGGGCAGGACAGCCACCCTCAGCTGCTTGCGCAGGCAGGTGGCCGCGGTGGCGATCTGAGCGCCATGCCAAAGGGCTAATAAAAAAATTACAGCTGCTCTGCTACTGACACAAAAGAGCCAAAGGTCAATTAAAAGCATCACCAATTAGCAAGAGACATTTCGCCTCCCTCGGTGTCAGGCTCTGCAGGTCACCCTGCGGGAGGACCTACGGGTGCTCTTCACATGCACATAATTCTTAGACGATTTCCCCTTCAGCTGACAACAGTTACCTGGGTTAGCATGACTTTTGCTGCAGCAGGCCTGAGCTAGCAACTTTGCTAGCCAGTTTGCTGTTTGATTGCTAACATGAGGATACCTGGGCATAGCAAAGCCACCCCTTCATTTTACTGTACTAGCTCACCCATAATTTGTTCCTGGTAAACTGAGCTACTTTCATAAGAGAGTCACTCTCCTGCTACAAAAGCCAGTACAGACTGTGTAATTAAATCTGTGGTTTAATGCAGTATAAGAATAAGGGAAGTGCTCTGCTGCTAAAAAAAAATTGATGCTAAAAAAATTGATGGATGTTCTGAAGGAGATAGCAGTGCCCAGCAACTGCAGCCCTGCCTCCATCGTCTCCCTACAACAAGTAGGATCTGGATTCCAAGTCCTGCAAAGAGCCCTGCTGGTCTGTGGCCTTCCTTTGGCAGCATCTTGCTTTTCTGCTCAAGCCTGCAGCTAGAGAGGTGAAGGCAGTGCCTCTGAGACCGTGAACTTCACAACTGGAACACGCTTCCTGCCTGCAAGCGGGGCAAGCGAGCAAAGGAGGAGGTGGAAAGACTGTGCACAAGTAAAAAGAAAAGCCACTAACAAGTAATGGGGAGTGGCGTCAGCACGCAGCCACAGTTGTGGCCAGTGGGCTGGAGCTGACATAAGGTACAAAAAAATGCTGCTGTCCCATTAGCTGGGAGAGGACGCTCATGTGTAGGGTATTACAGAAGAAGCGGGGGCAGCCCTGGCATCCTGAACTATAATCTGGTAAAAACATTAGCTGACAGAAATGGGACCTCCCTCACAAAAGTACTCAATGAAAGAATAAAAAAAATGAAAAAAAAAATTTTTTTCAAAAGAAAAGATGAGGGCATTCTTTGAAGCGTGATGTTTGATGACACTATGGCCTGGTCCTAAATAACCTACTCTAAACAACTCCAGCCTCACGGTGTTGCAACTAAGCCCAGTCTTCAATCCACCTACCGCAGCCAGTGCTAATTGTAGGGCAGGGGTGGAGGATTTCAACACATTGGCCAAGGTTAAAATTAGGCTGATCACTAGAAAAAACTTGATTTCATTAAAATCACTGCTTAATATCAGATTTTTTTTCCTTATCATTAGAGGTACATCGATATGAGCCCTTGCCCGTACTGTGACTCCCATGAGTGACAGAGAATGACTGTATACTTGAATCTCATAAAGTATCAAGCTTCCTCTGGATCTTATCAAATGTCACAACTATCAATATTTATTTGCCCTTCCCTGTGACTGGTTTTAGTGAGGAGGCACAAGGGACATTTTAAAGCATAATGGCAGCCTCGAGTGGAATTACCGTGACACTGTTTAGATAACATTTCATAACAAAATGTCTAGTTTACCCAGAGAGAAACATCACACACCTGCCATCCCAAGTCTTGGAAGCTAACGTAAAGCTCATGCTTTCTGCACGCTGTTTTTAAGTCACTGCTGTTGTAATCTGTAAAAGAAAAAGAACAAAACAGGAATTTAGAAAGTAAAACAGGCAGAGCATCGCTGGAAGGCACAGCTGGCCAGATGTGTGCATGCTGTGGGCTCAGCAGCGAGAAACGGCGAGCTCCCTCAGCAGCCATAAGGATCAGGGTGTTGAGGGACATCCAAAACAGGGCTGAAGCTTTTAAGATGCCTAGGGGAATAGAGGCACCCAAGTAACAGTGACTTGATTATAATTCCTTCAGCTGCCTTTAATAACTTGACAAGCAGTGCTTGTAAAACACCTCCAGTAAAATGACTTCTTAAAAATAAATCTACTCCTTCAGTCCAGCACAGGCTGCATCCCTGCTGGGTGCTCAAACTCACTCCGCTTCCTCGGCCGCGGTTTCCCATGTGTGCCGCCCTAGGTGGTAAGCTCAAAACACACACCCTTACCAACAGAATTACAGCCCCAGGAAGGTTAATCATTACCTTGTGCCCCTGTACTGGTTAGCAGAAGGCCTTAACAGCTAAGATGTCCCACAGGCAGCGAAGCCATGTCCCCATCCCTCTCTGGGCCTTACCCCCCGCCTGCCCCGGACATCACACGCAGCTCCACGCACCGCCTCTGCTCTTGGACCTTTACAAGCCAGGCTCTGAAAAACAAGTTTCTCCTTCCCATAACCCGCTTATCTGCAGATGACACAGGATTTGACACACTCTCAACATTGACTTGCTCCTTAGTGCCAATACTGAATGGAAGAGTGGGGGCGCAGGGTGCAAAGCGCTGACCAGAGACCTTCCCCCTTGCCGTGGCACAACGTACGACGATGCAGGAGCTGCTCCCGATGGCCCTACAAAATGCAGCTTTTGACAGCGAGTGGAATTTCCCATTTATATTTGGAAAGAGAGGCGGCTCCGCACGCGAACACCTGGAACCGCAGCGAGCGGAGGAGCTGAGCCGTGACAGAGGGGCCTTTCACCCCCGGGTGGCTGCACAAATCCAGCCTTGACGAGTGGTGGCTGATTCTGTCATGCCTCGGGCGGCTGCTGGACCTCAGCACAGCGGCCACAGAAACCACCTTCGCAGCGGGGTGGCTTGGCCACCGGCTATGGCTGCTGAACTGGCACGAGGAGAAGAGATGGCAAATGCAGCCAAGCAGTGTGGGAGCCCAGGTCCGTCCACGCAGAGACCCGTGTGCGTTCGTCCCAGAGCTGGACCCAGACTGGCCATGTTTTCCTCCGGTGCCTTACCCGCAGGGGCCTCGCTCCTCTCACGCGCCTCATTTGCAAGTAAAGGCGCTTCCGTCAGCAGGCAGATGCCACACGCTGATGCGCCTGCCTCCCACTGCCCTGGGCCTTTTGGCTAACCAGCCCCCGTCGGCACCCCTAACGCGGCTTGAAAGGGCACCCTCCCAGCGTAGCTTTGCCCAAATGCAGCAGCTGGGATAGAAAAATATTTTTAGTGACTTTTTCCTTGGCTCTGAATAAGCCTTTCTTTTTCTTCCCTCCACCACCCCCCCAAAGTTTGGGAACTACAAATGCAAATATTTATTCAAAAGAAAAACTATAATACTAAAAGCACATCCAACTGACATTAAGGGCAGCACAGCATTACAGCTGGGTACAGTTAACACTGAGGTCTGAAAAAACCCTACACCTCAAACCTAGCCTCCAAACCACCAAAGATTAGAGAGTTGTTTTTAGAAGCAGTTTGGGTTTTAAACTTTAAGGATTGCATTTCAGACTTTCAATAGCTTCGCTTCAATCACAGATTGAATCAGGTGAGCAGAGCTGGTTAACAGCCTCCTGCAGCATAAACATTCGCTCTTTCAGGAGCCCTCGGTAGCAAGGATGGAGGCGAGTCTCTCTATTCAAGCTTTCCATTTCCAAACCAGACATACCCAGTAGAAACCAGGGTGTGGTGGTTTTTTTCAGATGAAGTTTTTCAGTCCCTGGCTCAGCCCAGGAGCAAATTTCTAGCTTGTGATGTTTCTAAATGATCTGGTCATAACAAGGGGAAAAAAGCGAGCAGAAGATACTTTTAGTGGTCAAAGGCTTTCATTTAAGTACCTGAAAACACGACTTCATTGTTCTTCAATGGGAAATATGTTGTTTGCTTAGGGGAAAACCATCTGTATTTGACAGGGAGTTACAGCAGAGTTGATCTGTTCACAACCGAGTGGGCAGAACTACGCTACGTTCCAAATCCACCTACAACTTACCCAAATCAGCTATGGGAAAGGGGAGAAGGCAAGGGAGGCAGAGAAAACAGGAGTGGGAAGAAAGGCTGTGAGCAATCACAAGTTTAAGAAAACAAAGGAAAAAAAAAAAAAGAGCTGCTTAACAAGCTACATGAAGCAGAACATGTTATGAATGTGTCCTCTCTCACGCTGCCTGCAATTGGCTCCCCAAAATGTGCCCCGGTTCACTGGTTGGCAGTCAAGTCACCCAATTCACACTCTGCATCGAGCACCGGCATAGCCGCAGACAGCTCTTCCTCCTCACTTGCCCAAACTCAGCCTTTGCTTTCTTAAATGCCAACATATTAGACATCCCCCCTCCCAGGATCTGCACTCTCCCCTGTTAACCCTCACCCCAAGCTCCCCTGCCCTCTTCTTGTTACATGTTTGCCTACCATGGCTACTTTAAGCAATCTACTTTAGCCCAGCTTTAGGGATGTTACAAACCTTTAATCTACCCTTAGCAGTGGCTTTCTGAATGGGGGAAAAGCAGTAATACAGATGCACGTGCTAACGATCCATCCCCTATGGCTGGGAGCTCGGCATATGCCCTAGAGCCATGCACATCCAATTTTGAGCCTGAAAAAAGAGGAATCCACACAGTAAAGGGTTTTTGGCGGTGAGGTAAGGCTTACTGAGCTACTGAAGCTGGCCTCCAGGACACATTTTCTCCAAAGCCTGGAAAGCAGTATCAGCTACCCCAGTCGAGCGTGCTCAATTGTTTTAGCCCAAATTGCCGTTTGAGGCGGTTTGCAGTGCAACACCCAGCATCCCAGGGTATGTGTCCCTCCTCGGCAGCCCTGCAGCGGGGAGCCAGGAGGCCGAGAGGAGACCGCCTGCAGCGGGGGGATGCTGCAGGGCCGGCTTACGCTGCCACGACACAATTTGCAAGGATTGCTTGCCAGAGACCTTCAAAACCTCTGTGAGTTTAGGGAGCTGCTTTGGGAGCTCCTATAGGCTCATTGCGGGTTTAGTAAAATCATCTTTTTTTTTCCCCCTGAATGTATCAATTCAGAAACACTAGCTTGGCATTTACAAGGCACTGCATTTAATCACACTGCAAACTATTTTGTCTAAAACAGAGATTTTAAAAAAACCCAAACCCCTAGTTCTGTACTTAAAAATAACTTCCAGGGCAGCACAGTTAAAACAGCACGGTTAAGACGGCTTGCCTCTGCGGCTTGTTTGCACTGAACGTTGTCTGCCTTCACCAGAACCCAAGTCTGACTTTCTGCAAGCGCAGCTGTTTCTCTTAAGGCTGGACATCGCCATCTGCATTGCTGAAATGGGAGAGAGAATAGCCTGACCCTAATGGTCTTCCTCCTACAGATACTTATGCACCCACCTTAGATTTCCTATAACCTCTCCCACGTTAAGTGCTGGCAAAGAATACATAAATATTTACTGAGGTCGATCCATCTGAGAACACCCTTGCTGCTCCCAAGGTGCCAGCTTACCAAATTCCACACGGTAATTAATTGCTTCTGTGGACCAAAATAGCTTTGACAGAGGTCTCCAAGGCCAGCCCCTTCTTCTTGGTGTTTGGCTTTGGCGATTTGTCCGGATAAAGCTGGTGTAAACTGATCACGCAGTTAATAACAGCCCACTTCACATGAAAGCGATCTGCTTGGGTGGGAAGAAGGGGAGATGTCGGGCTGACATGGACCCGCATGTGAAGGCACATACAGAAACGCTGGCCACGCCGCTCCGCTCTGCATCCGAGCGCTCTACTAAGGGGAAGATTGGCTGCGAGATAATGATGTTTATTAACAAGACCCTTGCCACCGTGAAAGCGTTTGGCCCTATTTGCCTCCAGTGTTTGTGCGTGCTGCCCTTTGCGGTATTTAGTTCCCGTACACGTGGGGAAATCTGCCTGGTGCCGTGCATGTCTGCTGGAAGGAAAGGCCACTTGGAGGGCCCCTCCATTTCTCACGGAGCACCTCACACCAGTCCCAGAGGCCCTGGGGTGGCTAAAAAGGAGGACCCAAAAAGGGGTGTTGCACGAGTTACACTCAGAAGAGCAAGTGCAGCCCGAAGTCAGACATTTAAATGCAACTCTCTCCGTAAGGAGGGGCTGATGGGAAGGGATGTGCCTGAAGGCTGACTTGCAGAAGAGAAGGGTTATTGCCACTGGGCAAGGAGACAGCCCCGCACGGAAACCAGCACTCGGGTAACTCACGGAGGAGCTGGCTGTACAGCAGCAAAGCTCTTATGCTCACGGGTCACCGTCTGTTACATTGAAGAGAGTCCCCATCTCTTCAGGTTAACTAGAGGGTCAGCCTGCAGTCTGAGAGCATGAGCTAAACCCACCGCAAGACACGGCTGTGCGAGGGCCTCCAGATCTTGCAGACAACAGAAGAGAAACACCTGCATGCTCCTCCCACCCACCTCATTCCTCCATGTCCTGGGCCAGAGCTGGCATATGATTTTCTGCCTCAACAGACGAAAATACTTCCTTTTCTTCCTGTTCATCCTCCTTCTGCAGAAAACAGAGCTTGGCTCCAGGAATGCATTGACGCAGGACTCTATGTCAAAGCAGTTTATAACCATGGGGGTTACTCAGTTCTGCTTTATGTAAGCCAGTCATAATTACGTGTTTATAATACAGGGAAATGAGCATTCTTGGCGAAAAAGTACAGACCATTGAGATTCTTATGCCACAGCCATAACCTTAGCATCTGAGCACTTGGTACTGACTGCAGGACAGCAACTGCACATCAAAGGGAGCACAGCGGGGTCCCAATCCCACACGCAGCAGCGTGCCTTCACGTAGCCCCACGGCTCACCAGATCAGTACCAGCCCAGCAGCCCACTTCATGTGCTCCGAACTGCAGCACTTGAAATGCTTTCCGTATTTAGATAGTAAATGGGGCTGTTTTAAACAGACGTAACCCAACTCACAGCATCTTTTGGAAAAGGGGTTCATTTTTGGACTGAAGAAAGAAAACCCTGTGTATTCACTAACATAGAGGAAGGAAGGTTCAATCTACAAAAAAACCCATCAACACCAGCCAGCTGCCTTGCTCTCCAGGAGAGAAACTGCCCTCAAGCCCTGACAGGCAGCGGCAATCCTGGCTCGGGGAAGAGCACAGACCGAAAATCTGACAAGACGTAAGATACAGCGAAAGAGGAAGACGCGCAGGCGGGGAGATGCACAGAAGGGGATGGCAGCATTCTAATTCTGCACCCACTTTGGGTCCAGATGCATCAGGGTACCCTCAGGAGAGCAAAGCATCCTTCAGGGTAACCCCCAGGCTTGCGTCCTGCTTCATCCTGGGGCAAATGCTTGCCCAGCCCCATCGTGCATCATCAGGGCAGAGATGTAGGAACCCACACAACTGAAAAAGAAAAAATCCCTGTGATCTCTCTAACGCTAAAAACGCTTATCGGTCATCAGTGCCTCTTGGGCTATTAAATCAACCACTTCTTAAGGAGAACAGAGTCTAGGAGTGTCACACTTAGAAAGGAAAATAAGCTGATGCAGTCTCTCTTTTCTAAACACAGAAACCAACCAAACATACATCTTAACTTTAAATTCCCCTCCTTTCCCCCGCCTTAAATCCACAGAGGCTCAACTATACCTTGTTGACTACTGAACTGCCAAATTCCAGGTTTTAAATTAAAGCTGGCTTTGAGCTAGAAGAGCTCAAAAAAGCCCTTGAGACCACAGAATGACCAGCTATTTTTTCCCTTTTTGTCGTTTTATAATTTTACGACCTGATGTGTGGTGTAGTCAAGAAAGCAGCGATGTAAAAATGGCCCTTTTTGCCCAATATATCTGCTCCCTCTGGAGCTTTGAGTCACGTCGCCTGATTTAATAGTAGTGAAAATTTGTTTTTAGCACTGCGAAGCTTGCAGAGCTAGGGAGAGAAAGTTGGAGCATATCCTGACTCCACTACCAGTGCCACAAAACAGCAATGCAGCAAGTAACTTTCCCAAAGCGCTGTGAACGCATTAAAAAATTGTCTCTCGTGATGAAGGGACAGCAGCAGCCGAGCCCACCTGAGCGGGAGAATTGCACACTGCCTGCGTAATGGCTGGGCTTATTGCTTATAGGGCCCAGATAAATAAATTGCCTATGCCCTTGGCAAGCCCATCACATGGGAAAGTAACCCAGCGAGCAGTTGTGATGCCCACTTTTAAAACTGCAGCTTGGAGACCCCAAGGAAAACCAGGAGCAAAGCCAGTCTCAGCAATTAAGGACCGACAGACAGCTCCACCTGCAGGGCTGGCAGAAGGCTCTCATGCCAGATTAGACGATAACTCCTCTGGCAATGCCACACTGGCCGGCCTCCCTCGGGGAGGTCAGGCTGCAGGACCGAATCGCTCCTCCTGCCCTTAAAATCCGTGAAGCGATATTTCACACCTAACTGAATCTGGCACTTCCACGGCATGGCATGGGAACCCACAGCCATGATGCAGCGTGCACCACGAGGACATGCAATGGCCGCTAGTGGCCAACTACAGCTGGCACGCACGAGCCCAAAAGGCAAGTCCATCACCATGCTGGGCTGGACCAATAGGGCTGCATCGGCACATGGCCATGCCCAAAGCCTGGCCACCAGCCCTGGAAGGGCTCCCAACCTGGCTCTGGCTCCCTGCAGGCTCCCAGCGCCATGGCCAGCACAAGGCCACCTCAGGTGCAGTGTGGCTCACCCACAACCCGAGCATGCAACAGCAGGGGACAGCCTACGGATTCACACTGGCTAAGTTTCGGCAATGCTGGCTCATCTTCCCGTGCTGTGTCTGGACGCAGACTAAAAAATACAGCCGCCTCTCTTCCTTGGGGTATAGTAATTTCTAGACACAGGAAAAGCACGGATCCTATTGGAAATGAAGGGGGCAGCATAAGCAAATTAATCAAGTCACTTGGAACTGGCTGAAATGTTTGAGAGGAAAGAAGGTACTCAATGAATGAAGGACTTGTAGCACTGTGATGCAGGGCAGAGTGGCTGGAAAACAGACAAGACTTAGAAGACAGGACAGTCTCAATTTTTGTCAAAATTTCAGAGTTATTCTATTGTGCCGCCAGCCTACAACAGCACTCGCAAGGCTGCTGTACAACACTTGCAACACGCAACCTTTCTGCAACCTTTCCGCAGCAAACAGGCAAGCCTCTTTGCCTGCCTGGAAATGCACTTCACCTTGTATACACTGCTGTTCTCACGGGGGGCGGGGGGGGGGGGGGAAAGGCTCTCATGCTGTTCTACCAGGGTTTTTCCAAAGAAAACCGAAAGAAGGACTCTGCTGGAAATGTGTATGTGCAATACCATAAATCTCAGTGTACGCAGAGATGGACTCTTTTAAATACTGCATTTCATGTGGCGTAATTCTAGGCAAATACTGCATAGCAAGCAACCTACAAGCACAAAATTCGGAGTTAAAATGCCTCAACCCCCTGAATTCAATGGCTGCGACTTCCCACAGGGGTCTGGACTCCACCCTGGATTCAAGAGGACTCCTGTAAGTCTCATTATGTGAGACTCCCTCTCCCATCCCCTTGCAGGTGTAACCTGTTCCCCCAAGGAAGAGCATCCCACCTCACATCCCCCCTTCTTGCTTTTGCACTCCAAAGCAAATAATAGAAACATTACAAGAAGTCGCCCCAGCTTCCAGACAAAACAGGTGTTGCACGATTACCTGTGACGCTAGACACCCGGGAAACATCCTGAGCCTGGGTGGAGCGGTTGCGACTCTGTTGCCTGCGCCTGCTCGTCGCTGACCTAGTGGTCCGAACATGAACTTCACTCACTTTGAAGAAGGCCACCATGAAAGGCTGTTTGTCGTAAGGGCCATCTCGGCCTATAAGGCCTGCTTCTCTAGGATTTACGCTGAAACCTTGAAACCAAACAGAAAAGTGAGTGTTAGAGAAACGGTGCTGTTGGATTGCTCCTTCCAGAATCACGGCATCCCCATGAGCAGTGTTTCCTTTCTTCTTGCTCACACTCTTCTTCTTTTACCACTAAACACTCCCCTCCTGCCACCACGACCTATGGACATTTTTACAACAGCACTCCATCCATCCCAGAGAAGAGGCTCCACCGCAGCACCTGGCTCTTTGGTATCCCTATGGTGTCTCTACTCTGGTTTAGGCATTGACGAGGTATACAGGCAGATAAATAAAACACAAAACCCAGATGTGTCCTGAAATTAGTTCTGCTGCCTGTGAAACAGGAAGCAGAGATGGGATTAGGAGACCTCTAGGGAAAGTGGAGGGCAAAGCGATGGGATGCTTTTGTCAGGAGCACAGGGATGGGCTCTCAGCCCATTTGGGGAGGGGGAGGCTGGCACTAACATTTCCTCAGGGAGAACAGTGGACAGCCCCTCTGGTCTCACTTGACCCCACAGGAGTTTCAAACTCCAGCATGAAGCGATAGGAAGAAAACATAAGGTTGGAGACTTGTTCCTACAGAGGAAAGATGCCACTGTCATCTTTTTGGTCACCTTCTGCTCATCTAGGTCCTCTCCTTCCCCACTGTTTATCTTCCAACACTCAATTTCATGCTTTTTTGCAGTCTCTTCTCTCCTTTTCCACCTTTCGAAGTTTCTGTGGGCTGTGAAATGCTATCATGGCAGCTGTCCTTGGAGGGACCAGCCCCACACAGCGACAGCATCGCTTCTCCACCTCAGGTTTGATGAGATCTGAGCAGCGACAGCAGCTGCAGCAACCAGCAGGGCTGCCATAAGCCCACATGGGGAGGTGCATACCCATATACTTGCCCTCTTCTCTTCCTCTCACCCCACCTGGGATCCCAGCTCCATGCCCCCTTCCACCTCCAACTCAGGAACCAGAACCCTACCCCAGCCCACCTCCACCACCTCATCCTGGTACTGTTCAGAGACACCTGACCTCACTCATGGGGAAAGACGTCTGCCATGGGACAGCCAAGAAGCTGACAGCCCTCAATCTGTGCCCTCAGACGCTTTGCTCAAGGTGTTGGCTACAGCTGTCTACAAAGGGAGGGTGCTCACTCCCCACATCACGACTGGACTCTGTTAGCACCACTTCTAGACAGCATCCAAGAGGCTCGCAAGGTTACTCGCATTAACTGGCTCGTAACCTACCATCCCGGGTCACCACGCTCAGCTGCAGCCCCATGTTGTGCTGAGGGTTCATCACCCACATGTTACTGGTGGCAGTGACGTCAAACTCCAGCCAGCCCTCTTCCGAGGCCCACACCGCCCGCGTGTCCAGCAGAAACAGGTCAGAGGCCCTGCAGAGGAGAAGCATAATGACAAGATTGTGATGTCTGGGATTTTCTCCCCTGGCTTTCGCTGTTACAGAAACAGGAAAACCTGAAATAAGTAAAAGTGACGTTAATAGCTAGGAAAAAAAACAATCCTCCAAATCTGCCTGTTTTTATCCAGAGTTTTGCCATGAGATGCACATACTTCTGCACGTGAAATTCAAGATCACGAAGATTTTTCGCCATTTTCTAGGCTGGAGGAAAGCAATCCTAGTCCTTAGGTCTGGGTCTTTCTCTGCCAGCCAAGGATTCATAAGCCACTCTTCTTCCTGAAGAGCGTAATGCCACTCTCTGGCACAACAGTGGTCAAACCACCAGCGTTTCCAGGCACTCGATGGCTTTTGTCAAAGGGGTTTTGTGGTTTCAGCCCACCTTCCACAACACAGATCTACCACAATTGACAAAAAAACCCAACCAACCAAACAAAAAAATCACCTAACAGGCCAAGCATCAAACAGTGAAGGAAAATGAACCTCTAAAGGCACCTAAAGACATTTTTCTAAGGCTTATCAACAGGGATTAGAGCGCCTTGTTCTAAGGCTGTTGGTACTCAGCCTCCTTCCTGGGCTTCTGCTTCAAATGCTATCAAGTCTACACCTTTTTTGCAGCATCAAATGCCCACCAAAACTCAGCTCAATGAAATCAGCTGGAGGAGCACCCAGAGAAATCCCATGTCCATTTTCTCACTGTATTACAGGCATAACTTTCCTGTGCAAGAGATCTACAATTCTTATCCTTAACCTGTGGCCATCATCACAAAATGGATACCAGGTGTCAATCCCATCTTCACCTGTCTTTCCCCCGTAGATTTTTTTTTTTTCCAAAAATAACTTAATGGAAATGAGAAAACAGGGTACCTGTCCCTTCCACCCATCAAAGGTTAACTTCAGAAAAAACATTTTGATTGAGTTACATTTTATTTTTGGCCAACTGCTATGTCATACTGCCCAGCAGCTTGGTTTGCATGAGATCACACATGGAAAAATAAGCACTTAAGTATATTAGGGCTCCTAGTGCAGCTATTTTTACAGCATGGAGGCTTTCCTCCGCCTCGCTGGTAGCCGCACGCGCTGTGGTTGACTCAGCAGCCTTTCCCACAGGAGTCTTTGCCACTGCTCCTCCGACGGGAAGACGGTTCAGGAACAACTCTGACCTTCACCTCCAACAGCAGCGAGTGGCTGGGGCTGGCCAGCTGCTACATGTTTTGGAAACCTTAAGGTTGAAAGATTTGGGCTTTCCCAGGCAGCATATATAAACTGAAGTGTTGCTTAAAGGAGACCGCAAACAGCAGCTGCAGCTGAGACCACTCTTCCCCTCTCCGGGTTTAAGAGAGGCATGAACTGCTAGATCATTCCCACCTCTGAATATGACTTACACATTGGTCCTCTGCAATGCTTGAAATGGACTATACCTGAAAAGCGGTCTTCCTAGCACCTGTTCTGACCTTCCTCCTCACACCAGTTGCTTTTTTATCTCCTGTCTCACATCCCCTCCTCTAAGTGCCACACTCCCCCTCCCTGGCACCCGCCCGCTCCAGGCAGTGTCCCACTGGAGCCTCCAGACTAGAGTAACTTCAGCGTTACATCCCCCCAAACCAAACGTGTCTGGTTGCAGAGCCGCTGGGAACTCTGTAAGAGCAAACCCTCATGAACACTCAATCACATGGGATTAGTCAGGTCTACAAAAACATGAAGAGGCAGCTCAGAGCTTATATTCCCATTGCCTTGTACTTTAGGAAGACACTTGGACATCAGAGAGCTGTAAAGCCTGAAAGGACCACATGCCATCATCTAGCCCATTCCCCTGAACTCCAGGCAGGATCAACTACATCCATGTCACTCCCGAGAGATGTTTGCCTGACCTGATCTTATAGATTTCCAGCTTCAGGAACTCCACCACCTTTCCAGGAAACTGAAATGGGTTTCACTTGAAGCACTGGTTTGGTTTTTTTTTCCCTTTCTCCATATCTAACTTAAATGCCACAACAATCTCCCCTTCTTATTAAAACAACATCTTCAGTCTTTCCTTGCAAGCCACTCTTTATAGACTTTGACTCTTCTCATTGCTCTTTAAAGACCCAACTCAGATCAAGATCTCACTGATGCCAAGTACAGTGGAAGGATAATCTTGATGCGTCTCACAGACTATGCCTCTACTCATGCATCTCAGAATATGATTTTGGCTTCTTCACAAAACTCACACTGTTAATTCATGTTCACCTTGTGATCCACTATAATCTTTAGATTCATGCTGCTGAACTGCAAAGGACTCAGTCACTTCCTAGGGTGTATTTACATCACCGATTTTTCATGTGCAAATGCAATTCGTCTTCCTACCAAATCATGCTTTTTTTTCCCCCAGATGGAACCTTCATCGTTATTAGATTACTTAAAATATGGACTTGCCTTCCAGTGGGTCTCCCCCATCTTAGTGCCCTCTATAATGTAATAAGCAAACTGCCTGACCAAGGTACAATTCTACCAAATGACAATGCTCCTCTTTATCCCGGTATGTCACACTCACTTTGGAAAGATTTCTATTCCTTTGTAAAATGCAGAAAAATGGACAACTAGGCTTTCCAATCCAGTTAACTCTTTGCAAAAAGTTTCATACAGGACTGGTTTTCAATCTGCTCTGCTATTCAACCGACTTCTGCATTGTTCAGCCAGATGAAGCGAACACTGAAGCTTCACCCCACAGGTGTTGTAGGTCATAGTAGTAATGCTAGCGGGTAACACATCCTAATACTTTCTGCTTAAGCCTGTTTTCAATTAATGTTTGTCACCTAAACCGCACCAGGCTGCACAAAATTGTGTATCATTTCTTACTAGCTTTGGTTTTGGCATGGAGGTTTTAAAAAAATATGAATTCACCTATCTCCAAAGACAAAATTAGAGAAAAAAACAAACAAACAGAATTTGCTCACGTAAAATGAATCCCAACTATTTAACTGAGAGTCTTTAACCACTCCTTTATTTTTTCAGAATAGAAATTTTATACGTCCTTCCTCCTTTAAGAAAATCACCTCAAATTTTGCCAAGCAGTAAGTACTTGAAAACTGCTGCCCACACAGGCTCAACAGAGATTCAGAGCTTAGCAACTAACTCCTCTGGTCTTTCTGTATGCAGGGAACGTACTTTCCCCTCCTTTCCCCCTTGGTAAACCGAATACCATGTATCACCTGAGGAGAATCTGCTCTTCCCTACAGCCACATGGCCAAGAAGAAATGTACTTGCTACTCCTGCAAAAAAGCCATACTATGTCTGATCTCACAACAGAGACTGGGAGATCTCCCAGGCTGGCCCCAGGTGGAAGGGAAAGAATATTGAATTAGATGGGAAGGGTGAAGGATTTGCTGCAGTCGTGGGGGACACATGGACATGCAAGGACTAGATGGAAAGACCCTGGATAAAAGGAAAAAGTCTGCAGAGAAAAGGGAGTAGAAAGTACCCATGGCCACCACACCTCTGTGAATCAGGCCCATTATTCCAGACTCAGCATCCCTCTGCTTCTAGAAGTAGTTGGGAAACTACTAGCGTCTTCCTGCACCGATGGCTCACAGAGGGCTACAACCTGCTACTGCTGCCATTTGCGGCAACACTGCTGCCAACAAACGCGGTCACAGACCTCAACGATGTGAATCTCACACTTCCAGTCTTGCCCCAGTGTTCACAGGGAAACGCAGCCAGGCAACTGAATCCCCCCCCCCCCCTTCTGCTTTCTGAAGACCATGGAAAACACATTTATTCCATTCCTCTCCCACCTGGGCTGCAAAAGAAAGACAAGAAGCATGAGAGCTAAAGCTGCTGCACAGCCTTGTTACCACTCCTGATGCTGGCCTGTTGGCTGATTTTGGCAGGGACCATTTTTGCCATCCGTGTTTGCTTAGCAGGTCCACACTCTATGGCCCTACCTGTTGCAAAAGTTGGAGCACACACAGCAGATGAGCAGGGGATTCCTGCAAGCCAAAGGGCAGTGCTGGAGAAAGGAAAAAAACATCTGAAAGTAGCAACTAAACCTAGCAGAGACAGTTAACCTTCACTGGTATACGCATCAGCTTCTCATCTGCACGACAAGAACAACGCCACTAGCTTCACCTTATAGCCATGTCAAAAAACAAAATAGTTTAGGAAGCAGTCAGAAACCATGCTGAAGAGTGCTACACACAAGCAGATGCAAGCCCACAGTCAAAGCAAAATCTGAAGAGTGGACAAGAAGGTGAGAAACGGATCACATAGCGAGGAAGTCACATGAAACAAAGTATTGGATTTCTAGTCATTAAGTGATGACATTGATCCTGTGCAGTGAGGCAGGCAGTGGCCTTCCAAGAGAAAGCACGCAACCATGTATGTGGTCACATTAATGGAAGGGTATCTGAAAACTTCAGCATTTGAGAATAACAGAGACAAGACGGGACCTGAGGGAAACAGGAAGGGAGCATGAAGAATGGGGAAAAGCAGAAAAAGAAAGGCTGGAAGAAATGCATGAGCCAGCATCGCTGAGCAGAGAGGGAGTGTTCACTCTCAGCACAGGACAAAGAAAGCAGAGTCAGTCCAGAAGTTTCATGCTCAAGCAACCCTGCATGTCAAGGACATCACAGGACCTCTGGCACCTCCACAGCAGGACTTGCAAATTCAATGTACAGAAAGCAAAAGAAAAAAAAAAGAAAAGAAAGAAAAGAAAACAGGCAGTTTCCTAACATCCTCTCTGCCTAAACCTGCCTCTGGGTTTTCATACAGCTACTGTCATCTCATTGTCACTATGGTGCCCAACAGTCTCATCTGTATTTTCAGCGTTCTTAACCACCTGGATGAGTTCAGTTAACGATTTCCATAAGGCTGCTGCAGGCATAATATGTACTAACCTCAGATTATTAAAGGGAAGCAACTGAACAGGAGAAACTGAGGCAATGAGCTGAAACAACTTTCCTGAGGCAAGAGAGGACATTAAATGGGAAGATGCAAGTTAGAGATTCCCAACTCAGAAGAGGAACTCTTTGTTCTGGATCAGGGCCCTAATGTACGGTCTCAAGTCCCAAGAAATAAACGGGAGTGTTTCCATGGCCTTCAGAAGACTCTGGAAGAGGACAGAGAAGCAAAGGTCAACAGAGCAATCACAAGTGGCTGCAATAAACAGAAAGAAGTACACAGTTTACCAGAGAAATATGGCCTGTGTAATTCGGAAGGCAGGATTTAGCTCCAGTGTCCTCAGTGAGCTGATTTGTCAGATATAAATATCAAATATAGCTACTATTCTTAACACTGGCATCCCAACCATGTACTCAGGGCATTTATAGGAGAAACAGCTTGCATTTAATTTCAGTGCTTTTCCCCCTGTAAGATAAATATTTTGTTAACTGAAACCTCTGTGTAAACCTTTCAACGAAATGTCTCTGGGTGTTAATTCTCTTTAATTGAACGCTAATTAGACTAGAATTTAGTCAAATTACTTACGAGTTCAAGTGGTTAATCTTAGTTACTACTTAGTGAAATGTTCACATTAAAATAATTTCTCTGTTCTGGGTACACATTACAACATGGAACTTTGCTACAGGAAAAACACGAAAGCTATAAAAAGCTAAATTTAAAGAAGCATCTGTTGAACCACGTTTTTTACTTTCCCACCCTCCCTGGCCTTCTTTCCCCAACCAGGCAGAAGTTTTACCAGGGAGACAGTGAGAACAAACAGAAATCTCACCTTCAAAATGACCAAGTTAAAGGTCTCTTATTTTAATTACAGATCTTGGAACAACATTTTTGGCCCCAACTTCAAAGCTCACAATTACCCAGGTGTTTAAAGGATTGTTACGCATCAACAGCCATTTACCAAAGTATTAATTACGGTAAGTCTCTAAGACTTTCCTCAGCTGAACCTTTTTGTTTACTTTTCTTCAAAGACAAGTTGACATAATAGTCTAGACTGCCTAGCAGCAGTTTCTCAAAAGGGAATTTTGCACAGAAGTGTGTGGGATTTACATTTTAATTAACGCACTTTCTAAATACTCTTCTCTTCTGTGCACCTCAGGATCTGGGTCTTTAGTTTGCACTGACATCAACCTTCTGTAGAAATTATCCTGCATATAGCAAACTACCAAGATTATTTGCTCTTGTCCACTAACAACAGACTAATAACTGCTCTCACAACTGACTCGGTCTTACAGAGTTGAACGGAGCTCCGCATAGATAAAACTTTGAAATCACAGCCTTTTCAAACCTGTAGATCCACCATCTTGCAGTAGATGTAAGCGCTACTTTGAATTTAAAAGTGTTCATTACTTATAGAACAGACTGTATGCAGAGCTCACACAGCATGAGGTACTGCCAACAGATGCAATACAAAACCTTAACAACTTAGTATGTGTAAATGACCATTACTCCAAAGATTTACAAGCACCGTACAAAATTTAATCGATCAGCGCTCGCTCGTACAGAGAGCCTCAGGCAGGGGAATGCCAGCACCTGGAATGAGCTGCCACGGACAGCAAAGGCAGTCTCTATCATTTTATGAGAAGAAGTAAGGCTTATTTTAACTGTCCTGAAGAAGCCATACCATCTGTGGGCCAGGGGTCAAGGAGAGATGTGCATGACCTATAAGAGCTCCTTAGAAACAAGGAAGGAAATATTAAGAGCCGTCAGCCTGCAAATGAAGTTACTTCCAAGGTGAAGCAGAAGACCAGCAACTGGGCACTAATTTGCAGGGATTGACAGCCAGGGAGGAAAAAGCACTAAACGGAGATGCCAGGACACTATGGAGGGGGTCTGCAATTTCGCACAGGAAGAAGAGAGCCATCCTGGATGCATCCAGACGTGAGAACGCACCAGAAGGGACAGGCAGGTAAACTCAGCTTCTCGCTGCTCACTTACCAGCCCCACACCACCACTGCTCTGTCTGATAAAAGCTCCCCCGTGCTGAAAAAGCTGTCCTGTATCTCTGCGGGCATCACCCCTGGAGGTGAAGTCTGCAGGGGTGAGGGGTTAAGTCTTGTAGACTCACTGGAAGAGCAGCAGGGTGAAACATTGGTTTCAAGGCTGCATCTGGTGAAGAGTGGAAGACCAGAGCCTAGAGCTAGAGGACGTGGTCTCCCCGTGCCAAGACTGCAGGAAGCTCAGCCTAAAGGTCCATGATAATCCTCAGCAAAGCCAACGCAGATATCGGAGCGCAAAGGTGTGTCCCTCACATCCAGCTCAAGGTCTTGAGCTTCACAGCTCTGAGGAATAAACATTTTACCAACAGGAACAGTGAAAAAAGAAAAAATCATCCCAAGTCACAGGGATAGGAGATACATTTCTCATTTCCCTGACTATGATTTAATGAGACTACAGAGTATTGCAGCTGTAGTGATGGCTACAGTACTACACCTCGGAGTTTAAATGCAGTTTGAAGCATGAAGATGGGGGAGAGGGCAAAGAGGTAGTATTTAGCTTTGTCCTTTGAGAAAAGAAATAAGGCACTGATATGGTATTCTTTAGTTTTGGTAGAACAAGCCAGCTGGTTACAGAACAAGTAAGTTTAATCCAGAATAACTTTGACTTTTAAACTACTAAAAACCAACCCACCCTAAAACACAACAAATCGCATACCCACAGTGGGAGTTGAACTGAAATGCGGACAGACGCTTCTCTATAGCATCATGGAAACAGCTCTATCATATACAAATATATGCACACTATATACAAATCTGACCCCAACTTGAAACAGATTGATGCTAGCTTTGTCATTTGTATTACACAACCCATTCCAAAACCCAGTTGAGGACGGTTATTTATTTTCTAAGCTATAAACACTGCCGGCAAATCAATTTGCCCTTTAGATTAGAAGCTCGGATCGCATTTGTATAAATATCCTGTTGCAAAGAGGAAGACTTTATTACCACTGTAACTGGCAGCTAAAAACCAATGAGTGCCTTAACCCTTAAGGAACTGCGTTCAGTAGAAGAACATACTCCCCAGGCGGTGGCTCTGCAGAGCACACCTATGTCCACACGTGTCTTATCATACAGGAGGAATCTTTCTGCACATCAGGTCCTCATATTTCATTCTGGGTGAAAACGAAACTGTTTAATAAACTTTGACCATTAAGGTACCATATCTTCCTTTGATCACTAACACAGGCCACTGTGTTTTTCATAGATCAGTTGTTTGGACAGCGTGGGAGTGTTCTGAGGTCTGCATTAGCAGGATATTTACACTTGAAAACATACCGATGATCCAAACCAAGGACTAACATCTTTAATCAACCATAAACTGCCTTCCCTAGTCTTGACCTGACACCTCTCCGGGTGAGAGCAAGGAAGTTTCGAGAAAGAAAAAGAAATTAATGAGCTGTTTCCAGGGACAAACTCATTCCTTCCCTTCCCTTGCGAAGGTCTCACTTACATGGCAATCCACTTCCAAGAGGTATCAGAAGTCACAGAGGGCTTTGCTGGTCCTTCCACAAAATCAGCACTGCACCTTAGAAACAAGCCCACGTGCAGGGCTTAGCTGTGCATCGGTACCACCAAAGGGAAGAGAGCCCAGGCTGCGCAGCTCCTGCCTTCTGAAAAACTAAGCACTCCCTCAGATGTGGCCAAGCTGGGACAAGCACCTGGAAGCTGACGTTGTCTTCCTCAACTGGTGCTTTGGCAAATCTCCCTGCTTTCCGCACGTACCAAAGGGGAAAAAAAAAAAAAAAAAAAGAAGAAAAAAAATCCCACCCCAGCCTTCAAACAGCACAGACTCTTAAACTCTGAGGGGTCAGAAGCTGAAGGGCAGCAGCGCCCGGCGGACGTACCACCCGTTCCCCCTCCCGACGTCAGCCCCTACAGCCCACAGCCCATTTCAAATCCCAGAGTCATCCCCCTCAGAGCAAACCAGACGTCACCTCGGCCTTGTTTGGTGAAGCCTCTTCTCCACACAATCCGAAATGCATACCGCTGACGGCTTGGCCACAAGCTTGACCTACCCTGAGGATTTCATTAATCTCTTCGCAGCGTCCCACTGACAACTCCAGCAGTTTGTGTTATGACAAAACGTGGCCGTTAGCTGCGGTTTGGTTATAAAACAAAAGCCTAGTTTCTAGGCACTATTTTTTTTACCTTACGAAAGGGCGGAAGGAATGGGGAGATGAAAATATTACTGACACAAATGAGTCAGTATTAAAATGTTTTCTTTTTTAAGAGAGAATGTACTTAGACCACACTGTCCTCAACGTGCGTTTCACTGCCTGGAGCCTCCACAAGTATCGTTTTCGTGTTTCTGATGACATTCAACAAGGAGAGGGTCAAATTTCTCCCCGAAGGTTATGCTATTTCAATCAGCATTGATCTCTGATCGTTCATGCTGTCTGCGTACACCCCTATCTAGGAGACAGTCTCGAATGGGCCCCATATAATCCTTGCTTTTAGCCTTGTCTACGGTGGCAAAAATCAGTTTGATAATTCAGTAACTGGTAGAAATTTTAGCCTCAGGCTTGGTTTTGTTTTTAGCCATCAGGGAACAGCCAGCAGTGCCTTGCGATTCTGTGCAGCAGCACGCACATCTGGGCTGGAGTCACACGCTTATGCTCTCCCTGTCCAGATGAGCTTTTTTTTTTCTTTGCTCAAGAATACTGAATTAAGCCACTTCATTACACTTAATCGGAGCCAAGGGATACTTCCAGGCTGTGAGCTTTGGTGAAGATCTGTATTTACCAAATCTTTCTTTTATCTCCTGCCATCCCAAACTAATTTCTTTGAGAGGAGCAGGCAGGTTTCTTTTTCTTTATATTTTTTCCCTCAGAGGTGCACACTGCCTTTCTCTTGTGGACTGCTGGTTTAAATCCATACATGCCAGCTGCCCTGTTAAGAATTATTTGCACACAAAAGCATTTTATTAGCTACCAATAATCACCTCAGACAACTGTTAACCTCAGAAAAGCCAAGATTAACATGGTGACTTTGCTTGAGACTGCCAGTGTTGACTGAACAGGCACTTTCTGTGGCCTTCAGAGACGAATTTTCCTGACCAGAAGGAATATTTGTCAGCAGAACAACATGAAAAAAAGGTGCTACTTCAACTCCTTCTGTTTCACCTGCTAGTTCACCAGCTAGACTTCAAGATCTGTACAGACTCTTCCTTATGCAATAAAATATCATCGAATGTCAGGAAATATCAGGCTGTTATTCAAACCATTAGTCCAAAGGAAGTGTGACACAACTTTTTTTAGGTTTGTGTTTTTTTTTAAGTCAAAGGCAGCTGTTATTTTCTGGCTCATAAGATGTCTGCTAAAATGCAACAGAAGCCTTACAAATATTTAGCAAGTTCCTTCAAAAAATAATGCTCTTTTTCTTTTTTTTGGTAATTTAACCATCTAGCGTTCTCAACAGGAAAAGAAAACATTATATTCCAAATTAATCCACTGAGATAAAAGGGGGAGAAAAAAGCACTTTGGATTCCCCCCCCCCCCCCCCCCGAGTAAAAGGAAGTAAGTGAATTGATGATCAAAAACCAAAACCACTTGTAGAATACAGCTCCTTAAGGCATACCAGAAGAATCTGAGGCATTTTTCCTCTCCATGTAGAGATATTAGTGAAGAGCTAAATACAACTTTTTAGTATTTGTTTTCAAGAATGTTTAGAGGCCAAAGTCCACCCAGGTCACCAACACGGCTGCGTGTTTGAATCTATAGCAGCAGCAGCCTAGGGAGTCAGAACCTCCTCTGAAGGTAACGCTGAAGAGTGGTAAGCAGCTTCTAATATCTTATTTTAACTGTCTTCTAACATCTGCATATTTTTAATATATAGATGACAATTTATATACACTTTTATGTACAGATACATACAGAGAATACATACATATGCATGTATTTATAAACAAGCACACATGTTTTCATATGTGCTGTTATATTTTACATGTACATGAAAGAGTCCTTTAAGCTGAAAGGAAAAAGGATGGAAAAGGGCATGTCCTTTTTACAACTGCAAGAATCTGTGAGCCACGTTTTGGCTATCTCTGTGCAGATGGTGTGACAAGTCCCACAGACTCATCCAAAGTTTCTTTAGCCAAACATCTCCCTCCTTCCCACCAGTAAAAATAAATAAAGAAAGAAAAAGAAACAAAAAGGGAGCCTTGAGGGACTGGGTGAGTCAGAGGTTAGTAATGAACTACAGACACTCATCCCTGGGTCAGTGGTTCACGCCTAGCCCATGTCAGGAGGGACAGTGAATCGCTGGCAGTCTGGACCTAGGGGAAGCCGCTCTACGATTCCCAGTCCCTACGGCGGGATCCCCTCGGCACGGCCACCGGCAGCGGCAGGAGGAACACAACAGAAGGGAACAGAAAGACCCAAATTACTCACCGGCTCTGGAGAGAGACCGCCCTGGTGACCCCCATCTGAGCTGCTGCCTCTGCTCCACCCGCACGGAGGTCTCTAGCACCCAGAGATGCCCAGCACGTGCAGACGCCAAAGTGCCCAGTGCCAAAGGACACGCGTCGCAGCTTCATATTGCAATCTAATTTTGGCATGTTTCTGGCATTTGAAACAAAGATATGAGGTGCCACAGAACTAACAGCCACTTTTGGAACAAAAGGTTTGCAAATTTGTTAGGAACAGGGTATGTTAGGGGCCGTATCCTGTGCTTTTATTCTCTTTCCCGCAATGCATTACTTGTTTGCTCAGTTTACCCTGAAAGAAGGTTATATACATACAGAAGTTGACAGCTGTCCTGAGAAGAGGTAACCTTAGACCTGACATACTCTGTGCCCTGCTTTGGTGACCGACCCAGAGCAGCATATCGATCGCTTCCAGAGACACTTGGTAGAGGTTTTCCTTCAACTCCAGAGGTGGGATCTCTACTTGTGAAATCTAAAACAGACCAACGCTCACTATTTTTTATTCAATGTGGCTACAAATGAACAATACAGCTAACATCTATGAAATCTGCATGACCGTCTGGACTTCCATCAGCTCTTCAAGTGGGTACTGACGTAACATCCTAACCAGCAAGCACTTGACCCCAGGAGGTACTCCAGCAACCCGCAACTCGAAGTGCAAAGGGAACACTGACCTTTTAAAACTAACGCCTTCTTCCCCATCACTTATATATCCAAGTATTTCTCTCCATTTCCCCAGAGGCCACGCTCCCCACAGAACTATTTGTTAACTATTTGACGTTGCCCTCACAACAGCAAATCATCCCCCCAAATGGTATCAATGGAAAGGCTGGAGAAATAAGGATCAGAAAGGAAAACACCCAGGAAGACTTCACAGAGGAAAGAAAAGGAGATTTTTCAAACACTGCTGTTTCCGATTTCTTTTTTTCTGCTTGCAGCAGAACAGTTACAGTCCTGACACGTTTCAGCAGAAGTAATGAAACACTTCTGTACCACAGCATTACTCTGACATTTAATTGACCATGTATTTCCATCTTTTTGCCTTGCACAATTCCCCCCATCAGAAACATTACCCTTTTTAAATTAATCACTCCATTTACACTTGTTTGGATTTATGTGTCACAGTTTCTACTTGGCCTCTCTCTCTTTTGCCTCTCATTGCCACTGAAGGCCCAGGAGTGACTTTGTACCTGTGGTTAGCATGCTGAATTTTCTTCTGCTTTATTTACTTTAATGTAAGTCCACCCGAGGGCAGGTTGAGTCCGTACTAATTACCAGCATTTTTCAAACAAGCTATGCTTTTTATGCTGGTAGTATTAAGTTGAAAGGTGATTTCAGTACACAAGAGCAATGCCAGCATAGTAACTTTAGTTTAAAAATCATAGAATCACAGAACGGTTTGGGTTGGAAGGGACCTTAAAGATCACCTGGTTCCAGCCCCCCTGCCACGGGCAGGGACACCTTCCACTAGACCAGGTTGCTCAAAGCCCCATCCAACCTGGCCTTGAACTCTCCAGGGAAGGGGCATCCACAACTTCTCTGGGCAACCTGTCCCAGTGCTTCACCACCCTCATAGCAAAGAACTTCTTCCTTATACCTGATCTAAATCTACCCTCTTTCAATTTAAAGCCATCACCCCTTGTCCTATCACTATGCTCTACTGCCTCACATCAGATTCTTGCTCTATTTAAAGACAACACAAAGGTTGCAGCTGAGTGACACCCTGGGCTACAATACCGTGGACTTTCTCCGGCTGAGGTCCATTTTGCACTCTACCATGCCCATCTCCCACAAGGAAAGGACCATGCAATAACATAACTCCGTTAATGTGAACAAAACCGGTATTTATTCAGCAGTCCTCTCAACATGAACGCACAAGCTCGGCCTTTCCCAGGACAGCAGCTGGTGGCACAGAGCGAGCCCCCTCTTGCGTACCTGTTCTGATGTTCCTGCAGCACTTGGTAGATGCTGATAAGGAAAGTTTGGTTTTTAAAGCTCCCCACAACGCAGTCTTTGTAGATCCGAAACTCAGCAGCTGTGACGGCCTCGCCCTCAGGAATCTGAGACAAATTAAACTTGAACTCCTTGTGGTGCTGCTGGTGAGGCGTGAACTCCTTGTCATACTCAACTGCAGATGGGAAAAGGAAAGAAAAGGAAAAAAAGGAACCGTGACTAAAACTTAACAACAAAAGATTTCCACATACTGCCACCTGTTCCTTCAAAAAAACAAGAATCCTATTTTTTCCTCCAAAGATAGCCTTGGCAAGTGCCAGGAAAGCTTACGCAGCTAAAGCCTTTCAAATACAGTACTCAGAAAAGATGAATGTTCACCTTCTCTAGCCAATGCCTTTGAGATTTCCTATTTTTTAAAGAAAAGACAGCTTTGACAGGTGAAATATGACCGTGCATTTTGCTCCTGTGTGAAACTCTGAAGCTGTGACTGCCCCCAGCATTTTCCACTTGTGGATCTCCATGTTCTTCACAGGATTTCCTTAAGCCTCACACCCCTCTTCCAACCGAGGAGACAATTAACTCCATTTTGCTTTAGCACATGAAGGCACAGACAGAAGTAAATGCCAGGTCAACCAATTCCCTAGCTGTCCTAAAACCCACCGTTTTCTGGCTCCAGGGTTTGTGCGTTAGCCATCAGGCTGCCTTGTGAGCAGAATAAGATTAACATGACATTTATTTAAAGGCTTGAAGTTAACCAGAGCTTCCCTTCCTTTTGCAGCAGCTTATTTGAGAATGAGAGCACCGAGGAGGAGTGACCCTTTTTGGTTTCTGGCCTTAGCCCTCCTCAGGTACACTATCAGGTATAGAGTTTAAGATAGATGCAAACCAGAACCCCTCCTTCTTCAGGCCTCAGGATTTGCATTTTCTCTGTTTGAGGCCCCCTTTGCAAACTCTACTTCTAGTCCCACTCTTGTATTACTTGATTACATTTTGGGTTAGTCTGACTTTGATTTATTGTTCGTTATTTCTTCTAATTTTCTATTAGAAATTGCTTAAAACATTAACATATTATATAAACATACAAAATTACATCTTTAAAGCCCTGAGGGGAAAAAAAATAAAACCAAAAAACCGTTCCCACCACTGCAACTGAAGGAGTATGTGTCAATGATGAATAAGTCACCATTATATTATCATTAGGGACATGATTACATTCAGAGAAGGTGGGGAGGGAAGTACAGATCCCTTTTCACGTTCATCTTTGTGCTCACTTTTTGTTGCTCCCCCCCTTAATACATCAACTGCAAAGGCGTCCACAAGACTACCCTCACAACATCCCATGAGGTAAGCAGCAATCCCCATTTTACAGCTGGGATACTGAGTCACTGGGAGAGTGACTTGTCCAAGGACAGGCAGCGGAGGATCACCACGGAGCCAGGAACGATGACCAACGTCCTTGAGGTTTGTTGCTTTACCCACAGGTTACCTCCCCGGAGAGCAGATACGTCTCCTGGCCACAGGAAACAGCCCACGGAGACTTTCCCCTCTACCTTTCCCGACTGCCTGTTCCTCCTCATCCCCCTGTCCCAGTTTCATCTGTGTCCTCTCCCTTTCCTTTGGCAGCCCTTTCATGTGAGCTGCCTCATCTGGCTGGGTCCACGTCCTGGCTCCCTGCGAGACAGTTAGTCACATCCTTCTCTTTGAAGCTCGCCTGGAAATCTTTTCACCTCCGCATGACTGCTGCTGAGCATTTTGTGGGACACCACACTTGGAGATGCTGCATTAAGAGCTGCCATGGGGCGACCAGGCAAACTCGCAAACCGCTGTCAAGAGTCAGACGCTGCTGCCAATTTTGGCAGTCTCGCATTGCATCTGTCTGAGCAGTTTAGATGCCAAATGACTGACAAATGTGGGTGACTGGACCCTATGTCTTCCAGAAAGAAGGTGGTAACGCCCAGCATCTCCATCAGAGATTGCACCAAGGCAAACGATGGTATCGCTGACTTCCAGTGCCACCTAGGAATTACCTCGCTGGCCATCAGTTATCAGCAAACTGGGCTTCCCTTTGAAGCATGCACCCCTGCTTTTAATTGGGAATGACTCTGGCAACGATGGACTGGTTGGTGTGACTCGTGTGTACGCCCCCCGAAAAGGGGCCCAAGCTGCTCGGTTACTCCCCACCCTGACACAAGCACTGCAGGACACACTTCCCAAAACAGAGTGGCCACGTATTTTCAGAAACTCGCAAGCATCCAACCAACAAGAAACTGTGTTTGGCTGCTTGCAGCAGAACGATGTGCCCAACTTGGCCTTTTTACTTGCTGCTACAAGACGAGAGGATGTAATTAATGGTGAGGGAATGTCTAAATCCACAGGTTTGGAGAGACATGCGTATGAAGCAACAATTCTCGATTTAGAACTTGCAAAGTCCTTGCTTGTGAGTGCAATGACCAGCTGAAACCCACGTCCCCTCCTGCACTGTCACAGGGACGAGCTGACCTGCGGGCAAGATGCAGCAAGGCGGCTTTCCCCTGGGCTCACGGCTGTGGATGATAAAGGAGCCTCAGGAAGAGCAAGGGGCAGGACACAACCAGGATGAGCAGCAGAACCCCATCAGGGTGCTGGAAAACTAAAATTACACTGGAGTGAAAGGAAAAGGAAACATTTGATGCTTCCTAACAGCTATGGCCCCATATCAAGCTGCGATGTGGCCTCTACAAGTGCGCAAGGGAGAATGCGGAGCCGTCCCACCTGGCACGGGGCTCAAAATGAGCCCAGACGTCACTTTTTGTTGTTCCTTTCCGACCTCAGGTCAGCTACGGCGGCCTTACCTCCGCTCGCCTCCACTACAAAATATGCAGTTTGAAAGCAATATAGCCAGACTCTAGTCCTTCAAACCAGCGTTTTCCCCTACCCCTCTTCTGAAAAGTCAGACACAAGTCACAATATTAAGAAAAAACCACCAAAACATCTACCACAGAGCATCAAAAGTAGCTGCAGGTACAACACTTGACTCCAAGTACCCTTTCCCAGTTTATAACTTGCCCGATATGTTTACAATAGTATTTTCCTGTTTTTTAAAACTTTCTTCCTTTATCCCCATCCTTATCCAAATACCCCGCACAATCACAGAAGCTGACTAAACTGATTACAGGGGAAACATTCAGACTGATTTCATTATCAGGCTTGGCAGAATAAACAATCTGAAACACACAAACAAGGAAACCTTTTTTTTAATCCTTCAGATTAAGTCATTCAGCTTTTTCTGTTATAAGAAAGGCACGTTCAGAAAGAAATACTGTTAAGTTGATGGTGTCCTCCTCGGTTGCGTCCCTACAACATCACAGGATGGAAAAAAACCTACATTAAGCTTGTATGAAGCAAGTATAAAAGTTTAACGAGTTGGAAAGTTTTTCTGGCGATGTATCTTCCCATGATACAATGGAGGGTGTTTTTTTTTCTTCGTGGGAGTGGTGAGATATTTAAGTTCTATATACTCATTGTCACCCCATCAAGTTAATAATCAACTGTTTTCATTCAGCAAGACAGCTTAAAAATATAAAATGCCAACAGTTCTTCTCTGGGGGCTTTTTACCCCCTGGAAACTGTTCATTTTTGACAAAGAAATCTAGTTTTAGGAACAGTAAAATTTGGACAGGCAAGATCCAAGCTGCCGGTTCCCAGGATTACCCAGTCTGTATTGCTAATGCGTTACAACGCATCAGATGACCTCGTATTCAAAATGCAGACAGCACATGACAAAATGCAAAGCAACAGCAAAAAGGAAAAATCATTCCTCAAGCTGCTTTCCAATTTTTTTTTTTTCTCCCCACGTGAATTCGTTCAGGTCAGTCTGATCAGTGACATGTGAAATCCGAAGCTAATTTCCGTCCGAAGATGGACGCGTGCATGTCCCATCTTTGTAAAGCCCTTGCAGGGAAAATCAGGCAGCTCACAGCCAGGGCACGTTGAAAGTGAGAAGCCCTGAGTAGTGCTGGCCTCCCATAACTGCTCCCCAGTGCTGGCCGGAACGTCAGGACCAATCCAGGCAAAACCAGGGATTGGAGGGTCATGACAAGAACTACAGCCGTATAAAATTCATCCTCGCGGTCAGACTGTATTACCCTGAACATTATTATTCATTTGCCAGAGTAGCTCCTTGGAGATTACAGATCCAGGCATGCACGTACCAGGGCGAGCTGGGAAAGGAGATGGCAAACAGAGGATTTAGCCCATCGCGGGTACACGCCCTCTGAGCCAAAGGGACTGTCTGCTCTGCCATGCAGGTCTCTGCCCCCATCCTGGCTGGGGCTTCGGCTGCTCCTTCGCTTGCAACACAAAGGAGAGACTGCGCTGTGGACACTGGGAGTACGTGCCCCTGAGTTTTCAGCACAGCTCATTTCTGAGCAGAGTGGCTGAGCATGCACAAATGGTTAACAGCGACGCTTGCCAGTAGCTCTTTACATTCCCCTTAGCAAATATTTTTAAATGCTATACAAACACAACACTATTGTTGAGCAGTTAAAAAGGCAAGAATGGCAAAATTAGGGTTACTGTGGTTTTGAATTTTGTGTATTCTAATTCTAACCCAGTGTTGCAACAGCCAATTTCAGCACAAAATGTCCTTGGTTTAAAAATAGCATACTGCTTACAATACTTGTTACTTTAAAAGCACTGCACCAAAAAAAAATTAATTAAGAAATTAACACAATGCATCTATTTTGGTAACTATACCATCCTACTTCCATTTGAGTGTGTCACATACACCTTGGACCAAAGGAAATGTAACCCTAATGACAGTCATGGAAATAAACTCTCCTCGTGCGTAGGAATTTTCAGCATTTCCTTCTGCATCTAAAGTAACTGGTATGCAGAAATAACAGACAGCAGTCTTTCCCGAGTAAACACAATTTTCACCCAGAACAGTAGCACCAAATGTCAGGATATTCAGTGTTTTTCTCCAGTTCTCAGCTGTTGATAAAAGTGTTAGGTCAGGTGCTCAGGTGAGAATCTCAATGGTGGTTTAAGAAAGTCTCTAGCTCATACTCTAGGAGCTAAAGCCAAAAATACTAACACGTATACTCATAACCTAGAGCTCCAAAAGTAATTTTTTTTAAAAATAAATTGTCTATATAAATAATTATAATTTCCATGACAACCTGGCTCCTCAGAGGGGGCAGAGAAGGAGCGGGGTTACAAATGAGTGAGATATGATTACTCGGGATGGGACATTCTGCATCTGTCCTGTCCCCAGCAAGGCTGAAACTTCTGAGTAATCTTTTGCACCCCAAGATCTTCAGTGATGACTTGGTTTTGCAGGACCACTGCAACCACACTCCAGCAAAAGCAACCAGTATTCGTAGCCTGCTTATGTGAAGTGAGTTTTGCACAAGTGTTCACGAATTCAGTCTGAGTACAAATACAAGCCATTCCTACTCATTTGTTCTCAGCCTTCATACGTGACCCCCTCCCAATAAAATGAGAAAGCCCTTGAAAACTGGAGTTGTTAACAGGAGATTCACCACCATAGCTACATAATAAGTACAGAGGCAATTTCTCCATTTTATGTCACCAATTGCTGCATTAAGTCAACAGCATTTATCACATCTGGAGCAATGAAGCAGTGGATTAGGCCTCAAATACTTTAAGCATTACCACAGCTCCAACAGTCCCCTCTAATAGAAGGACCATGTACATATATGCCTGATCTACTGCTGCAACCTTACAGCTGCATCACTGGAATTTCTTCAATAATAGCTGTCAATAGTTTGCACAGGACAAAATTTATGTAAGCTTAAAAAAAAAAAAACAAACCCTCAACCTTGGTCACCGTTGCTGTAAAAAGAACTAAAAGGCAGTAAGAAGCAAAGTACAGGGCGGGATTAATATAGAAGTTAGCAGCACTTTTGTAAGACAAACTGACACATGGTGGGGGAGGACAGAAGGCAAGCTTTCAGGCATGCAAGCCTTTCATGCATCCAAGCTGAGGGAGGTCCAACTTCAGTGCAAGACTCAGTCTTCATTTGGGTCATCAAACACAGGGATCTACGTGGATGGGACCTGCAGCACATGATTTTTACTCTGAAAAGATGCCCAGGATATGCCTGAAGTCTTGTCTGTACTTTCCAAATCTATCAGGTCCATCTAAAAAAAGACACCAAGTCTCCCAAACAGTCCTGCCTCCCTGGCAGATGATCGTAACTGTAGAAGCAGTGTTACTATTAAAGATTAAATCTGACCTTTATTACTAAAATAAACAGTATTTCCTAAATACTGTGTAAAAAAGAGCAAAGAGTACAACCCAGAGTACAAAGTACCAGTTCAATGTCTTAAAACTGGAAAAACAGAAGACGAAAAGCCTTCACATGTACTTTCTGCTGGTTAACAAAGAAACAGAAGCTAAGTCGTACTGAGCGGACCCGCAGGTGCAACAGCAGGCCAGCAGCAAAAACAGATGGCTCCTGGACGTAGTGAGGATGCATCAGGGAAAGGATCGTCGCTGCGCGGTTTTCACACTTAAGATACAGTACGTGCCACTGTCAGTTGGATACCAAGCTAAAGAGATGTGTGGTCTGATCCCACTGCAGTGGCACCCTAAATCCACTGCTGTTTAGAGATAGGACTGACCACTTTGTCTTTACAGTAAGGACCCAAAAGAAAGCAAAACCTTCCCATTCTCCAAATTAAGGTTTATTAGCACGCCGTTTCACAAATAGTGAGCAAGAAAATTCTTTAAAATAGAAGAAACTCAGGTGAGACATCAAAATAAAAGGTCTGAAAGCAAATCCTCCCCTGCCCAACGCGCGCAAGGGTGGGGGAGATCCTTTCTTCCCACCTTGCTCTCAGTCCAGCGACTTCAAATACCTTCCACAACTGCAGCAACTCTACACAGCCCTTCATGGTCTTTAAGAACAGACTGCTTCTTTCTGTCACCCCGATTGTGGTGACAGATCCGTCCCCAATATCGAGCACGGTCCCTACTGCCCCTGCTGCCACTCTTCTACGTGCCAGGTCTCCCCAGGTCCCTCCCTCTCTCCTTGCCCCCTTCTGAAAAGCAGAATGAGCAACAATAACTAATTTTAAAAAAGGAGCAGTCCCTCTGCCTCCCAGACATCTCCCCTGGATTTGCAGTACAGCATCCCCAATAAAAAGACCAAGGTTTGTTCTCATAGGTAAGACCATGTAAAAGCTCACCGGCCATCAGTAATGAACCTTCTCTGCTTGCACACTTGGTGATAAAAAGCAGTTTTTAAACAGAAAAAAAAGTCAAGATACTTATGGTTGAATCTGGCACGGCACCTTTTGTTGACCCCTCTGGGTCCAGCTGAGGTGCTCTAGAGACAACAGCTAGCTGTGCTACCATAAATATCATGCAATTGGAAGTTAATGCCTAGACAGCTTAAAAATAAGATGACGATTCAAGGTCAACAAACTCCAAAACGGTGCTTTCTTCGAAACAGCTATAATATCACATCTGGGCTGCCACAATATAAAGTGGATTTATTCCACTAACTTCAATGGAGCGATGCCAGTTTACATCCCATGAAGACCTGGCTTTATGCTCGATAGCCGTGAGTGCCAGAAAAGAATGACTCAGAAAAATAACCCATCATTAATCCAATCCCAATGTAATTATGGAGACTAAATTTAAACAATAGCAAATCACTCTCTAAACATAACACTTCAAAGATCTTCAAAGGAGGAGGGCCTTTTACTTTTGGACAAAAAATACAACTAAGCTCTTCTTTGTTTCTTTGTGCTGGGAATCAAGCTGGAATCAGCTTGTAAAATCAGATTAAAACAGTTGCACAACAGCTTCCTTTCAGGATTCTTGAACCAAAGGCAGTCTAAATATCAAAATAATGCACTAACCAAATATATAATACCCACGGGACACTAGCAAGTACTAAAAGGCATTTTCACAGTATCCACAAAGATGCCTACTGTATGGCCAGTAGAGCTTTTCCACTCTACACTGGGAGGCAGGCGGCAGTGGGGACCAGCCTTGCTCCAGCACTCGATGGGAAGAGCTAAAGCGAAGGTGAGGAGGAGGAAAGCCCTTGGCAGAACACTCGCGGGGGAGCCAGGCCTGGGAGGCTGACTGCAGGCCACCGGCATCTCCACCGCCAGCACTCACTTTTGGGCTTCCTGTGCTGTCCCCCTTGCAATAACAGAGATCGCTTTGCAACTGCAAAGGCAGCCGCCTCCTACGTCCCCTCCCCACAGCTTCCAAACACAAATGTTAACAAAACTGGTATTTTCTTTCCATATGCTGGCACATACGGCAGGTCCCTGCACTGAAAACAGTGTTGTATCTTAGGAAAACAAAACATCTTTCTGCTTAAGAGAGGCCAAAATGCTTTATCAAAGGCACTACTGTTTGCATTTTTGTGGCAATATTAATGCAGTTCCCACTGAGAAGTTGATAAAGACCCTGACTGCAAAAACACCCCTCTGGAAGAAGTGATCTGAAGCTATTTCTGTATTGAGTTTCCAAATAATTTATGATTAAAATAATATTATGCTTTCCAAAAACCATTTCTACTTCACAGCCAGGTTTCATGCAAGCAGACCCAGCTTTCGGGAAAGAAGGCGATGCTGTCAGCCTGCCGGCAGGGACACCCGATAGGAAGTGCTGAGCAGCTACACACGTGGAGGGAAGAGGATGCTCCTACTGCTCCTGTTTGCTCACTTGGGTTTTGTTTACTCCTGCACCCATGTCCACACAGTAACTGCCTGGGACACTTAGAGTCACCCGTGGAAATCTTCTGCTTGCAGTGTTTCCCACCCTCCAGGCTCGCCACAGGTCACGCCACATTTCCTGCTGGCATGACAGTCGGCATGCAGCTCCCTGGAAGCGCGCAGCTGCCCCGTGAGCACCAACTGGGTCTGGAAATGTTTTCAGGATTTTTTAAATGGTGTAGCAGTTGCCTGGCTTATCTTGCATCATCTCTCAAAATTATATGCCCTTCCACAGGAATTTAAGGCAGTCCAAATGAATTCACTTGTGCGTTTGAGCTAAATTTCAAAACCAAGGTTGTGCAAACTGGGAATTTTTTAAAAATTTATGGGCATTTCCCTCTCTGCTTTTTTCAGAGGGGAGGTTTTGATGTTTTTTCAATAAAACTGTGACCAACCAGCAGCAAGTAGGAAAGCAGGCAATGTGAAAATGTTTGCAAGTGAAGCTCTACGCTTTCATTTTGTTGAGCACTCATCTCAGCATCACAGGCACGTTTCAGCTTCTTATTTAATAGCCCAGCTGAGAGAGATATCTCCTGAACACAATGCAATCACTCCCTGTAAAAATACAGCCCGGAGTGCTGAAGGTTTTATAAATTATTTAAAAGGTTTAATTCAGCATTCGAGACACCAATACACAGAAAAAATCAGCCACGCTTCAAAGCTTGTCATGCTGTTCCGAAGCCTACACCACCACAGTGTAGCGGCAGCATCGCTGACATGACTTGTGACTCCAGTGGACACCGTAAAACGCTGTTGTGACGCTTAATATTTAGTGTTTAGTATTTTTACACAGGGCTCGAATTTCAAATGACTGCATTAAGCAGCAGCCAGCCAAAGGACGACCGAAGAGCATGGGCTTTGGGGAACGCCCTTTAATGGAGACATGAGAGAGCACAAAGGATACTAGACTTGGTATCGGCCAGAGAAAAGAGAAGACATGAGAAAGGAGGAAGCCCTGCACCTAAGGAGGACAGAAAGTGACAGCAGGGGTAAAAAGAGTATAATCATGGCCTGGAGATGCCACAGGTTCCCAACGTTCAATGCAACTACAGAGCAAACGCTCTCCAGGAGAGTCGAGGCGAGAAGACACCACAGCTCTGAAGACTGAGGAGAGCAAATACATGAAGTGTTTGAAGAAACATGAAATATTTTAAAGATTATTATTCCTGGTCACATATATTTGTCTAAGGAGCAGTGTGGCTTGGCAGTGAACCCCCCCTCGCTGCCTCCATTTACTGGGTGCCGCCTCGGCACACCGATCTGGAGGAAGCGGCTCCAACGCATCACCGGGACGGGAGGCTCCCAGCCACCGCTGGGGCGGGACACCACCATGGCACCAGGACAACCCCCTGGGCTGACTGGAAGAGCCAGAGCCTTGGAAGACACTGAGTTACGCAGAAACACCAGAGCACCCTTGCTAAACCCACTATTTCTCTTGCCGCCCTTCTTACTTATCACTCCTTTCTCCCTGTCCTTCTGTCCTGGCCGTCCTGCCGGGCCCCCGAAGGCTCCGGAGAGGCTCCCTCAGGCCCGGGGTGAGGGGGAGCACGCTGAGGGCTCCTGCCGCAGCTGCGACTCGTTTCAGTTCCTGCTCATTTGCACGTGATGAGGCCTCACAGGGGCGACGGCAGCAGAGCCCCCAGCAGGTGCACGCCACCACCAGGCAAGGAGGCCCAATGGGCGGCACGGTACCCACCGGAGGAGCCCCAGGGGGGGCCTGTGGTCCCAGAAGCACGGCTCTGTCGGAAAAATCTACTTTCAGAAAGCTCTACTCAACACCTGCGTGCTGTCACATTTGGTCCTGGGGACCAGAGGAGACCCAAGGCAAAGCAAACCTCCTTTAATGGAGACGTGAGGAGCCCCAGCACCAGCTGCCCTGATCTCCTCCCACTCTGCTGAATCACCTGTGAAGGCAGACATGGCCTCCATCCCCCACGGAGAACGAGGAGCCTGACTGCCCACAGGGTGCGCATAACCCTGCTCCCCAGCATGCTTTTCTTGTTGGGACAAATTAAAGGGCTGGGAAGGAGAGTGAAGGACGAGGAAAGAGGGATAGAAGAAGGAAAAGGAAAGTTTTACCACTTCCACAGCCTTCTCCAGCCAAGGCAGACAGGCTGTGAAGCCCCTTAGGGCTCGCACTGCGCAACTCTAACACATCGGGGAAGCGCTCAAGAGCTGTGACCGTGAAAACTGAAGAAAACTTAACAAGAGACAGAAATCCCAGAATATTTTACAGCAATTACAGCCATGTGAGGTAACTGTTCCTCTTTCCGAGGCAATAACATCTTGCAAAGCACTCTCCCCACACTTGCCCTATGTCACGTTTTGTCCGCACCAGGCACAGTTCGCCCCTGAGGCAGGTCATGGCCTTGCTCCATGCCCTGCACAGCCCCAAGTTCACGCTCCTCCATGAAAGCCACATTACGTGGGACCAGCCATGCCAGGTCCAACCGAGGCTCCCTGCTGCCTGTGTCACACCCGCCAGGAGCAGACGCCTGTGGAAAAGCAGAAGGAGGCAAGCCTACCCAATATGTCTCCTAGCAAGCACCATGGTGTAAGCCTGGCACCACATGGACCTTGGTTTAGACAAGATGAGCTCTGGGCACATTCACCCTCCACGCAACCCACAGGAGGGATGCAGCCGCAGTCAACCAGAGGGAGGTCCTGGCATGCCTCAGTCGTAAAAACAGAGGTCTCCTGCCCTACCAAACCACCAAAATCCCATTTTTTAATCTGCCCACTGGCCACGCCAGCAGGGTGCGATTTGGGAGGTGACTTTTTTACCTCTGAAATCTCATCCACTGTCGACCAATATAACGATGCTGCAGAGAGCCAGGCAGCCGTCAGACATTTAAAAATTTGCAGCCGCTGTGGGCGGTTGGAGCAGAGGTCACAAAATGGTCATTAATAGTTTTACCTAACCTGCAGCCTTTCAGCTTCTCAAAACACGGCTTTAAAAAGAAATGAAAATGACATCACGCAGCTTTAACGATCTGCATAGGGGTAAAGAATTTCACCCTTTAAAAAAAAAGTAAATTAAAATAAGAAAAAAAAAAACTTGACAAAAAGCCCTGGTTTGCCTAACAGCTTTTCTCTAAGCCTTCCTTTTTCATTATTTTTTATATTCCCATATCCCCCAGTGACCAGAAGCATACTTGGAATGTCTCTGTCCATCTGATAAAGCCATCGGCGGCTGCAGCCCCGCGCCGGGCCTGCGGGGGACACAGCTCCTCTTCCCAGCCACTGAGCACCGTGTTGTGTTCAGCCCAGTCAAAAGCCAGGGAGATTGCAATGCTTTGGGAAAGATGTGAGAGTCCCACTTGGGGTGGGAAATCCTAGGGAAAAAGTAAGACTTGAGGAAAAACACCATTAAAAGAACTATTAAAACAGGATTTGTGGAATAATCCTTAGTTCCACATAGTTGGCCTGACTTTAATACAGTAGCATAGCTGGGTAGTTCACCTGAAAAACATCCAGCAGGAAAAGAGACAGCCTCTGCCAAGTTCTACTTTTTTTTTTTTTCCCTTCTTTTTTTCACCCCCTCTCACTTTCACCAAATGCACAAAGCAATCCTTGGGCTCTAGGCATTTAAAAATCAAAGTTACATACAAATAATCTTAAAATAACAGCACATAAATTGACTCCAAAAGTCCTCAGGTTAACAAATAAGAAATTAATAAACGTCGCTGGTTTAAAAACCAACCCGGTATATGTAGGCATTTCTGGCTTTCAGTTTATCTTGACCCTTTTCCTTAAATTATCAGGTTCCTGGAGACAGAATTTAAAATTAGCAAAAGAGAAGGTGTTAAAATTCTCAGCAGAGCCGCTTGCCCACAAATTATTTTTTAGACATTTGGCTTCTATATCTTCGCTTTTTGCGATTCATGTCCTGGCTGTTTGGCTATCCCAGCATTTCTCTGCCCCACCCAATCCAGCCTTGTCATCACTGATTTTATTTTTCCGCTCCTTCTCTCTTAGTAATGCCCTCCTCTCTTGCCTTGACTGGTTACATGCCATCTTTGGAGAAAAACATCATGACTCTTCCAACTTTTCGTAAGGATAAATATATATATGTACATATATATATATCGATTTAAATAAACACTCACAATCAATTTCAAATTTTGGTCATAAAATACATCTTTTATCATGCCTGAAGTGTTTTTAATGGTGTCAACAGCTGAATTGCCCAGACACAGATTTTAGTTTATGACTCAGTAGCGAGCACATTGGTTACAAAAAAAATTTGCTTTTTCTTTTAAAAGTCTTTTAAAATCTTTTTTTCCTTTTTTAAAGTTACTGCAGGATGGTAGTGCTATAGATCTGACAGTGTTAGCAAGACTCCAGGGAGACAGCTGCCCTACCTAGTCATTTTTTTGTGTTTTAATAAGAAAACTATCAACCATTAGGAAGTTTGGATCAGGCTAGCAGCTCAACACACTCTCTTTACAAATATACAGAGAGTAGGGTGATCTGACAAGCAAAACCCTTTTTAATGCACATTTACTAAATAATTTTTACCCCTGCACACTAAACCACCCTAACAAGTGGAGCCGTGGCTCGCGTGACTGAATGTTTTTACTGCCATTCTCATGTAGAGACAGCAAGGCTAAAGCTTTGTATAATGTTTGCATGCAGAAAAAAGGCAATTAATTATACGGCATGTCCTAGTAAAGGACTTCCTCCAGTCGGAATAGAACAAGAACTGAAATGTTGTATAATTGATGTTATTAGCTGCAGCTGCTATCATACTTGGAGAAATCTCCAACTCAGAAACAGCAGCGATGAAGCGCTCCAAGATGAGTAATAATATGCTTGATATTAAGGGAGGGGGATAAAAAGGATTCTAAAAAATGCGCTCTCTGGTACAATAACAGTCTCTCAGAGAATTGCCAGGCAGAAAACACTGCGGGATACCAAAAGAAAAACACACCACATTTAAAATGTTGTCTCCATTAAACTGAAATTGAGGAGGGGGGGGAAGCGGGTAGAGAGGAAACCCCTTGTATTTACCTAACCTACGTGAATGCTAATGCTCACATGTGTGTTGTAACAAGATTGGGGACTTTGAAAGCTCTAATCAGTAGGTGCATAAGCAAATATTTATTCTGATCCATTCCAACTCTCTGTGGTTTGTAAATCCCCAAGAAAAAAAAATCTGCAGAACAAACCAGTCTAGACCACAGATTTTGGCTACTTTACGCTAGTTAGAAAATTACAGGAAATAGGCCAACTCCAAGGAGGGTTTTTTTGGTGGACTTTCTTGTTTGTTTTCTGAAGACCTGTGACTACCTGATGTACGCGCACTTGTTTGGGTAGCTGAAGAGAATTCTTTCGGGCATTCTTTAAAGCGTAATCACGGCAATATAGAATTCCACATGCTTGATGTCTCAGCAAGGTGTTGATGTATATAACCTTGCAGGCTCTTTCTGACCCACGCTTTTCATCCAAAGACATTTAAAAAACCCCAACCTGAATAATAATGCCTTTGTATTTCAAGATCCTGAAGAGTTTCTAGCAACGTTATTTCTCACCCTGTTACCCAAACGCATGGAAAGAATCACTCGATATCTTTCCATCAGAGGAAAATCCAAGCTGGAAAATATTTTAGGTAGAAGGTTTATCTTATTGGGGATAGCATCCATTCAAAGTGTTAGAAGATCTTTCCATCCAGAGTTAGAAAACCTTTTCTATGGGACAAAGACAAAGTTTCTGCCTTTACCATGTGGAAAAAATCAAAAGCTTGAGCAACTCTGCTTTAGGCTGAGCCAGAAAGAGTCTGGGTGAAACAGAACTCTCGGCTCCTACAGTAGGCACTGAGATAAGGCCCCTGAGATAGGGGGATGTGAAAACTACTGGTATATACAATATATTTTCTAATAAGTATTTCCATGAGAAATGCTTTTCTCGTAATTATGCTCTTAGTATTTTGGATTTGGTTTTTTTTCTTTCAATTAGGGAAAACAAACCCACAATGAGACATTTTTAGTGGGAAGACATATTTCTGTTTAAAGACTAGCTTTTATTATAAATACAAAAAAAGCTGATGCTCAACAACAGCAAAGCAGATATAAACCTTCTTGAGTACATATTTTAACCTCAGATTTTTGGCTCAATTTTAGGAAAAGTTTTTTTCCTCTGTTATCGCCTTTCTGCTGCTTCTTCATAGCTGTTCATGGTGGCAAGAGCAGCACCAATGCAGCTACAGCAGCTGGGATAGTTACCCTGCATCCAATGCATCGTTTACCATAGGGCCTACCTGAGTTGCATCTCATCCAAAAAAGGCACTGGGCAGGGGCAGTGGTCTGATAACAGACAGCCTAACCGATCTGAGATAAGGTTATTACCACCTGTGATTTACCACAGCCATAGATTTGATTTGGCTTGGTGCATCACAAATAAATCCGCTTTGGGTATCGTGGGATTACCAAGAGTAAACATCAAGGTCTTTAGACAGGTATCTGAAAGTGTGACTAATTAGTTAAAAAATCAACCAACCAACCAAGCACAAAAAAAAAGCCAACTGTCCTCTGCACACAGAAGAAAGTGTGATGGAAAACCTTTGAAGAGGCAACCAAATCCGAATTATGGCATGGGAGCTCCCCTCCCCTGTCTCTAATTGCCTTCAAGAGGGGAACCATCTCAGCACACAGATTGCTGCTGCTCAGTACCATCCAAGAAAACGACTTTCCCATGGGCAACTGGATGACTTGAATGCTCTGCAAATTATACAACCTTCTTTTCGTTTCCTTTGTTCAATACAAAGCTACCGAGCCCCTACGGCAAGTCCCAGCTCCCAGCGCTGCCCTTCGGGCTGTCACCACCACTTTCACTCCGTAGCGGGGCCAGACCGTGCAAACGCCACTCCAGTCTCAGTGTCTGCCAAAGCCCATGGTCGCTGGTCTCAGGGCACCTTGGAAAGCCCACTCCGACACTTTTCTGGATAGAGTGAAAAGGAACAGAGTGAAGGAAGAGCCTCTTCTTACCTCCCTCCTCTAGTATTTTATTTGCGGCAGCTTTACAGTTAAGTTTGCAAGGAATCTCCAAAAGAAACTAGATTTTGCCCCTTCCTCCCTTTTAAAATCCATTTTAAAAGTCATACTGCTTTCAGAATTGATGGGATAGAGAAAAGAAGTTCATGAGCTAGTCTATCCATAAATAAATACAAGTTTAGAAGGACTTGTTAAGGCCCTTCTATTTTGGTTACATTGCTAACAGCAAAATGTGCACTGCTAAACTTCCCAAATTAATACATATGTAAGGGTGGAATCGAGTACAAGTTGATTCAGTTCAAATAAAAACCAGTTTTGCTATTGTAATATAAAATATCTCTATAGATTGCCTCTGCGTGAGCAACTTTACACGCATTACAGCAAGACCTCACGAGTCCTATAAAAACAGAAGCAAAACAGGTAAATGGATGCAAAATTAAAACTGAGAAAAATTAATACAGTGAAACGCCTTAAAATTTACTATCTGCTAATACATATAAATAGCCAACTCTCAGGTTAACATTCTGTGCTCCATATTGGTGGTGCCCTACAAGCGGAACAAGACAAGAGGCTGAAGTTGCACTTCTCTACAGCTCAGGTAAGGCTGTGGGGTGTATTTTCACTGCATCCTTCCTCAAAGACTTGTATTTCTTGTACACACAGCTTTAACGTTGTATTTCCTGACACGGATTAGTTTTCTTCTTAAAACTGAATGTTCTTGAAAGGCTGCACACTCTTAAATAACCAATATGGGATGAATCAAAAGTCTCTTGGACAGATACATGTCATATTCCATATACAACAAATACTCCTCCATTCCCCACACCATATTCCTTGTCCAAGGAGATGTACATTACAAGCTCAAACTTACCAGCATTAACGAATGGCAAGAAACTGCCTCTCAAATTCCCTTCCAACACAGACACCTTGGCTAGGAAAGTTATGGTCTTGCTTGATTTCCACATTACTAGAAAACAGAGCTTCAGTAAGCAATATTACTGAATAAGCAGTAAAAATGTCTTATTTTTATTCCTATTAGAAACTCTTTACAAACTTCATGGATACCATCATGGCTTAGATGTCTCACAGGTAACTGTAAACTAGACTCAGCAATGCCCTGCTTAAGAAGCTAAATACCTCTTTAATAGTTTCATTTTTAATGAAATAGTCTTGCTCCTGAGAAATACTTCTGTTTCAAACAAAACTATTTTTCAGTGGAAAACAAAACTTAGTCCTAAAATGCCCATCCAATCCCATCTGTGACCCCAGCTGCAGTGCTGGGTGCTCCCTTGGGCTGCTGTCTGTCTCCACTGAGGAGAGTCCCATCCCCACAGGAAAAGCAGAGCAGCGGAGGAGCAGAGTGCTGTAGGGGACAGTTCCTTCAAAACAGCACCAATCCCTTGTCCAAAAAGTTTAACAGCATTGGGCTGTGTGGTGGAACCACTGGACCCTCAAGGCACTGATATCACAGCAGTTAGAAACACCACCACCGCCACTAAGACAGGTTAGTTCTCTACGGGGCGGTGCACAGAGCACCATGTGTACGTCCTCTTATGGATACACTCAAAAGAAGTCCTTTCAAGAGAGACAGATGGGGTTTCTCCAGCAATTTAAGCCCAGCTTTATGCAAACTCTGGGCGACACTGGGGTGGGTGGCCCCGCTTCCATCATGTTGCGTGAAACTGCCCGTTAGAGAGGCCAGAGCATGCAAAAAGAAAGAGCTCAGGGAGAACAGTCTGGTTTCACCAGAGGCTGTTGCTTTATCAGGTAAAATCCCAAAGTACATTTATGCCTTTTCAGCGAATTCGCAAAGAGCTAAGCTGCGCTGAAACAGTTATCAGAAGGTCTTGCACACACCTCTGCTTGGGCAAGAAAGCTGAACCAAAACCATACCAATGCCCGAAGCCGACAGTCATGAGTTATTTGAAGTACTGTAATCAAAACAGTGTCCCTCAACTAGAAGCTCTGTAGGACAAGTTATTTTGTTAACTGATGTAATAGCCACACTTTTCACAAATGAGCGATAGGTAGGTTAAGAGTCTCGTGAAAACCCCTTTCCACTCTTAACTCATTGTTAAGAGTCTTGTGAAAACCCCTTTCCACACAGCGACCTCTCTCCAAGTTATTTGACCAATTGCAGGTATTTGCTTCTGACATAAAAACAAACACAAGTCAGTTTGCTTTTGGTTTTTAAAAAAAAAATACCTTGGAAAGACTTTGGGAAACCAGAATGTAAATTATTTGGCAGCTTCCCTCACAATGCTTTTCTCTCTACAAGATGAAATATTTTGCTGGCATCTGTAACAAATCTATATTTTTAATACCAGTAGCATGCTGGACAAGCATCGCAATTTAATGCTGGAAAATATTCTACTCGATTTTCCTCATTTCCCAATAAAATTGGCTGAACTTTATTTGGCTGTTCACCTCCACCAACTAAAGACTGACATCTGCTTTTTGGTCTATGTAGGTAATAGAAAGTTTCCATTTATTTAGAGTTCATTTTGCATTCCTATAGATAGCAGAAAACTGTAACAAAATTTTGCACTTGCAGGAAATAACATTCACATCACAAGGTACAGGAGTAGACATTCAGAAAGACTAGAAAATAAAAATTGCATCTCACGATCAAATACTGCGTCATCTATTTAGCTCAAAATCTATTTAACCTCTTAAAAAAAAAAAATCTACTCTCCACCCTGCTCATTCAGTGTACCTGCACGCACTTGCTACGCTTTCACCTACATCACAAATGTACAGTGTAAAAAATGTGGTTGCAGACCATATCTCAGTTTCTGCTGTAGAGGTAACGGTGTTTTATAACCAAGGAAGAGCTCAGAAGCAGATGGTATTGTCAAATATCGGTGTTCATGCATCAATAAAGGAATGAAACCCTCCCTCTCATTCGAACACCATATGCAACAGTATAACCACAGATGAACCGCGCTCTTCAGTTTCTTTCCCCTGCTCACCCGGCTGCATCTTTGCCACGGTTCAAAACGGCAGACGCTGCGTACACAAGTGGCTGCCTTCCCCCACATAACCTGCCTGGAGTTAGAGCTCTCCCCGCTGCCCAGGGCACAGATGAACCAGAACCTGGTTTAATTCCATTGTGGGAAATGCCACGAGAACTCGTAGGTTCCTTGCAAGCACCACCGGTACCATCCCCACTGAGGTGAACTGCCAAAGCACAATTAGAGGTGCCTTTACCGCTTCACAGAAAATCCTTGCCTTGCTTTCTTTTGGGACAGGACTCATGACCACGTTCGCCTGTGTAAGCAGACGTTCATGCTCCTGCCTGTAAATTCTTACCTCAGTGGACCTTTGTGCATGTGGTTCTTGCACCCCCCAAGCGAGCTGTTTCTTTCCAAGTGTACTACCCTCACCCTCACACACACACTCACTAAACCAACAGTAGTGGGACGGGGTATAAACGCTTATGTTCATTTTGGTGATGACAGACTGGTAATAGGAATGTCTACGCAGATGTTCAAATTCACTGTTTTCTTGCATGTCGAGTTTGCATCCCCATCATAAAGCTCTCGGATCCTCCACATCACCAGTTATTATCTAGGGAGGGACATGGCTTTGTATCCAGCTGACACAAACAGTGCTATACTAATTCCAGGCAATAGACAACTGCCTCCATCAGGAAGCGAGAAGTGTCTCCGTGGCAGATATACCCCATCCACTTCTCTTACCTCGCCAAATAAGAGATTAAGACAATTGTTTAAAAATTAAATTTACATAAAGTTAAATCTTCCTTCTTGCTACGTGCATCGGATCATTTGTATACTGCGTTGTCAGAGACTGCTGGTGAGATCCTGAGAGGAGACTCTGGCTGCCCCTCTTCTCTAGAACCCTGAAAAGTCAGAGAGGGAAACAAGTTACTGGTTCCCTCCTCACCCCCAGCACATTCACCTGCAGCACCAGGAGAGGGGTGGCAAGGTCCCGGCCTTACCAAGCACAGAAGCTCATCAAGGGGAAGAGAGTTTTGGAAACATGAACTTCTGCATGTTAGATTTAGCTTTGAAGAGTTGGCCAAGGGGAAACGGTTGTCCATGTTATATATCAAGCCGGTTGTAAAGCACACTAAACAGAATTAGTGGAGCTGTGAAATGCTTCTGGGAGTGAAAATGGGAATTTTGGTCTCTTTTACACGTGGGCAACGCTAATGAGAGGACTGATGGAAGAGTCCATTTCCAGAAGCTGGACTAGCTCCACCAGTGCTCAGGCAAGCCCCAGGTGATCGGTGGGTGCTCACGCTCTTCCAACTTTGTGCAGCCCCGTGGCATGCTGTGAGTGCCAGGATGCGGGCTGGGAGCACCGGCGCAGTTCCCAAGGGGACAGAGCTCAACTTCTGAATGCAAGTTTTAAGTGAATTAGACACACGCTTCTACATACGGCATGTGATGGAGCTGAACAAGGTTAAGCCACCTGCCTAGACATAGCCAACTATGCTTTGAAATAAAGCCTTTTAAGACTAAGAATATTCAGTACAGTATTTTCAAAACTTTATGCTACTGTACTCAAAGAGCTGGGGGTGGAGTGGAAACAGAGGAGGCAAAACCCCTTTCCACAAGGGCAGCTGAATCTGAGGTTTAAGTCTACAAATAGTTTAAATCCCCAGGAAGAGCTTGCAAATGCCCAGCATAAATTCCCCATTCTTTGTCTATTGAAGCTTTTCCTACTATTCTCACCCCCTCCCACCCCAGATGAAGCCTCAAGTTCAGATATAAACCCAACTCACCAGCTGCAAAAACTTAAGAGAGATACTCACAATAAATCACCCCTCAGGAAAAAAAAAATTAAAAATAAAAATCTCTTGCCATTTCCTTTCTTATGGATTCTGAAAATCCCTAACGGGTGGTGAGTGGGATGTGGTCAGTGGTCAGCAGTGTCTCCTGCACATACACGCTTTCTGTGCAGTCCTCCAAGGAGAACAGCGGTTGTGTGCGTTTGATTTCCAAACGACGTTTTCATCCTTTTCTGCCTGCACCCAACCACAAAGAAAAACAACATCCTTGCTGCGCATTCTTTTCCCAACTCGAGAGCTGCTCTTCCATTTCTCCTCAGGACAGCTCATCTCCTACAAAGTGCTTCATCTCACAGCCTAGCAAGATAAGCTGGGATGCGAACGTCAGGACCTCCAGCCTTTTTTGGGGGACTGCCAGCCAAATTAGCACTTGGGGGGACGCCCATCTATTTCTGTCTGCAAAGGGTTATACGCTGAAACCACTTCTGACAACCCACGTTAAACTGCAAAGAGGATGAGGGTGGGGATGGGTAGGGGGAGAAGCCCTTCCCAATGTACGGATCAAAGACGACAGTGATATCCTGTCATTGTTTGAAAGCACTAGAATTTTTGCCAGATTCTGTGTGGTTTTTAAAAGAAATGACTGTACGCTTTCTTTACAGTCTCAAGATTTCAGAAGTTTAAGGAAGCATCAGAAATAATGGGAAGCGGATGACGCTGGTTACTGTGGTTCAGCCAATTGTCCAATTCTCCCCGTCTCTCAAAGTAAATAAAAATAGACAACTCTAGTGCTGGCAGTGAGGGGGAAATATCAACATCTTTCTTAGCCTTTCTGTTTCCTAAGAACAAATGTTCAATTAAAAAAAAAATAATTTCAAAACCAGAATCTCAACTGAGCTATTTGTTGCATTTAGTTCAGAGTAACAGATTTTGACATGCTGGCTTCAGCTTCAAGACATTGAAAAGGTCTCCGAAGTAAAGATTTACGAGATTCATAATCCCATTTTAGAAACATCCCTCTGTTAGGCCTTGTGGATCAGAATACTTCCTCTGGCACACAACAGAGGAACAACAAGAGCCATGAGAGGGCCTCGACAGATGATACATTGAGAAGAACGTTAATCTTAAAATATAAGACAATTAATTGTGCTTCCTTTTACTAAATCATATAAAAAGTAAGCCACAAATCAATATACACTAATTTAACTCATCATCCCACTGTTTTATACAGCCACAGAACTCAACGCTGACATTATCTATGCCTTTCTGAAATAGATGCGCCAGTACTCTAGGTTAAAAAAAAGTCTGAATGAACAATGTTACCTCCATAAAAATTTGCTCCTCTTGGACATTATACTGCAGAGACTATTACATTCCTTTAAAATTATGACTAAGGCAAATTATCCTCATGCCACTCCAAAAAAGGCAGTATATTAAGCAGTTTCTTAGCCAGTCTTTTCTGAATTATTAATACTCAACAAGGCATGATAAACCACCATGAAAGTAACATTGCTGACAAGATCCAAGAATACACTGATTTCTTCTTAGTTACTCATTTTGGACATCCACCACTAAAGTTACAACATCAAAAGTCACCGGAGATATTGCGTGGTATGTCAGAAAAAAAGGACAAGAGGAAACGGCCTCAAGCTGCGCCAGGGGAGTTTTAGGTTGGATGTTAGGAAAAACTTTTTCACTGAAAGAGTAGTCAGGCACTGGAACAGGCTGCCCAGGGAAGTGGTTGAGTCGCCATCCCTGGAGGTATTTAAAAGACAGGTAGATGTGGTGCTCGAGGACATGGTTTAGTGGTGGACTTGGCAGTGTTAGGTTAATGGTTGGACTCGATGATCTTAAGGGTCTTTTCCAACCTTAATGATTCTATGATTCTATGATTCTAAAATCTCATCAAATGTTTTTAACCTGTGGACATTAGGAGGGTATTCTGTCTGCTAATTTTTGCCACAAAAATGGCACGAATATGGGGTAGAAATCTCCTCCCTTCTGGACAAGGGTTTGGGGGGGGGGGGGGGTTGGTTTTGTTTGGTTTGGGTTTTTTTAAAGTTTTCTTATACAATATGAGGAACAGGAAAGGTAAAGTCAGAAATGGGAAGCTCTTGGGGAAAAAAAGGCAGTACTTTCTTGCTTGACCTAGATTGGACACTTGCTCTCCTCTCATAGTCCAAGACTGACATGTTTGTGTAACATAACTCATCCTGGCAATCTTTGAGGATGCAAGAGCACAGACTGCCAGGTCCACTCTGTGAAGAACAATAGGATTTGAGAAAAATATGTTCTTCTGGTTTTGTTTCAGCTCTCCATAGCCAGCAGTAATGGCACACTGTATTCTGTGAAACAGCTGAGTATCAGAAAGTCCCAATCACAGATGTCCACAGGGTTAATTTTGCATTCTCGAGGATTTAAGTTTAAAATGTATTAAACATTAATTGTTTCCAATGCTTTGAGCCATAGTGCTGACCTGACCCATTAAAACAGAGCAATCCCGATGGGTGAAAAGCGTGTAGTCTTTTTAACCTGACACTTCACACTTCAGCAGTAATGAGACTAAAACCCAAATGAAGTCATGTGTTGCTTTGACACGAGATAAACAGAGCTAACTCTGGTTTACTTGATGACCTCCCATAGTGTGGGAAGGCTCAGCCTGAAATTTTTCACATACATATCTAAGGCACTGAAGCTTTTGTGACATTTTTCATTGTACAGTATTTTATGCTCTCACTTGAGCCCTTTGATGATCCTCTCTGGGATTTTATTTTGCCTTAAATGGTTCTGCAAGTTCCTTTTTGAAACAAAGACTGCTGAACCCACTGTTGGTGCCATGTTTGTTTTCTTTCGTCATAATGAAGTATCAAGTAATTGATTCATAGTCATTCTTGTTACATAAAAACTTCAGCATGACCCTCGCTGGGAAAGATCTGGTTTCATTCCAGAGTATCTGATGCATCTGCACAATTAAAACGCCATCTATTTTGAACCATTTGAAAACAAGAGATAAGCTATGAGAAGAAAAGGAACCTGTGGAATGCAAAAAATACTAGCATCTCAATGTCTGCAAAGTTCTCATAGGGAAACAGTTAAAGCCAGTCTCCTATTCAAGCTAATTGCTGCCCAGATAACAATCTCACCTGTGCTGAATGGATGCAAAGCCCTTCTCATACCTGTATATCAGTATATGATTTCATAATCCAAAAAACACGAGGCATGAACTACGCATTGTTAGAGACATTTACAATGAACTCACTTGTAGCAGTGGGGCACACCGAGGCCAAGTGAGTCAGTGTCTGACAAAGGCTGGTTTGTTGTAAAGGAAAATATACATTTCTCCCTTCCTGCTTGCAAAGCAGGAAGACAACAGGGCATTAAATGCCACAGATGTTTTAACGAACATGAAATTTTTACAATCTTCACAGAAAGAAAAAAATAAAGAGTAGCCCTCAGTGACAACTTCCACTACAGTAACCACCCTAACATCCATGTTGATCTTCACAGGCGTGACGGAGGAAGCAAAACCCAGTGCAAGCGAAGCCGGTTACCATATTTCCGACCAATTAATGGAAAACTGCAAATATTTTTAAAAACCAATGCTTTTGAATGAAACAAATAGGTGCATGTGGCATAGACAGACTACATGCGAAACGATTTCCATTGTATTTTTGTTTCTTTCAAATGAAGCAAGTGAGGCAGACGCTCTGCTCTCCTCCTGGCACAGAGAGGAGTTTCAGGATGCTGACTAGGTGATACAGGCTCCCCTGCGCTGAACATCACACGTTTTCCCAGGGTGCAGGAAAACAGTACCAATCCTCCCTCCGTTACTCCAGAATGTTTTATTCCTCACATGACGTTAGCTAAGCAGGCTTTGAATTGTCACTCACTCAGGCTTTACACCAGCAAGACAGACACAAACACATGAGGAAGGCAAAAATTTCATTGTGAGAGAAACAAGATAAATCTTTCGGATGAATGAATGGATCTTCCCCCATTGTTCTGCAAAATGCTCCGAAGACAGAGCAGCCAGTTTCCCAACCCAAAGGCAAACAAGAATGGCTTCCAGGAGTTGAACAGGAAAGCCAGAAGAGGTATGAGCCAAGAACCACAGGTTCAAAGGGCAAGGCCCCTCACGTTTCTTAGGGGTGATTACATGATTTACATAAGGTCAGCAGGGAGCCAAGGTTCGAGCCACAATCCGAATTCAGATGTTTTTGGAAGCCTCATTTTTTGACACAGTTTAGAGTGTTTCATCTTATCAGAAGAGAGCCTGGGAGTCTGCCTTGACGTTCCCAAATTAAAGAGTGCTCAACTAACCACATGCCCTGCAATTCCTCTTTTCCTCCTCCCTTCAAGGCTTTCAGGGACAAGTTTTTCCCAGGACCCTCAATCCCAGCCAGCAATAAACAAAGCAGGAGTGGTATCAATCTACTGCACCCTGGGAAAGCACAGAGTAACCAGCTGTGGAGGGAATCTGTAGCCCACATCATGTCCCTAAGCTTCCCCCGGCAACAGCCCAGTATTAGCACGCTCAGGCTCTGCCATAAGCCCACCAGCTAGGCTCTTCATGCCAAAATGGGAAGACAGGTTCCTACAACAGCCACCCACAGCTGCAGCAGCACAGGGGGCACCTCAACATCAGCATCTGGCATCAGCACTGAAAACATGGCGTGGAAGAAGTCCTCCTCCTTCTGAAACGACGCCTTTGCCTGTCCAAGCAAAGCCTATTTGCTATAGGTCCGCAGAGCAATGAGGATTCAGTCATGGGGAGTGTAAACTTTACCCATGTGCTGAGTGCTATTTGTATTTTTACAACCCTGATGTATTGAACGTTGGAAAGACTTCTTTTTTTCCTTGGGACTGTTTTGGGTGGGAGGAGGAAAGAGTGCTTGCTCTTAGGAAAAAATCTGTAAGATATTTTTGATGTAAAAGACTCTCAAGCATTTAATAAAATGGAAAGTTAGTCTTTTTTTGGGGGAAAAAAATAACATTTGTAGTCTTCACAGCATCTACGCCAAAGCTAGACCTCTTCAGAAGTAAACTCAGTGTCCATCAGGCAAGAATTAGTAGTTTATAGGGAGAAGTAGGGAAGAGATTATTCATCACAACTATTGATTACTAAGCAGCTAGTACAACTCAGTGTTTACTAATAGTGTTTTTACAAGTCATGCCTGAGTATAGCAGTAGACAGGAGTGCCATCCCCAGTGCAGGGCCAGGATGCAGGGGTGTGATCACGGTGGCCTGCAGCATTCTCTCCTCCTCAACCTGCAGAATATAATCCGCAAGTTACGATAACAACTTTACTCCCCTGTTTAGTCTGCATTCTGCCCCAGGTCTGAAAAATTCCACCGCATCAGTGGAGAAGCCCCCTGGAAGGTGCTGCTAACCATCACTAGGAAGGGGGAAGGTACAGCAGATGGCCTGAGGAGAGCACCACGTGGGGCATGAGGAGATACCATGCCAGAAGCCCAAAGACAAGACCCAATATTCTTGTCTCAAAATGCTCCGTAGAACGCACATAAACACACCAAAAGCCGCTTCAGCTCGCAGCTAGATCAAAAGCAAGACAAACTTTTTGGCACAATAAAAGAGAAAGCAAGCAAGGCTTTATCATATGATTCCAATCACAGACAAGAGGCCTTTCAGCCCTCCAGAGATTAGCTTGAATGAGCAGCGTAGGTTTGAGGTGGAATAACTCTCCATTTCTTAGGAAGTTAATCTGTCTAATTTTAGGAGGGGGTGGTGAGGGGGCTCTGCTCCTCAGGAGATAAGCTGCTTTTATAGTCTTGGAAATTCTTGCAGCTGCCAGGGGTATTAACAAGCCTCATACACACAGCATGATCTTCTCCCTTTTCAGTAAGAGCAAGCGTACAGCTGCTGGCAGCCCTCTTTACAGCCATACCCCGACAGGCAACGATTGGGTCACGCCACTGACAAACAGGTTCTCTCAAAATGCTTCCCAAAGCATTACCAGATTGTTTGCATTAGTTTACAGGAGACTTCCATTTGTGGTCTTTTTTTTCATAGGAGGCAAGGAAAGTTTCAGCATTTCCCTCAAGCATAACTCTGACATGTTAATTGCTACTCAGAAAGCCTGCAATTAGCCAAGCCTAACATCATTGCTCTCCACGTCTATCACCGAAATCATCATTTCAGACCAATTAAAGAAGCCCCTCACCCACCTGATGAACTGGGTCGGGCTCCTTTGACACACAAAAACCTTTTGTGGTGGATACAATTACTTGAAGGACGATGCTGGCCCTTCCACCAGTTGGAACAAGGCTCTTTCTCAAATAGAAGTTTACTGACAGAGAAGATCTGCTTCCTGGCCTCGACAGAAAGAATATAAAAGTACTTCGGGACCATCTTCGAATGCCGTCCATCCCACTTTCCAACTGGCTATGCCTTACTACTCTGCTTATGAACAAAATCCTTCAGTTTACACTAGCATCTGAACGGCTACTCGCATTTGAACCTCCCCACATGATTTGTGTCTTGTCACGCTCATAATCATCTTTCATTTGCCGATGACCTCATATTTAGGCCACATCCTCACGATACAATCTCTGAACCACGGCGGTCAGAGACGGTAGCAACACGCAGGTCACTGAGGCCACCACCTTCCCGTGCCTCCTCTGAGCAAGACCGGCACCTCCTAACGTAACTCCATCCCCAGGTGCTGCTTCCCTGGTGTTTCTGTCACCATTTTCTTTCCCCAAGTGCATGACAGAGTGCTCCCAGGGTGACCACCAGACAGAAAAGCGACCCTGTTAGCCATGTCCACTTGTATCAGAGGACTCAACGCATAGCCCAAACACAGCATCTGAACTTACTCGTTTTGGATACTCTCTGTAATTAGGCTATCCGCAGAATTTGTCCGTGACCTCTCTTTAGCTGCCTGAAGTAAACAAAGCCACCCCAAATGCTTCTGCCTCCTGCAAATTCTCAGCAGTATCTCTTGACCCAGATTAAGATAATCCTCTAACTAGACAGCGGTTTTCTGAAGCTGCTGTCAAAATATATAGGGATTATTTTCAGCGACGTATTACCAGTCTGGAACTTGGTTGCGGTGTCTGCCACAGAGAAAAGAGTTTCCTGAACAAGCCACCTCCATAAATTCTGTTTGCATGTTGGAAACCACTCCAGGGAGGTGACTATCTGTAAGTTTTATTCCTTCATTACTGCTGGCATCATGCAGAGAAACTGCAGAAGGGAAGCGAGGCACAAAGTCTTAATATTTATTTTGGCTCTTCCAAAATATATGTAGTGTTTTACTCTAAATTGCCGGAACAACAGTAGCATAACAATAAACTTAACACATTCTGGCTTCATGCTGGATCTTTTCAGCCATTTCTTAAAACTACTGGAGAATATGTTAGAAAAATAAACGTGTAGGCAACATGTCAATTGGCAAAATCCATTTGTATCCTGTCTCAGTATTTAATCATAGTAGATCACAGCATCAAAGCCCAAATTCTGTCCCCCTTTGCCACATGGGTAGTTGTACAGGTGCATTTGTAGGTGACATTTACTCCTAAAATGTTGATGAAGGGGAAAAAAATTTCCCTTCACCTGGATTTGCTTCCCCTTCAGAAGCACTCAGACCCAACCAGGCAAAAACTAACTCCAACAGTGTGAGTTCTCACAGGTATCTCTCCATCAGGTTTCAACATATCAAAAACTGGTGACAAAGAGCTCTACTTAGGCCTAGCAACATAACGATAAAAAAATAAAACTTTTAAGGACTTAAGAAAGTAAAAACAAAGTGTTCCATAGCAATTGCAACCTAGGTCTGAAAAGCACAGATGTCTGGCCATTTTGATATAGGCAAAAGTAAGAAGGATGCCAAGGTGCAGCCGTAGTCAAGGTACCCACCTTCCCTCCACAAGCGGTGGCAGTCTGACCTATGAGAAAAAACGCTTCTAAAACAAGAGCCTGCTATGGCTAAGGCAAAGGAAAAATGACCCCGGTAACTACACCATCGCTCTGGAAACCCAGGTTTGGCTGCTGTCCCACCAAGACAGTCGGGAAGAAACATGGCATGGCAGGCACAGGTACGGGAGAGCAGCAGGAGGAGCAGACCTTCCCGCCTGCTCTGGGTGGTAACCAACAGGAGCAAGCCCAAACTCCTCCTCTTCTCCTCACACCACCTTCCTTGGTCAGGGGTGGCCAGATCCCCACCCGTCATGGGGGTGGGGGTGGCAAAACTCAGCAAAAAAAGCAAAACCAACAGTTTCATGGGGAAAGACATAAAGAGTCTTTAGCTAAAGGGTGACAAAAGAATTACTACTTAGCTATATTTACTGTGAATTGAAGAAGTCGTCTTTTTTTTTTTCTCCTCCTTTGAAGGCTCATAAGCAGAAAGGAGAAAACCTCCTACAGGTTAGTGAAAGGCAGCATGCTTCTGTACAAAACGCAGCTGGTAGCCCACCAGGTGTGAGCCTGGGGGTATTTCTTTCCCTGAGCCTTGCAGCTGAACCGTGGGGGATGCTGTACCGAGGATGACTCCTTCAGTTCACTGGAGAAGCCTAAGCAGAAAATACCACTGTTTAATCACTCTCTTTCCTATAGACACACCTGCTTCCTCCTGTGACTAATCCCCTTTTCTGTTGCGGAAATATCTCGTTATGAATACAGCGTGGGCAGAGAGAGGCAACTAACAGGCTACGGCACTTGCCACCCATCCATAAACACAGGTAGTAACGGGAAGACCGGTGAGAACAAACACACCGATCTTCAGTGCCAGCATGATTAAGTACCAGCTGCAAAACACAGGGCCTAACCCAAAGGCCAACAAAATGAACGGAAGCTTTTCCGGCCAAAGATGCTGACGGTGGCCTTAGCAAGGGCTTCGGTACAAACACCTGGGCCGCCTCCCCACCAGCAGTGCTGCTCGCAAGCCCCACCGCCACCAAGGATGGGCACAGGAGCCCAGCGCCACCTCAAGTCAAGCCACACGGGCTCAGTTTCTGGTTCTCTTAAATCTCGCTCTATGCACAGGCTCATTGGGAGTTAGGGTAAGCAGAGCAAAGCAAAGGAGCACCCATCTGCCTGCAAGCTTGCCGCAGTCACAGAGAGCCTGGGACTGAAAACAGCTTTGTGACAAATCACTGCGCTTTCTAGCTTTCTGCTATACACAGAGGGAAGAGGCATTTTGCAGGATTATTTATGGGTGGGATTTTTAAGAGTGCCTGAAGCCTCTTCAAGGAGGTCCCTACGATCCCAGCTGACAGGGGAATTCATTAGTCCTCATCTGTTCATGTTCCACGTCAAATATCTTAAATCAAATCCTAACTTACTCATGGTCCAAGTCAAGATACTGACTTCAGCATTCATGAAAGCACATGTGAACATGTCACACACAATGCAACATAAAGACAGAGACTAAAAAAAAGTTATACTCCAACTTGCTCTGCCTAATGAACATGTGTATAAAAAGCTCTCTGACCAGACAGTCACGATGATAAAAAAAGATCACTTAACACGACAACAAAAAAAGCAGTCACAAAAGAAACGCCACAATTTTTGCCTTTGGTTTCTTTTAGTATTGTTAAAATGTGCTTACGCCGGTCTTTAAATATTTTTCTGATCTCCAATTACTGCCTGGAGGCATCTCTCTGAAGAAGTGTTCTTTCCTCCCTGTCTCCAGTAATATCCTATGTTAAAAAGTGGGGTTTTTTAAGAAGCCAAGACTGAATACAAGATTTAGTTCGTATGTCCAGAGTCACAAGACATTTCTTCCTTTTCTTAACGACAGTAAGTTTGTTATGACACAGGTGTGCTGCTGAAATGGCGACATTTCCAGCAGTTTGCACAAAGATTTCTCCTTACTGGCACTGCTGCACCGAAACGTGCCCTGAATGAATGAACTCCCGTGGAAATACTTGTAACCGTTCACGAGGGGGACAGTGACGGGAAGGGTAGTGGTTGTTCCCAGGCCAGGTTCTAGAAGAAATGTCAACATCTGGAAGCCATCTCAGATGGAGTCCTTCCTGCCAAACCCTGCAGAAAGCCTCCTGAATAGACAGAGGGATGCAGCCACCATCTCCCCAGGTGGAGGAGAGAGGACACCAGCGGAACAGCACGGCGAAGCATGTTTTGCTGCTGCCCATCCCAAATGTGCCTCGCAGGACAGCTAAGGAGGACCAGGCAGTGGTTCAACCCCTCCTGCTTTACAAGGCAACGTGTTCATTCCTCCAACAGGGCTTGCTCCTGCCAGTGCCACGAGTTGCAACTTGCTCTTAATCAAAGGCAGAGGGAGGGCCAGTAGCAACCTGGGATCATCAACAGGTCAAGGCATATATTAAATGCCTGGTCAAGGATGCCCAGTGGGAGTGTTATTAATGCAGAGACTTTTATTAGTGCTCTGCCTGTGTTTCTTTGCAGACTGAGCTGATGACAGTCGAGGCTGCAGTATTTAGGTTCAAGACTCCAGCAGAGGCGTCTCCATTAGCTTTGCACTTTTCCAGGCTCTCACCAGGAGATCTTTCTACCATTGTAACCTTCATCTGAACATAGCTGTATAAATCCAACTGTGAAAGAATACAAAGCGTACCAGCAAAACAAGTCTCATAGCTTAAAACACAGCTTTCACACTTTTGCTATGAATTTTGTTTTTTTAAATGTGAATCTGGAAGCAACAAAACCCACCACGCTTTACCATTTCCCTCTTCTCATTCCCTTTTGGCTTTTAGGTAAAGCTATTTATTGCACTTGGTTTTAATTAGACTGTAAACTCTCCTAGAGAAGGATTGATCCTTATGTAGAGAGTGCATTGCGCAACAGGAGAGGACCAATTCGGATCAAGGCTTCCAGATGTCACCATAACACAAACAAAACAGTATGTTCATAAATGTCAATGCTTGCCCTGGTATGGAGTAGCTCTTAAGGGGTAAAAGGTCATTTGTGTATGCACTTTCTTCCCATATTTATCCAGGAAAACTGCACTTCCACTTGTAAGCCCCATAAAAGCAAAGGTATTGCCTGAGAATTGCTTGAAGACTCAGGAGTGGCAAGATACACATTCATAATTTTACAGCTGTCAGCTGACGTTTTCCTAGCTAATTAGGACGCATACAACCAACATAAATCAAAGATACTAGAGCATACATCAAATTTTAATAAGCTTTTGGAATCAAACTGTTTGGAAATATAGCTTCCAAGTTCATATTTAATATACTATAATGTTTCCAAGAGGGAATAATATTTTCTGCTCTAATTCTATTATGTAAAAATATGTTTTCTCTGCCAGTAAAACATATGGGACAGTTTTTCTGTTGTTAATAACTGAAGTCATGCAGTACAGATTTTCACATTTAGTATTCTGAAACTAAGCCCTTTTTGGTAAAAAAACCTGGCCAAAAATAATCCTAAACAGAAGTGAAATTAATTGCTTTCCCATCATCTTCTCTAAGGGTGAGTTTACATACAGTATTTTTTTAATAGTCATTGAAACGCAGCAATCATGGCGACAAATTTTCTTACTGCAGATCTTCCACTGAAGTCGGTCAGTTACAACTCTGTAAGAGGAGGGGTTGCAGGAGGAGGCTCTCAGGAAGATGCATGGTTGTTCTGCTCAAGCTAAAGAGAACAAAGCAGTGCTCTCATTCAGTTGAGCCTAAATGCAAATTTTTGCTTCATCAGTTCATGAACGCCTCAGTCCTCCAAAATGGTATTCATGTGCATGATTTTTCAAGTTGTATAAATTCCACCCGAACTTTAAGGAGTCTCCTCCAAGTAGATAGGTTTAAGCATCAGCTTAAGCTTTTGTGGAATTCAAACCTAAATCAGAAGCAAGTAGGTTTGAAAGAGAAAGAGGAGCTCCCTATCTAAGCCAGCATCTGGGCAGGACTGGTAGGTCTACATGAATTGAAAAAAGAAATCAGACCTCTTATTTATTAGGAATAAAGGCGCCTCGCTTTAGGATATAAAAAAATCCCAACTCTTACTGCTTAATAAACCTTAACAAGTGGTTTTGTCCTAAAGAACATCTTTACAAATATGAAAGCCAAATACACCTTTCTAGCTTTATAATGGTTTTCACAGCACATTTCCTAATACTGCAAATGCCGTACTAGTGAAGAAATTACAGGAAAAACTTGCTGCATGATTTCTTTGCTGTGGCCAAACTGCCTCTCACCACGCTAACTCTGAAGAGTTCACTTCAACTGCAGATAAGCTCTGAAACAAACCAAATGCTGTAGCTTTTGCCTGACAATAGAAGAAAAACAAAAAGAGTTCAAAGCTACTGCCAAATACCCAAAGTATGGAAGTGAGTTAACTAGCAAGTACCACCCCTGTTTTTGGCCCTCCTGACTCAGCAGGCAAAGAAATTGCATTTTATTTTGCACGACACCATGCAATTCTGGCATGTTCAGCTTGAAGCCACTTAATATGGCATGGGAGATGCAGATCACTCTGAGAGTGATGCAGAAAGGGGAGTCCTAACAGAAGTGCTGCAGTTCAAATGCCAATAAAAAGCAAGATGCAGAAGCAAAGAACAACTAAACCCAAGAGCTGGTCAAGACTACATGTATCTTCTGTAATGCATTTATCATGTCAAAGCAAGCTTATGATTTCTAAATATCTTGCTCAGCTCCATAATGTACTTTGCACAATGCTTTGGAAACTGCTCAGATCATGCCGACGTACAGAAAAGACCTAAAAGCATCACCCTTTCAGAGCCGTTTGCCCTACAACACTGTATCCCCTGAGTATTTGCTAAATATCTCAACTGTGTGACCCACAGCAAACGCAGATAACTGGTATCTGTGGTCAGAGAGAGCAGGCACTACCTGATGTCCTCCATTTTCAGGACTTCTGAAATGGCCAGCATTGGTTTTATTTCTTTATACCTGGAAAGTTAAGAAGTTGATGGTTTGACCCTCCCAGCTCCAACTAGACCCATCTATGGTTATTTAAGTCTGTTCATACGCTTCACTTTCAAGAACTAAGCTGAAAGATGTTTCAAATGGGAATTCACCACCATCCACTGTAAAACTGGGGGACCCCCAACCACTTGCAAAGCAGTAGGCTGCTCAACAAGTGGGAGAGCGAGCGGTCCATCTCTGACCCAACCGTGTGAGGAAACTGGGCAATAGGCTCTCCTCTGTGGAGGAAAGGTGTGAGGATGTCTCTGCAGCAATTACCTACACATCCTTCTCTTCCATGGGCACTCCGACCCCAGACCAGAGGGCGGGTGCTGCCACATTCCTGCCTTGACCCTCCTAGCAGAGATCCCTGCAACCCTCTGGCTTCCCTCCTGCACAAGCCCACACACACAGTTGATAGCAACCCAACCCACCCCACCCCACGCAGGTATTTCTCCCCTGGCCCTGGACAGGCAGGACCCCCAGCAGGGGTGCTGCCCTCCGGCCCTGCTGCTCCTCTGCCACAGGCGACTGTCACAGCCTCTGCTGAGGATCTCCAGAAGTAAGTTAAAAATGAAGACTAGCCTTCAGGCTCCCTGTCACTTCTCTCCAGGCCGTGGAGCTCCCTGCCAGCTTGCATAACATTTATTCTATTCAAATTTGATTTCTCAGTGCTTTTTCCTTCCATGCCAGTGCTGCTCCCGCTCCACGCGCTCTGTGAGAAGCCAGAGCGCGGTGGCCATCTATTAAAAGAAAATTGCAGCGTCTTGCACTCAGTTCTGCAAGACCGCACAGTTAATTTAACTCAGCGTGAGGGGCGACCATGGAGCCCTTCTACGAAAGAATCGCACAAAAAGCAAAATTATTTTATCACTCATTTCTTTATCCAACAAACCCTTTGGTTTGGCATTCAACCTTCCAGCTGCTGCTCTGAGGATCCACACTGAAAAAACTAACCTGATTTCTCAGAGTTGCAAAGTTGTCACAAGTAATTATCTGCCCAGCCCAGACTTGACAACGCGATGACGAAAGAGCTGACAGGCTATCCAAGTTAACAAAGCCGGACCTGACCCTCAACCAACCAACTCCCTGAGCATCCTCCGGACCAGGCGGCATTTGAAACCTGCCGGTATAAAACTTGAAGCCTCGTTTAGAAAAAAGGCAGTCCTGAGTTTATTGGCCTCACACAACAGAAGCAAACAGGGCTGCAACAACACCTGAGCCCCCCAGCAGCATTCACTTGCCCTGCACTCCTTCAAAGCAAGGAACTGCCATAAAGAAAATTTAAAAAGAAAAGCAGCAGATGGAGCATATTCATGATTTTGCAAACAAGTTAAGAAACAAACAACTTTGTTAGAGAGCGGGTGGCGAAAGGATTCATCTTTGGACTATCCCCCCCCTTAAACGATCCACAGAAATCTGTCTGCTGAAAGGGAATATGAATGGGAAAAAATCCGGCTCATGAGCCAAGGATTGAGTCGCAAATGCCTGGGGATTTTTGTCAGCTGGCCAAATAGGGCTCTCTGGCTTGTTTTCATTCTTCCTGCTTGCCGTTACCTGCGATCGAAACATTTTATACCGGTACGGGACAAATCTCGGCACATCAGGGAACAGCGGGGGCTGATGGCAGCAGCAGGCAAGCGAGTGCACGCTCTCCACCGGGATGGCAGATAGGGAATGCCCCTCGATATTTTAATCCGCAGAGCTCATTTAAGCACCAGAACTGGGGCGAAAGCTACTCGAATGGTGTGCCCTCGAGGCAAAGCGTGCCTCCTGCCGCCATAGAGGGGCCTCGGTGCAACCAACCCTCGTCTCAAGCCCGTTTCCATCTTTTTCCCGGGTCGTTTTAGGAAAAGCTGTAGGTATGTCAGGCTGTCCGCCCGGGGCCGAGCCCACAGGCCCCTGCGCCCGGGCTCACTGCAACCTGCTGAAGCGAGCCCCCTCGGCAGTAGCAGGTGCCGCCCGCGGGCCTGCCCCGGGGCCCCGTGCAAGGGCTTTCACCGAGGGAGCCCCTGCCAGGGTTGTGAGCAGTCAGCCTTCCTCAGGGACTTGATAAATAAAGGAAAAACAGACGAAAGAAGGGAAAAGCAGCTGTTTGGAAATGAACTGTAAAAACATCTGTAGCGCACCACTGACTGCCTCTGGCTGCAGCCGCAAAGGGTTTTAAAGGGCCACGATGCTGCAGCAGAGCAGCAGGACTTTGCAGCCACCCTGACTAGATGCACGCTGGGACCAAACAGCACCCCAGAGCAAATCAACCAGCCAAACAAAAACAGAGGAAAACGGAGTTGTGCCACCACAGCGAGGGCTTTCCTTTTGGGGCCATGCAAAAGAGGGAAACGATAAATAAGGAATAGTCCTTAATAACACCATACTGCACCTCTGACAGCCCCTCCCAGGTGATGCTTTTTTTGATGAGCGGCATCGCGAGGAGGTTTAAAGAGAGCTTCACAACGTTTTAATTTACTGCTGGAAGGCCGTCGGCTGCACTACTGGAAGTGGTTAGTTCACACACAGACGAACTCCGTCACTGCCTGCACTTGACTAGCTGACAACATACCAAAGAAACATTAAAATCAATCTATTTGGCTTCGGTGCATATCATTCCAACACAATTTTATGCATTTGCTTCAGACTTAGCGGGAGGGAGGAAAAAAAAAGAAAAAGGAAGGTTCAGGGGTCTAAGTAGCTCAATTTATTTTTCAGTAACTAAGTTACCAGAGACTTGTAGGGAGATTGTATTTATTTCTGAAGGAGGCTCCAAGTTGGCAGAGAGGTCCTTGGAAGTACATATTTCTTCACGTTCTCTTGATCTCAGTGTGTGGAGATTCACTTAACAGCTGTTTTATGTGCAAATGTTTTTTCAGGCATGTCCTCTCCAACCATAAACAGATTTTTAAAGGAAACCCTCTCAAAAGAAGAGACAACAAATCTCTGAGCCTCTTCTCACCCAGACCTGGAGATGAGATGTGAGCAAAGCCCAGAAGGGTCTTCACACCACAGAAGGTTTGGGTTTTTTGGGGTTGTTTTTTTTGTTTGTTTGGTTTGGTTTTTTAACTTATCAATACTGAAGTGGCCCTTCCAACAGAAAAAACAATGCTCTGCCCTCTGCACAGCTGTACTTCATTCCTTTTTTTTTATATATATACATGCATTCATACGCATTCGTATGTGCAATATCTATATTGCGCCTACCTAAATTTAATCTCAAAATGACAAAAACAACGAGTTTTTTTGGCAATGCAGAAAGCAAGAGGAACAGTCATCTTCAAAAGCTGCAATGAAATCACGTAACCATTTGGCTACCACACAAACTAGGCATATCCATAGGTGTGTATATGTGCATGCATGCATACAGACAGGGATGAGGAATTCTGGAGGGGGTGGAGGCCATCACTTCCCACCATTTTCTGGAGCACAGATTTAATTGAGAACACTTGGAGTTACTGTTTATGAACCCATCGCAGAACCAAGGTCCTACAAAAACCACTTAAAGGTTCTACATCGTACTACTAAACCGTCTATGTTAGCTTCTTTGGGTTCATTAGAACAAGAGAGGATCTGTAGGCTGGGCTTCAAAACAAATATGTAAATTGTGCCTCTAATGATAAACTGTCAAGAATTCCAGCAAGAAATAAAACATGCAAAACTGTTTTGAAGTACCAAAAGGAAAAAATAACAGGAAAAAAAAAAAAAACAAAAACCAAAAACAGACAGAAAGACAAGCCATACTTTGAAGGGAACAACAGCCAGCAGCAAAAGAAGCACCTCTGAGGCCACCTGGAAAGCCAGGACAGCAGATCCTAGCTCTGAGAGGGGAGTCCCACGTCCTACATCCTTTGGTGGCAGAGACAGTTTAGAGGTTGCTGTTTGCCTTTCTGCTTCCAGGATGCCATTCTAGACATCTCCTCATCCCCGATGGCTGTTGTTGGCCCCTTGTCATGCTGAGCAAAGCATCTGTGGAGCCAAGCTCCAGGTCAGATCTGCAAAACAATCTGGCTAATAAAACAGAGGGAACTGGGTCGAAAAATCAATATTAATGCTGATGCCGTGGTTTGCTGGTGTGGTGAATCCAGCTTTAAAACTCCTACTACCAAATTAAAAAAATGTGATAAAGAACCGAGATATGGTAAAAGTTTCCTCCGGTGGTGTAAGCTCACTCCACTCTTCGCTACCTATTTGACTGTGTATTGGCAGGCTCCTGGTGAAGTCATCTGTCAGTCTGTGCCGCCCGCAGGCAACGTAAAACCAACATAAAAGCACTGAGGTAGCATTAAATCCCATGTCATCCGTTCACAGCTGATCCAGATCACATCCATACTGCAGAGTGATCCGGTCCAAGGCAGGGACCTGGGGCAGGAGCACGGATCCACGGCTGAGTCATTGCCTCACATGAATGAGTAGGCAGGACAGTTGACAAAGCACCGATGAAATCTGCTTCCTGCATTTAACAGTGCCATTACCTCTTCTGTCCCGAGCTGTCAGCCAGTAATTAGGATCTTGCAGGTTGTTTCCATTAGTATATGAAATTGGAGCCAGGTATAGAGCTGGCAGAAAAACAGGATTTCCAGTTGTCAGGAAATTTTCATTTCTTTCGAGTATGGTTTTGGCCTAAATTGGATGTCCTTTTTCTGCAGCTGGGGACCATGGATAAGATCCTCCAGTTATACCTGTGCTGGAATTGGGGACCCCAAACTCCCAACACCTCCTGTCACCGGAGAGGGCTGCCGCACATGGACCTGTTTCTCCTGGACTCTGGATTCAGCAGCAGCTCAGAAGCCCAAGATATTTCAAGTGAAACAATCTAGGCTCAGCTACTGCCATTTCCTCCTTGCTCTCGACAAGTATTTCCTCGAGCTAATACACCTGATTTACAGAGGATTTATCCATATGCAAAGTCCTGCTCCCCTGAATACAGCGGAGGGCTCTGCTGAGTTCTCCAAAGGGCCTTTTGCATTCCCCAAGCTGCAAACTAAACTTGTATCATCCGTGTTCGGAACACACAGAAGTAACAAATGGCCACAACAAAATTCAAGGTCTGAGATAAATTAGGTCAGAAGCACCTAGGAGAAGCATATGGAAGAAGCAAACCCTGCCTCTTGGAATCCCACTGGCCCAGGCAGTAGAGAGGAACAATGTGCACTTGGCTGCAGATACCTCCCAGGTGAACCTGGGAGGGTGAGGGTGATTCATATCACACTCGCTTTTCCTGAAAGTCGCTGTGAAAGGTGTCTTTCCAAATTTTAGGTTATGAAAGAAGAAAAAAAAAAAAATCTTTGAAGCGCTCCCATCCTAAGCGCTGCTGTTCTCAGTTACTAACCCTACAAGGATTCAACCAGCCAAAAGATGTTTTTTCTTTTGCCGGTCTCCACTTGCCAGTTGTCAATGAGTAGTTCGTGAACATCCCCAATCTGTTAGTTGGAATAATCCACTCCAGTGTTTTCTACAATTCATTTTCTGGGACGGTCAGCTGCAGACAGGCAGTTCACAGCAGCAGTTCACTGTCCGACCTACTGGCTTGTTTAGTGGATGCTAAATCTACAGCTTCCTTTCATTCACATGTACAGCCCTACTAAAACGTTGCACTCTTATGCTTAGCATCAGCAACATGGACATTTTTGCAGGCTTCTGGATAGTGATGTTTCTTTCTCCTGTTTTAGTTTAATAGTTTTCCAATACAAACACTTTCTAATTCAAAAATTCCCTTTTTACTATCCCATAGTCAGCCAACTTTTAACCCCTTCACCAACATCCCTGCCAATGTATTCACTTGTTTGCAGTCAACAACTATGAAGGAGGCACAAATACAGTCAAACAAATTTACTTTGCAAGAACAAGTATCCGTGAAACGTTTTTTTACTCTTTTACCCAACTCCATGTCCTTCCATTTAATTGCTGTCAACATAATTAAAAGGCACTCCTATTAGTAATAGCTAGCATCAACATGATTCAGATTTTCCAAGATAAATATTTAGAAACTAGGTCCCAGCAACACAGGCATCAGTATCTGTCTCTCGTGTAGGTAGACTCCCAATTATCCGCTCACTTGACCCCTCCCCCCCCCCCCCAACAAGTAAATTCTTGCGGGATCCAAAAAACACACAAAACCACAAAAACCACAGCATTACCCCCAAAACACAACGCACAGCGCGTGGACTGGGGCCAGTCAAAACAGCCCCATCGCAGGACCGCAGCTTGGCAAAAGGAGCAGGACCGCGCGGCACGGCCGGGGTCGGTGGCAGCGGGCGGGCGTCGCGCCCCAAACTCGCCCAGGGAGGCTCAGCTCCCCCATCCACTCCGCATCCGCGGGTCAGCGATGGCCGCGGGTACCATTACAGTTTGTGCTGGCACTTGTGTCCTGAGTCATTTCAGGACTTTCCAAGTCAGTTGTGAGATCTCCCTCTGGCCTTGACCAGAACTTGATATAAAAAAATCCTGAACTGGGACTGGATACTTTTATTCAAAACAAAGCAAAACCGTGAAACAGCTGTTTGCACTCCCCCCCCCCCCCCCAGTTGTAGGTATGTCCAAATCAAACAATCCTGCCTCAAAAGGCTACCACTTGTATATGTTCTCATAACATAAAGCCCATATTAACAGTGGGTTTACTTTTTTTATAGGTCTATAGTCTACCACTTGGGTATATGCTCAAGGACCTTTAACAAATAGGTCTAGAACTGAAATAGCGGTTACTGGGACTTACATATTTCTCATAAGCGTAACGCACCTCGCCTGGTGCAAAATCTGTCCAGCTGACCAACATGAAGGGGTGTCCTGCAGCCACAGTGCAGCTGATGCCCTTGTACCATCAATATTTCATCTCATTCCCAAGTCGAGGAATTCTATCATGAGTCTTATAATATGCCTGTATTTGTTTTCACATATTCAAAATCCTTGAGTCAGTCAATAAACTAAAGCCAACTCCTTTTTGTATTAAATTATATGTATATAATGGTATCTTTCTAAGCTTCTACGGGAAAACTCAGAAGAAAAAAACCCAAAAGCAAAGAACAACAATATTAAATATCATGTTCTTTTCAGCCAAGACAACCACCTGAGGAGTTTGATCTTTGTTGCTCATTTCTGCTCTAGAAATACACACAAAAGAAAGGCTGGCAATCCCACTCCCTGCAGTTTTCACGCAGGAAAAGGCTCATGGTGGTAAAATCACAAAAAGCTGTGGTTGTGTGCCCATCACAGTCTGCTCACAAGCTCCTGTCCCGATGGCAGGCTGCTCTAAGGCAATGCCCGAGCGAAGCCTTCCAGGAAAGACCAGCAACAGGCGAGCACGGGGCAATTTCCAATAAAGTCTCCCAGCGCTGCTCTGTGACAAGTTGAAAAGCTGAAGGATCTGCTCCCGTTTCAATTGCTTAACCAAAACACACGGTCACCGAAGGCTACTGCAGGGCTGAGGCCGATCTTTCGGTCTGCGACGTGACACTGAGCAAGTCACGCTTATTCACTCACGTGCCTCAGCTTAGCCCTGTGCAGAGCTAACAGCCACCTCTTGGGCCTTCGTGGTCTCCAGTGATCTGTAAAGTGCTTTGGAGAGAAGGTTGCATAGAGCCACAAATGATTAATCGCCTCTGTTGAGCACTGAAATAGTTCACCATACAAACATATAAGACACAAGAGTTAAATCCTTCCCTCGGGTGCACGATGAATTCACTCAGGAGCTCATCCAGGACACAAGTAAACATCCTTTTAGGTGTAATCTCAAAGCTTACACAAGGTTGAAAACTGTAATTCGTCTCACTTGATGGTTACCTCTGTTCTTCAGCTTTTATAAATGTGAACTCTGCAGGCAAGAAGCCAAGAGACAGGTAGCATTTCCCCACACATTTCAACCATCGTATTGCTGATGAGCTACATGCTGCTTGCACCACGAACTGGAGAGCGCTAACCAAAGTCAGATTTGCGAGATCACAGAAGCAGCCTTAATGGACCAGACCAAAGACTCAGCCCAGCATCTTGTCTCCAGGGGTGGCCAGTAAGAAATGTTTAGGGACAAACATATGGCAAGAGACGAGAGAGAAGGATCTGTACCCCGGCCCATAGTCTTCCAGCCATCAGAAGCTTAGCAGCTTCCTAGGAAATGAAGATCATCACGTTTATCAGTTAGCAATAGATACATTATCTCCATCCTTTTTTGAACCATTCATACCTCTGGCCTCCACACCATCCTTTGGTAATGGCTTCCATAATATAACACTCATGCACTCCAAAGGGTGGGGGTGGGGGAAGAAATTGCACTTATAAGACAAACTGAACATGGACTGATAATAAGATATACGCAGACTGTAAGCCAACCAAAAGTTGCTAAAACAATGAATGCATAAGAATGAAATTAATGACAAAAACACATGTTCTGAGATAAAATCTGAGAAAGACAGCAAAGGAATTTTTCAAGTACTGTGCAAGAAAAAGTTATGAAAAGGCAAGATCAACCCTGTGAAAGAAATACTTACACATGACTGTATGAAAAGAACTGATTTTTCAATTATTTTTAATGGGAAGCAAAAAATTTGCTCCAAAGTATAGCGACCTGGTTATTTTCTTTGCACTCTACAAGCTAACCTTCAAAAGATGATACTTTTCCCCCCTGGTGTTTTTCACAGCACATGAGATGCATGTTTTCTGCATAATTTGTCTGGACTAAACAGTTTAATCTATGCCCGCTCTGTATCTTTTGGCTGGTTCTCTCATTATAATCCTATGCTTGCAAAAAAGGACAACTGTCATGCAGAGATCCACTGACAAAAATGGATTCAAGAGACCAACTAGGTAGCTCCAATTGGTAAACTGAGCTCATAGCAAGAAAAACCCTTCAAAATGAAGTAAATGAAAAATGAGTATTTCCATATTTAAAATATTTTCTCCAAGAAAAAATGGCTGGGGGCTTTTAAAAAATGAAAGAAACTTTTACAAATATCCACAACATATGCCAATAAAAGGATGGAAAAAACAAATCTTTCTTAATGGAAAAGACACTCTAATTTTTTCATTTTCTTCCCCTTCCCTTTTTCATTTCCATTTCAATAGAAAAATGAATAACGTCCTTAAAAAGCCCAGACCATAACACTTTAGCTCTTTTGTTAAAAAAAGCTAAAACGTTAATTTTTCAAAAAAATTGACCAACAATAATGCTGAAATCCAGCAATGCAATTCAAGAGAAGTCATACTTATGCAATACCAAAATCTGTATTTACCAGAACTAATCAGAAAGACACCTCTCACCTCTGAAGGTGAGAAGTAGGAGGGTTACCTTCAAGCCAAATTGCATCTTCTCACTGCTGGTAGCTACTGCCAACTCAGACCCCAAAATCACTACCAGCTGGTGGCTCCCAGCACTTGCAGGAGAAGAAGGGGCAAGGAAAGGCCATGCCCGGCCCTCCCCCTCCATCAGGTATGCTGCAGAAGGGTTTGAAATAATTTTATACCCATGGCAGGGATGCTCAGGCTGGTGCTGGGAAGTGGAGGGGGCTAGGCTGGCACCCAACTCATCCCCCAAGGAGGACCGGCCAAGGACAGGGCAGAGGATGACCTGAAGCAGGAACCCTGGCACCCAGAGCCCAAGAACCTTTCCCCCGCTTCTTGCAGGTGTGGTTGAGACTTAAGTTCCACCACTGAAAGTCAACGGCAGCAAAATTACAGCAACTTGCTTTGCAAACTTATCCGCTACCGCAAAACATTGCTCGTAGGGTAATTCAGCATCTCACAACTCTTAAGAACGCTCTTTCAATTTCTTTAATGCTACCATTTACCATCCCTTCCACAAAAAGCATTGGCGTTTCTGCAGTGCTGTCCCAGCTACCGCGAGAAGCCCAGCAGCACCCTTGCACGCAGTCTTGAAACCCAGCCTGCTCACACAGCGTGCCGGTAAGCCACCTCGCTTCACCCACACTCACTTACTGGTCCGTGCAGGGATCCGTGCAGAAATGTTCTCACCTCCTGCTCGCCAACTCACTCATTTTATCAGCCCCACGTGTCTCTCCCCTCCATCCTTGACCAACGTGGGTGCCTGTCCCCAGCCTCTGGCCACTTTTTCCACCCCAGCCTGGCTTACCGCTGGCCTCTTCTCGCCACCACCGACCAGGGGCCTGATTTACCGTCTGAATTCCTCACTGCCACCTATTTCAGAGGAGCCCATAAGCGTCTACGCTCACCCCGGCACCCACCATCTCTCACCGACGAGGGCCAGCAGTTCATCAGTGCAAACCACAGGGTGTACGAAGCCAGCCTAGAAGGCACATCATGAACGCTGGCTGGACTGCAGTGGAGGCTGCTGCTTTCTTCGGAGTGAAGAACAGGAAGCCCCAGAAATGAAGCCCTAAGAATGAAACCAGTGTTTATGTACTCAGCAAACAGGAGGCTTAAATGGTAAAACCCGAGACAGTCGGGGTGCGACGTGGCACGCAGCCTCCCACACTCGTCCACAAAAATGTGACCATCTCAGAATTACTTGATCAAATTACGAGTCATTGCATAGCTGAACAGATAATGTTCCTCCACCGGGGCATGGACTGTCTTCAATTGCTGCAGAGAGCCTGCAGCAAAGAAACTCAGAGCTGAGACAAACATCAGCTTTACTGCAAGAAATGGGAACACATTTTCCTTTTTGAGCTCCTTAGGAAACTTTTGCCCATTGTTCAGCCACCTAGTCTCAGTGATTTCACAGTGTGGACATCAAAATGACTATTCGTAGAAGGAAAGCCAGAAAGTCCATCCAGCAGACGTGGGAGGAATGGGCTCCTTGCCTACGAGGAGCCCATAAGCTGCCCTGCAGAATCTACCACCAAATGTGAAGCCATCCCTACGCCCTCTGAAGACGCCCACAGCAAACGGTGCGAGCAGGAAATGGCAGGTTGCCTTCACCTCGGTGGCTCCTGCGTGTCACGAACCCCACATGAACTCATGCCATCCCCCAAAAAAGCTGATTTTAAGGGAAGAGGTTCCTTTCCATCCATGTTTGGGCTTTGCACTGAAATATAGAGATTTGCCTGCTCTCCTCCTATTCAATTGACCGGCCTGAGTTCCTACATCCATGCTCTCCGAGAAGCAGGGTGATTCTGTATATTCTGCTGAGACCAACCGTCCATACAAGTCCATCATTTCACAACAAAATTGATGCCTCTGCTCTCCACCAAGCAAAGAGTTCAAAACATCCCTTAACTTCGTGATCAAATGTCCAAGTTCCAAACCCAGACATCACCAATGCTTCATTTTCTGTTTCAGTTTCACCAACCTAAAGATGATTTCCATGTACACATGCCTCCCAGGGACACAGGAGCAAGATTAGGTACAGAAGGCTACTCTGCATATACACAAATAAATTTTGTCCGATTCTTACTTTTCCTTAAAGAGAAAAAAAATTTATATCTCCAAATCTGATACGAAATACTATAAAATGCACATTCCCACGTCATTGATACATAACACATTGTATTTCAAATAATTTGTTTAATGTGGGTAGCCGCATATTTATCTGTTAATCTCTGCGCATTTTGTTACTCTGTCCTCCACCCCTTTTGTTACGCCTGTCATCCCGTCATGTCCTCTTAGCTGTCAAGGGCAGAGCTGCCTTCTCTGTTATGTATTGGTACAACGCCCAGCACAGACTTCTCGTTACAAACTCCAAGCCTCGCTATAAAAGAAATAGCAATTAAACCCACGAATAAATAGATAAATTTCTGAAGAGAAAGTACAATTTACATAATGACACAAATTCACAAAAATGCTGGGTTTGTGTCAGTTTTAGCACTGCAAACGCCAACTCCCTCGAGAACCTCCATATTTTATAGGGCTTTTTATGGTGCACTGGGACAGAAGTGAGATGACAGCCTAAAGCCAGCTCTTAATCAAATGCAGATTTACCTATGGAGCACAGACTGATGATTAGCAAGTTACATCAGAAAACAGCTGGGGAACCAAAAATGAGTCTTGGTGCTAACTAAACCTCAGCTCACCTGAATTTAAAATAAAACCCTTGAAGAAAAAGACTCTTTGGTTAGCCATCATTTTTTTATTACCGGTATGTGGGACACTCCCTGCTACAAATTCCTGCTTCTCTGGGTGGAGACTGATCACTTCTGAGCCATTTCTTCACTGAGTCTGAACCACCCACATCTACCAGGAAAATTTATTGTGATGAATAGACCTATTAATACCAGCTTCACCCCACCCTATACTGCTTCAGAGTATGGAAACTCAATGGATGTATCTGGTTTTGGTTAATATGCCATGACTCTTAAGTTTTACAATGGGAAGGCGGAGGAAACACATTATGTATTTTACTGTAGTATTTTGGCACGTTCTCCATAAAATGGAAAATTCAACCTATTAGGGATCCAATTTGCAGTCTTTACTTACCAAACCTTACATCTTTCTTCGCCTTTTTTCACAAAAATTATTTTCTCCTTCGTTCCTCGCCACTTTGCCAGGAGGAGCCAAGAGCGAGCCATAGGTTCTCCCAAGCTCCTGGTGGAAATCACATCTAAGAGGGCAAGGAGGGGACAACAGCACACAAGGCTTTCTATGGGAAAATCTTTCAGGCACAGTTCTGAATGTGGCATGGACTTGCTCTCACCTCGCCTTTAAAAGCTTGCCCACAGCTAACAGCTATCGACTTCAGAAATTAAATGCTGATTTAAAAAGTGAGGTTATTGCAACCTGAGGAAAACCCTACACAGGTGTCACTCAGAGGAAGACACCCACACAAAGGCAATGGCTTTGATTGCTGCACGTTTTCCTGCAATTACAAATCTCAAATTATGGAGCAAAGGAAGTAAAAAGAAGCGACACAGGACAACCGTGGTAACAACGGAGCCAAGTCCTAGAAGTGGGAGGAAGACACTGAACTGCTTCGATGACAAGGCAAAGAGTGGGCCCACTAAACCTAAGACGAGAGAAAGAAAACGCAATAGGCTTTCAAAGCACAAACACCTTGTTTGAAGTTTGTCTCCTCAGGAAAACCAAAGAGTGAATTTCCTCCTCCGTGGGTCAGCTGAGGCTGCTACAAGACAAGAGTCTATCACCACTGCCAGCACTTCACCAACACTGCTTTTGGACAGGGATGCCCAAGTGCAGGACCTTGGAGGGGCTCTGTATGGAAATCCTCTCAAAGTTACTTGTCTGTCTCCAAGCTGCTCAAAAATCTTATTTTTCTATGTTTGCCTGGCACTGCAGGAGATGCTTGAAAGCCACCTCCTCAGGGAACAGGGACTTCTTGGCAACACGTTCCACATGCTCATCATCACTAGCGTGACCGGGTCCCACCTCTCCCTCCCAGCAAAGCAACTTCCTAACTGCTTCGGCCACTCTCGCTCCTCCAGGTAGGAAGCAGTGAACACCAAACGCGGGGAAGGGCAGGAGGAGAGAGCAATGGTCCATCCTACGTTTCAGAGACCCCGGTGGGAGGAGAAGCAGCATTGCAATGACTCCACTTTCTCTAGCTCATCTGATAGTGTCATTAGCACAACTGGCTCCCAGCCACCAAAGTGATAAAAAGAGCAACTAGGTGCTTGTGAAGAATGATCAAATAAAACTTTAACGTCTGTATAAACAGAACAAAACATCTGGTGGGACAACTGCGGTCCAGCCACATGTATCGACAGCACCAGCGCTGCTCAGCGCCACTGCAGCAGGGAGAAGCCTTGAGATCAGGCTGGTTCCTCTGCAGACCCTGTAAACAGTTTTGGGCCGCTTCTTGGCAGAGCTCTTCCATTTATTTTACACTGCCGGCACTTGCCGGAGGGAACTATTGGGAGGCCCGTAAAAATCAAGTTTCCTCTCCTAGTGTCAACTGATGAAGTAGTCTTCGCTTCCTGACCTCAGTCATTGTATAGTGCTACCGCCTGCTGTTACAGAAAGTTGCTGTGTGACAGTAAGCAAGCTGACACCTAATTGTTAAATTCGACCAAGTGTTTTAATTAAGGGAAGAGTGTCTTTAAAATAAACTCTTCGAAGGGTTTGGCCCACGTTCAGGAAAGCACTTAAGTACAAGCCTTAGACTGTCCGTATTCAGGAAAGCACATGCTTAAGTGCTTTCCTGAATGCAGATATATTCCTGTCCTGGGGCCTTAAAAGTGCACTAAATAATAAAATTGATTGCAATTTGACTTCACTGTTTTCTTGAAATATTTATTTAGCCGCTTCTTTATTAAGAGTAGAGTTACTTAAATTTTGTATGTATTTAACAACCCTTACTGCTCGCTGATTGCATTCCAAGAGACAAAGTCTGTTAAGCTGTTTCAGTTAAACTCTAGAGTTTTTTCCCCATTATCATGAAACTGACTCATTTTCTTGAAAAATATCCCAATTAAACCAGTTACCCTGATACAGGGTACCCCCTGGCCGCATACCACTTGAAATAATTTTGCATGGAGTTGGAGATCTTTTTGAGTTCATTCTTAGTCGTACTTAACAAGTATATAAAGTCAAACTGTATCTAAACTGAAACTCGCATCTGGGGCCTTCACCGAACACTGATGTTCAGCCAGTGCTTCTCTGCATATATCAATATGCGCGTCATTATACCAGTATAGACGTCACGAGTCAGATCAAAAAGCCAAGTTTCAACAAAAGCAGATCCTTCCCGCCACAGCCAATACACAGTACCTGTGTTTTACATCTCTCACAAGCTACCTCCAACACCTTCTCGCTGTAAATTTTACATTTTCCTAAGAGAAAGCTGACAGTGTCGAGCAGGAGGGGAAGAGAGCGTGAGCGCAGTATGCACACATCCATGTGAAAAACTGGGAGAGGAGCTGGGGTGTGCTTTGTCCTACTTAACCACTGCCCCTGCAGCTCCTGAAATGGGAACCTGAAATTTGGGAAATGAGGCCAGAGGTGTCCAATTTATCAGTACTGCCAGAGCGCAATGAAGTGGGATGCGATCATTATTTTTCCCATGCTCGCTTGGCCCATAGTTATACTGTATTAGTCCTGTATTTCATGACTTACATCGATGGCCTGAGCCTTTTTTTCCATCGTCCTGTGAAGCATCAGAGATTGACCCCAGCTAGAGAAAGATCCTCAGCGCCTCTCATGGGGCAAGAGCCTGCAGGGTCCCAATTACTGAGTTACTGACAATCTCTCACATGCAAAGATGACACTGCAAAGGCGAAGACCAGCAAGGAAATTTTCCTCAAATCAAAGCAGCAGGGAGAGTTTGCGTGTTAGGTGTTTTCTCTTTCCTCTGTAACACTGAGGACAGTCCACGTCCCACCTGGGAGCATCACCTAACAGCTGCTGCACTGCTGTGAGGACCCAAGGCATCAGTGACACCACTGATCTCTCCTGCTCCCAGGCGCATCTCCCCCAGCAGCTTACAGCTGTAGGTACTGGTCTTTTACTTCTTTGCTCTTAATTTTTTTCCGGGGCAGCTAGCAGGAGCCCTGTGACCTGTGAGACATGAGGGAAAACTGGGCAGACAAAAAGCCTACAGCTTCGTTGCCTGTGATGGCTCTGAGGGTCCTTGCTAGTCCCAGCGTCAATTTACCTTTCTTGCTCAGATTTGGGCTTTTTGCATGCACCACAACTGCTAATGAAAGTACCAACTGTTATACCTTAGCTTACTACCTCTGCACTCCCAAGCACACACAGAAATGCCAAAGCAATGGAAAAACAGGACATTTAAGTGTATTCACATAACCTGCACAATATCCCAAAAAAGTTTTCAAAGGCTGGGAAAAAAACTGCAAGATGAATTGTCCTCTGGCTACACAGAGAAGCAGGTGAAAATATAGGTGTCCCAACTGTGACCAGCAGGTATGTAATTAAAGGAACACCACACGACAACAGGCACTTAATTTGTTCAGGTGGCAAGGTTAACAAAATAAGCTCAGGGAATGAATGCAGCACAAGCAGAATGACTTAAAAATGAAGAAAAAGCTGGTCAAGATGAATCATGCGCCTCAGTCAAATAAAGGAAAGTCTGCCTGCTTTAAACTCGATTGTAATTGGTTTCCCCTCACCTTCCAAAAATGTATTTAAAAAGAAAAACAGTGTTTATGGCGCAAGCTAAACCACAACCATTTTATTCATCTGTTGTTTCAGTTTTTCCTTAAGGCTTGCGTTCAAAGACAACCCAGAGCAGCCTACTCTCAGCAGCCTTTTAACACATACCGCATTTAACAAGAAAGAATAAAGAACATTACGATCAGGTTTCCCAGAAGAGGACATTGCAAGAAAAGCAGAACAGCATCATTTCCTCAGACTTCCCTCCCAGGTACCACCGGCTCACCCCTCACTCCGGCAGCTGCCCAGGGAGCTTGATGGGATGCCACCCAGGGACGCTCATGGGACCCCATGGACAAAAAGGCTTTTAAGATGGAGAGTATGCCTGTTTTCTCAGCTCCGTTGGCTGGTCTAATAAAGATGGCAAACCTCTTGCCCCTGTGAGCCTTGCCTCTTCCATGCAGCTCCATTCTTACAGCAACGCGGCGCTGTTACTAATGTTTACACAGGTCTGAATCATGCAAACTAGGAAAGATGGAATAAGAGGTAAAATAATGAAGAGCTGCATCAGCAAGAGCTGTGGTTTCATCCAGCTGAAAACATTATTTTTAGACAACTACAATCTCTGAGGCACCATCCTTCAAATTCATTTGCCTGCACAGGCGAGAGCCAGGACCCAGGCACGTACCCCTCTCTCTGGTCCAGTTCATTCCTCCTGCCCCCAGTGTCTCTCCTCTCCTCCATGCCCATGAAGTCAGGCGTGCGTAGCCAGCCCAAGTGATCGGCTGGACGTGACCCACCCACGACCGACTGCGGCATCTGCTCCACACTGGTGGGGTCTTCCAAATTTTGCTTGTGATTGTATCTGACATTGTAATGTTTTTTTTTTCAGGGGTTTTCCCCAGTTGTGCTTCACATTGACTTCAGCCTCAGATAACCAAGGCAGCTTTCACAGTCCATCTGCCTCAAAAAGCACTGCTATTTTTTTTCTCCTCAAGTACAGCTTTGGTTTATTCAACCAGAAAGAGCCGAAGTAGCAACATGCGCCCTTCGTGCCACACATAGCGACAGGCAAATACTCTGCAACCCAGCCAAAGACGGTTTGAATTGCTGGATAATTGACTTAAGATCTTGAACTGAAATCTAGGTTGGCAGATCATGTGCTATTCTGCTGAGGATTCCCCTCTTCCTCTGCCTTTCTTCTTTGCATCCCAGTCAGCCCGAACGCACTTGCGTGCTCGGGGGTGCCCTACCTGCAGCAGAGGACAAGGCAAAACCAATGGACAACTCTGCTACAGCGGCTCTGACACCGAGTGCCTGGCAGGTAGAGACAGGACAGCAATAAGGTGAGTCCCACCAGAAGACTAGCAGAGCACTGGCAAGGTTTTTTTGGATTCAAGAACAAGCTCTTGTCTCCATGAATTCCTGAAGTGACTCTTCCCTCCTCATCTTTGGGAGCTGATACTGACTTCAGGTAACTTCCCATGGGCAGGAGGGCAGTGGGACAAGACAACGTGTGACATGGAGACAAGCCGTGAATCCTAGGCAGGAGAGCGAGCATCTCCTTCCAGGCCGTTACAACCTGGGCTCAGTAGACAATCCCTAACCTCCAGTTTGGTTTTGTTTGTACTTGCTAAGCGCAGGTTTTGCTGTCCTTACTCCTCAAATAGCATCAGTGAAATCTACAGGACTCTTTGCAGACTACAGCCTTTTCTCTAGGTAACTGCTGCCTCTAGCACGAGGCTGTACTTTTCAGCAGGAGAAACACATCACAAAGCCACTGTTTGACATCAAAGCCTTCAAGGTTTCTTAATAGTCCTTCATATTCGTCTGTAGCTTTGTAGAATTTTAGAAAAGTTTGCTAATTTAAAAATAATGTGTTTGTTTAATCGTGACATCTCTCTCTCTTTTTTTAACTGCTGAGAGGACCTGCAGTACAAATCCAAGTTTTCTTCCACCTCAAGACTGGTACAGTTCAAAGCCAAGAATACATATGATGCTAGCTGGAAAATAAAGTGCCCTTGATTCCTAACTTTATTTTGGACAGTCCACTCCAAGTTATTAAAAGCCAAATTCAGTAGTGAGAAAATATATATAGCCTCAGCTGTTTTGTGTGGGTTTAAAGTAGTATTTGCTTTATGAGTAAGAGATTCAATAATGCATATATTTACATAAAAATAGTTTTGACATTTAAGTTAACTTCTTGCCAAGCTGGTGCAAAAATGGAAATGTAAAAAGCATAAGCACAGAAATAAGCCCCTATGCTGTAAGTCTGCTATTTACAGGTAATTTTTTTTTTCTTGGCAATAAGACCTGAACAGTATGTTTTATAGCACTAGACCTAGCCACTCTGAGTCAATTTAGTGTTTATGGAAAGTGCCAGACTGACAGTTCGAGAATTAAACTCTCCATGCCAGTGTATAGTTGAGTAGGGGTAGCGGCAAGGAGAGTTTCCAGAACCTGGGCCACTGATGAGCCCCGGTTGTGTTCTGCAGACACAACAAAATTCATGATAGCTCAGTCCAGTACAGAGCAATGCGAATGCCCAATTATTTCTCAAGCCCCAAGAGGCTTCTGAAGTGGGTGGCACCGCCACATGCCACGGGAGAGCGTGGAGGGCCCCAGATGGCTATGAAATGTCCGAAACTTTTAAACTGGAGCTGTTCAAAAGAAAAGGTCTATCTCATAGAGGATTTTAATATTACAAAGCAGATGTAGATTTGCAGGAGATAACCTGCCACTCTTGGGACTTCTAGGCAGCTTGTCAAGGCCTCTGGGACAGGACGAGTGGTGGAGAGCCAGGAGCTCACAGAGACCTGCCTTGCAAACTGCAGAGCCCGAAGCAAACCACGGAGGAGCCAGAACTTCTGTCTCAGCTTCACAACCTTCCAGCAACACACACGCAACCAAGCTGGCCAAAGACCAGGCAAATCGCCTGACAAAAGGCCTTCACAGGTACCACCACCGCAGCTTTGTCAAAAGCGAACCCTCCCATGGAGCACCTAGACCTTGTTAACTCAGCCATCCTCAACACATAATATATGTATGAGTGTGTTCACTGGAGGATTCCCTAACAACTCCTCCGATGATGAATCATACTTGGTGACATATAATTCCATCACATCCACTCTCCACTACTTTCCACGTGAACTATCTAGCTCCTTTAGCCTTCTCTTTTCTCAAAGCCAAGGAGGAAAAAGAAATCTCTAGTGCTTGGTTAGGACAGATGATGCACAATACGACGTCAAGCGCATTACTTAATTGCATTGTGGCGAGCCATAGGAGCCCTACTCTGCTAGATCTAGGGATGACCATGCAGCAGTCTCTGAATACTCGATGCGATGGACAGAGGAGGCTGGAAGCGGTCTTTTCTACTACAGTAACCAAGACCGTTCTTTACTTCTTTTTTTCCCCAGAGCAATTAGTCAGCCCAGGGATGTCAAAATACGTAACTGGGCCACAAGACAAATTACAGTGTAAGTGCTGCTGCTTTGCCAATGACCTAGCAGGCTTGGCCCTGAGGTTTCTCATGTTTGACACCTCATGTCCCTTGTTCAGTATTGCAGTACTTCTAAAGACATTTAATAAAGATGAAATGACAGGCAACCCTACCTGCATGGATCCTTCATATATATATATATATATAAACAAATAACAGCAAAGCCCGGATGACCAAACCGATGACATAATGGTATGAAAAAGAGAAATATAAAATACATACATATACATTCATTAAGCCTTTGGTCACCGATTCAGATCTTTTTGCAAGACTTCACAACAACTGGCTCATCAGTACTTAATACTCTGACTGTCTCAGCTGAATGGTCTGGCAATTAAAAAGCCATCTTTACATTCTAGTTACCCTACGGCATCATAAATAGATGAAAATATATAAACAGAAACAATTAATCAGAGCTGAAGATAGTCTTGATCCTTAGTGCAGCCCCATACGTTACATATTTTTTCTGCCGTGATCTCACTAGCAATGCATCACTGTTTTTAACCACTCTGAGCACTGATTCTACACTCAGCAGCTGTGTTTGTTTACAGGGCTAGAAATTAGCACAGGACAAATGGACTTCATCCAACTGAAATTTTTTTTGGCATTTTCCACTACACTTCACAATATATTGGTCCTCATAGTCCAATTATGTATTTGCCACTGACGCTGGCCAAGGAGAGTGCATAAGCAAAGATGATGCTCACTAATACTGCATGGGGATGCTTTTTATCGCTCCAAACGCAGGTTCCCTAATTACTAAGCACAGTTCAGACACTTGTAGCCAGGAAAGTCCACTACTGTATTGTCCATACTTTTCTCACTAGGAACGTAAAGAATGTCATCATAATCCATCCTGCGCTTTGCACTCTGCCAGTTCAGTAAGAGCAATGAAATGCAATGATATTTTCTACTTAAAGGGACCTGCCAGTGCCCTTCACACTTGTAACCAAGCTCTCAAAGCCAATTCCAAAAGACTGTAAACCAAACAAGTCAGCCCTAAAATCGTTTTCTATTTCAATATCCATATGCTTTTTCACAGACAGTTATTTAAAAACAAAAGAGCAGCCCTATGCCCCTACGCACTTTTCATCTCCTTGACCATTTCCCTAGCACTGAGTTGGGGGGTGCTTTGTTTTTCCCCTATCCCATTTCAGAATAAACAATTAAAGAGGAGTTACTGATTTCACCGGGACATGGCAGCGACTCCTGCCCTAGTTCTCACACACCTGAGGTAAATATAATTTTAAGTTTGCCCTAATTATTCAGAATATTTTTGTAAGCGACCCCTGTTTATGCTAGAATTCACACAACGGATAAACACAGCATGCATAAAGTTGTCATTTAGAGACTGTTTACGTCTTCCACGCTGCTAAAAATACCCCAGTTCCATCTTGTAAACCATATTATACAGCAACTACCAGTCTCCTGGGCTGCTACCGAATCCCAGGACTCAAACAATTTCTCCATGCAAATATCCTCAACTGTCTGTTAATTCACCAATAAACTCTCAACAGGCACCTCTCGGATCAAAACAAGGTTAAAAGCACTATGCCACTTCTTGAAATATATGTTTTCTTGGGGACCAAAAAAGCCCATTTCCAGGAAAATTTACAGGGCACTGCGTTTCTGAGGGACTGCTGCTCACTGTTTTTAACTTTGTTTCGTGCAACAAAGTCCGTATTTCTCCAATCATTTCAAATAATAGCGACGATGATGTTCTGACATCACAAGACGCATGAAGAACCCTGTCAAAGTAATGTATTGCACTTTGCCGTGTAATTATGTTGGAGCAGAGTGTTGGAAAACTTAGTATAATCATTAGCGAGCACTGAATGTTTTGATTGTCAGACAGGTTGTATATGATGCAAATATATGACTCAGAAATGATTTCACATAAACATTTTGGTAACAGTAATCTGACTCATAACCTCCAACATAGAAAATAACAAGCTGCACAAAACATCTGCGTGCTCCCAGCAACCCCAGCTTGTAGCAACCTTCGCGAGTCTCGCAGCACAGAGAAACCAGGGGGTCCCCTCCCCAAGGACCTGAAGCCAAGAGGTGCTGAAATCCACCTTCCCAAAAAGAGTCAAATCAGGAGTAAAAAAGGCCATCGTTCCCATCAGGGATCCCTGCAGGAGAGCTACGATAGTTTACACCGTCTGATAGTCTGCCCAGTGGGCATTGCTTGGTTTAGGTGCACATTTAGCAGGGATAAGAGAGGAGGAAAGGTTTGTTGTTATTCCACCCCAAAGCTTCACCGTGTGAAGTATGACACAATGCACAATTCATCTTCTATTTATTTTCTCATTCATTAGGAGATGGACAGCTTCTTTCATGGCCCCTTTCTGAAGACAAATGCGCAGTCTTGAGTGACAAGGAGGATTTACCGTCTGTTATTTCAGAGGAGGTTTGCCATGTTTATTCTGGAAAGTGCCATGAATTAATGAACTATCTCTTCAAGCCTCAGTGAGCCCGAGCTGCCAGCTCTCTGGCTGCCAGAAGCAACAGACTGTTTTGGGACCCCATAATTTTTTTTTTACTGAGACTAGTGATAGCAAAAGTATCAGGCGGACCCAATCCCAATAGCTCCTGAAACATAAAGGAGTCATTATACTGACTTTCAGCCGTTACACTGTATTTTTATTCAGAGTTTCTCAACAAAACTGTCAGTTAACTTAACTCAGCAGAACATCTGCTATTAGCTTCCCTGCAGCATGGACATCACTGAAAGACATTACCACGCTGCAGCATGGAAACTACCATTACCACGGAGGTTACCAAAACTCAACCAAACCTTTACTAGGCTCTCCAATAGTTTCAAGTGAAAAATGTAATAGCCTCTGACTGCTTTGTTTTTCCCATTCAGCTCCTCATGGATGCTAGCTTATGCCCACATACGAGAGCTGCGCTTCAACACACACATAAAGCCAGAGCCTGCCCACACGCTCGTGCTACCACCCACTGCACCCAGGTGTCTCCTAGGCCGTTCGATCAGAGACCCAAAAGGAAGAGCTGCTCTCTTGCAAAAGCCATCACTTAGGGCAAACGGTACATATCATACACAAATGGATGTCTGGTGAATATTTGTGTCCAGGTAGCACCCACGGAGATCGGAGGTGTTACCGATGTTGAGCTGTTTGCAAGCATGTCTGAGGAGCTGTGTCCCTAACGGAGTGTGGTTGCAGAAGGCACAGACTGTGCAACACCAGTAAGCAAGGTTCACAAGCGGGAAGGACTAAAGCCTAAGTCAAGTGAGAACTTGTGGTCTCAAGCTGACCGATGCTGCAACCTGAAGAAGGATGGGTTTCACTAAGTAAGACCCTACTGTTCCACCGACTCCATGAGCCACTTAGGCACCTGCCAGGACAGTAACATGGCGTGCGTTTTCGCGGTTAAATCGCAGGAGTGGAAGCAAGAATTTCAGGGACCTCATCACAGCCCACATCCAGTCGTGACCTCCGAGCCTCAGCTTAGCCATTTGGAAAATGAGTATAGTAGCAATTTATGTTTGTCAGAGCACGCTGTGAGACTTCAACGTTTATGAAGTGTTTTGAGGTCCCAGATAACAGACAGAGCAGTATCCTTACTTACTAGACGACGTAATGAGCATTACACGTCCCGCAGAATGGAATATTTTCGGACAGGACGGCTGCTACAATCATTAAAGTGTAAAAACTATCACATGCAAGAGACAAGACACAGACATCTCAGAGTGAAAATCTCTCTTGTAGTGTATTAAACAAACGTATTTTCTCTCCAGCTATCTTCCATAGCACAGTAAGTTGGAACTTCCTTAAATATGAGAACTTTTTTTTACATCTCCCTTTTTTCTTCACTCCCTTCCCCCTCTGCCTTTTTTTCTTTGTGTGTTAAAAAAAAAAAAAAAAGAAATTGAAAGGGCAAGCCAAGAGATTCACAATCACCAAAGCCTGCAGAACATACAGTGATTTTGGCAGGACATGCATGTTTATCCTTTTCATATGCTGTTTAAATTATTTTTATAAACAAGTCATTATCTTGCATAGCCACCGCTTGGTCCCTTTCATGTTGAAGACGTTTGATGTTACAATAATTAAGCAAAAGGGTCTGCATGCTTGAAATGTGGTCTCGGGATGATGGTTTGTGGGCAAGAGAGGCTGCTGCTTTTCTAAAACGAAGGGTTTCTTCCCCAAGCTTCGGCGTTCAAGTCAAGCACCTGGATTCTGTACTTGCAGATCAAACCTTTGTGTGGATATTCAAATACCAATTTCATACCAGGCTTAAATTTTAGAACTATGCTCCTACTATTTTGCACCAAAATTGGGCACAGCCTAGACACGCACTGCGGTGAGAAAAGCAGATTTAATAACCAGGACCACTTTCAAATTGATCCCATCAGTTCATCATAAAGTCGATACTTAAAAATAAGCACACTTCTCTCACTTATGTATGTAGCTGGGATTCAGGATTTTCTGCTTCTTTTGATATTTTAAAAGCCTGGCTTTGTATCTCTCCTCTCAGCATCTCCCTTGCTGACCACTAGAGAGATGCCCGAGATAGTTTTGATCCCTAATGTTCCACATGCCGGCAAGGACTGGGTGCACGACGGCGCCTGCACGCGACCCCTCTGCAGAACAGGACCCCGCGTCTGACCCTGCCATAAGGCAAGAAAGGTGAGGAGCAGGCTCGCGGAGAAGCCTCTCACTGCTTGCAAGCAAATGTGTTGAGGAACCTGGCTTGTCATCATGATGAAGACACAGGTATGTTAAAAGCTTGTAAGGCCTCTTTCCACACCAAGAAGCGTGTTTATCACAGCTGAGCTGGACCATACCACCAGCGCGGGCGTAAGAAGAGAAGAAACGTGAATGGGAAACCCATGGTAAGTGACAGAGAAAACGCTTCCTCCTTTTTTCCTGCAGAGCATCCGGCAATTAAAGACTGCCGCTTCAACCTCTGCTCATCTGGATTTGGCCAAAGGGAGCTTGCCCCTCTGCGACGCCTGGAATTAAAGCTCTAACCGCATCTCTATTCCCCAATACAGAGCCTTATTCCAGACACATTTAACATGGTTTGAAAAATACGGAAGTTAGGCTGCAGTAAGTGTTCATGTCCAAAAAACTTTTATTACAGGGTTTACAAAGCCAGCGGCAGTCAAGTCTTTTGCATCTTGTACATGCTTGTTACCGTTCAACAATTTTTCCAACTCATTTGGACAATCTTATTCCTTGTAGGAGGACGGGATTGACTGCTTACAGCTTTACTCTCCCGTATTTATCTCTTAAATGGTCTGGAAAGCCCAGGAGACACAAGGATGCAAGAAGGCACCTCTGTTTCACACCAAAACTACAGACCCTTTCCTCCCTCCAACACCTCTTGGCTTACGGGTGTGACTATCACAACCTGCCCACAAGCTCTAATCTGTTCTCATTTTTTAAATGCTCCTTGTTGCCTGGTGTGGAGCTAAACGCCTGTGCTTCAATAGACATTATGTCACCCCTTAGCCCTTGTACAAACAGAGTGTCTAATACCTTGACCCGTATGCACCATTCGAACGCAATGTGGTAAGTGACAAGATAAGAATACGGCATCTGCGCCTGCATACAGTAGTACACCTCACCATGAACATTTGTGTGCATGCTTTAACTACAGCATATTTTACAGCCTGCACTTGATAAAAGAAATTGCAGCTCTCCATTTGCCACTGGTAAGATTTCGGTTTGATCAAATACATCTTATTTACAAGGGGGCTTCAAATAGCCAATTCATACATCTTTCATACTGCAAACGACCACTAAAATACATGGAATAACACATCTTTGGAATACTGTTTGAAAAAAACTTTCTCATTTATTATCAGGAAATTTGACTTCTTCGGAACAAGTGTTAACACTGTCTCAATTAATTTGTAAAGCTATTCAAGCCATGAAGTACATCTGCATGCTGAGTATATTTCAAATACTGTGCTTCTGTTTTCATTTTCAAAATGTTTTTATTTATACACTAATATTTGACCTATGAATATTCCAAGTTTATATGGAGCCAGCTGTTCTAAATTCTGGTTATACTGAGCATTCATGCAAAACATCAGGTGATATCATTGGATATTTTTAAGGGGAAAGTTCATAGGGAAGCAGTTATGTATTCTTGCAATTAACACCACATTGGATCAAAACAGTCATGTCTAGCTCTCTGAAAATACAGCTACTGTTTTAGTTAGCAGAACACTTCGGCTCTGTCTACATTATCCTTTTTTGCCAAAAATTCCCACTGTTGCTACCACTGATTCAATTCTGTCATTGTGCTATGATGAACACTGCAACGTAAAATAAAAAGAGCTGCAGGCAGTGCTGTCAAATCTTTATGCCCTTAACAACAAAACAAAACATATCTCCTGCCACCACCAAAAAAAAAAACCCAAACCACCAAACAAACAAACAAACAAACAAAAAAAAAACCCTCACCCCAAAAATCCACCCAACGCTACAAGGCTGTTTCTTAGCCTGGGAGCCTAAGTAACTGAAAGCGCAGGAAATATCAGCCCCGATCCACAGCAGGTTTTACGAATCAAAGTCTAGTACGACATGTTAAACACTCCTGCAATCCCACGGGGCCTCAGTTTCTTTAATTAAGCTTTTTTCTCCTGCCACAGCGCTGCGGCAGCTGCAGCCCCGTGCCCTTCCCAAAGCCCCCGCCTTGGGAACCTGTCCTGGGTGCAAAGCATGGGGCCGCAGGGCCCTCCCAGGGGCGGGTGCCTCTTCGGGGTGCCGGCACCGGCCACCCCTGCTGCAAGCACTGCAGCCACGCAGGAGGTGGCAGGAGGCACCGCTCCTCCTCCTCTGCCAGCCACGACTGGAAAAATGGTGGAAAGAAGCAACCCACTGACCGTCTCTCATGCACGTCCCCTCACCCTCAGCATATCACAGTTGGAGAATCCCAGTCCCAAACGCCCTCTCCACACTTAGAATCACAGATGGTTTGGGCTAGAAGGGACCTTTGAAGACCACCTAGTCCAATGTCCCTGCCCTGGGCCGGGACATTTTTCACTAGACAAGGTTGCTCAAAGCACCTGACTTTGACCACTTCCAACAATGGGGCATCCACTGCTTCTCTAGGCAACCTGTTCCAGTGTCTTACTACCCTCAGCATAAAAAATTTCTTCCTTATATCCAATCTAAATCTACCCTCTTTCAGTTTAAAACCACTGCCCCATCAAACATGGAACCTCGGCGTGACCCAGCACTACTCTCCAAGAATCAGGCGCCTGAAGGAAGACTTTCTGGCCCTTAACCTCGGTCTCCCAGGCTCTGGAGTCTGATGCCTGCTAAAACCAATGGGAATCTCCCAACCACAAGCCCTTTTTCCATTCAGGTGATACTGTTTTCTATAGTGATGTGAAACAGAGAGCAATGGTCAAATGGGAATGCTAAATGATTAGCAGGTGGACTGTACTTAAGAGCATTACCGTTCATCTGCTGAGACACAGCAGAAACACATGATGGGACCGTGTGTCCCGAGTAACTCGTACCTTCCTCTAACCCCCCCCACAAATTAGCAATGATGCAAGATGACTTAAAAAGAATCATGCCTCCGTGGCATGGAAAGTCTAAACACCACCCTCCTTCCTCCTAAATCACAAACACCACTTAGAAGTTTATATTTAAAACTACGAGAGGAGCATCACCGCCGCGATGCGCCGGGCTAGACCCAGCAAGGACCTGCAGCTCCTCAGCAGAGGCGCAAGGCTGAAGCAAGAAGTCCCTGCCAGAGCTCAGCGCAAGCCATACACAACAGAGCTGCCCAAGGGATTTTCTGATGAAGCCATGTTCAGCTGGAAGAAAACTGCCAGAAGAAAACCTTTTTATAAAAAGCAGTTTGGTTTCAACTTTGTCTGAGGAGAAGAACTAGGAAGAGCTGCTTTTATATTTACAAACAAACAAAACCCACACCTGGGTTTGTATTTCAAAATGCAACTTTTTAATTATTTATACACATAAAATTTAACTCTCATCAATCAAGACTCCTCTGGCAATACCAACTTTTTACAATTACAATCACTTTTTGTTGTTGTTGTTGTTGTTGTAAGTAGGACTTCCACGTTTTACCCAAATTCAAGACAGCGTAAATTTTCAAGCTCTGAAAAGCTTTCACAAGACAGAAAATAGTCCTGCTAATGCCGCACAGTCTGGTTCCAGCAGCTTAGTCCAGATGACACATAGACCTGGATAAACTGCTTACACAAACGTCACCCCCCACTCATTTCCACAGTGCACATTTTGAACAGCAGCTTCTCCGGGAGCCACGCATCTTCCAGGGCTCCTGGCCAACGGCAGAAGGATGGCTGTAGTCCCTCAAATTCAGAGTCCGGAGGAGCTAAGGACTTCTAGAAGCAACGCCAGGCAGAGAGCAATCAAAGGACCATGGCGGACGGTCTCCCTTTCTTTAATCGTGTCGTCAGTCAGCTGCGCGCTAGCAGGCAGCTCGCAAGCAACGACTGCTTCAAGGAGATGACATCAACGAGGACCTTGAGCTGCATCAGCTGAACAGCAAACGTAAGGCTGCTCTCCGACACTTGGGATCTGTCTTGGCATCGAAGCCCAGTATACAAGTTTTGGCAGAAGTCAGTAAATTCACTCCAATCATCGGCTTCATCATTTCTAATACTGGCCTGCTCTGGACACACGTGGAGGACACTGCTCGCATGCCGAGAGCGCGAGGCTTTACACAGCCAGCTGGCAGCACAGCCAGATCCGCAGCATCACACACTCCAGTTATTCCCTGTGAGTAGATGTCTTGACCTTTACAACATGTGGCCAAGAGTATAAACAGATGGGATGACAGTATGAATGGTACAGTCCTGTCAATATAATCACGCAACGTCCCTGATACATCTTGGTTGCCTCATTTCATATCCCCCGACACCAAGCATGATACCAGGAGAAAGACAGGTGGGCTGATCGAACGCTTCAGATGAAAAAATTCACCTGCTCTAGAAATGCAGGTGGGGACACTGGAGCCCCGCTTCCTTCCCATGAAAAGCCATGTGGAGCGAAGGCATATTGCTTGCGCCTAAGCGCTTGCCATGGATTTGTGCAAGATCATTCCTAGAAGGAAATCTGGTAGGTGACAGCTGCCAAAAAGATGAAAAGCCTGTTTGGAAGACATCACATCCGTAAGTCGCTGCTTTATAGGCAAGGGGAGAGAGAGCATTTGTGCAGCGAGTCCTACGCTGATCTCTGAGCAACTCCCTTGCACTGAAAGGGAGCACCTTTGCCCCAGCAGATACTTGAAGTCTTGCAGGGAAGACGGGGATTGCCTGGGCTTTGGGGATTCAAAGATAAAAGAGGCTTTTCACCATGGTCCCAACTTGAATCACGTGGAAGAGCTTCAGGGCTGCCTGCAAGACTGCCTGGCAAACAGCTGGGTTTCCCCTCAAGCTTTTGCCTGAAGTCCTCCCAAGAGACCTGTGTGTCCTGTGACAAAGGGGAAAACCCTCTCTCCAAAAGTACAGAGATACGGTGAATCCATGCTGTTAGCCTGCTACGAAAAGGCAGGACACTGTGGATAACCAGGCACCACACCCCAAAAGCACACTTTCTACAGTCCTTATCCCTGGAGGGTTTGATGGGGTCAGACTTTTCCTGCACAGCTATCCAGCCGTCAACAGCCCCAGATTTGGGTCACAGCAGAAACCCACAAAGACTGTCACTGGATTCCTTGGTTTTTCTTGTGGGAAGCCCGTGGCTTTTTTCCCTTGGTGCAGATGCCAGGACAGAAAGGCACAAAAGGCATGGGTGAGGACCAGATAAGCTTCTTCCCCATTTTGACACAGGATTGCTCCACAGCACCTTCCATTATTCAGGGAGTAATTCCGGCCACAGTTAAAAGTAGCAAAGTCTTCGAGAGTCTCGTTTCTGCTGCCACACACGGCACACGCTACTCTCTAAAGACCTCACGCAGTGAAACAGGGGCTGAAGAGCAGCTCCCCTTCACATCAGCACTGATGAGCCAGAGGAGACCAGCGACACTTCAGATCTGCCACAGCCCCCGGTCCCAGCCTGCAGCTTGGTTTGAGCGGTGACTCCTCCTGGGTTGTGGGAGAAGGGGTTTGTTGTGAGGAGCTCGATACGTCTTTTGCTGAAACGGCCTTGGCAACAAAATACAGGGATGCAACAAAATACAGGTATGCTTGCCTGCACCGAGCTGTCAATCCAGCATCACTGCCTCAAAGAAGGATCTCCACACCAACCCTGGGTTGTTTTGCGAGGAGAAAGAGGAGATAACCCCATCTGGTGCCACGAGGAAGGTACATTAGTCGAAGAGGAAATGTTAACAGATGTTACTTTCCCAACAGCACTGTGTCAAGACATGCCAGTGCCACATTTATACCAAGGATGCTCCCGAAGAGCAGCTGAACAGTTTCACGAGGACACCCGTTGGCCCACTACGCCCCCACCAACCCCGGCACCACAACCCTGCTGTGCAGCTATTCCCTGGGCACCAAAGTTTGGTACCCTGCTTAGTCTGATAAATCCCAAATAGAGAGATCTAAAACCCAGATGTTTCCATCTGTGTGAGATATCCAGACTTCCTACGTGGGACATGGAAAGAAACAGGCATTTTTTGGGTGCCTCATCCTAGTGAAAACACCTGAAACAGACACTTTTAGGATCATTTTCCCAAAATAGGGACCAGGTTTACCGAGCATAGATGATATTTTCTGTCAAATTATTTTTTGGTATCTGACCTGATAAATTAAATTTATTATCTAAATTATCTGAACCGGTTTATATCTTATGTGTGTTTTTACTTGTAATGGGAACAAACACTTATTTCTACTCCCCGATACTGCCCTCTGGGTGCTTTATAAAACAAAGTGCTAAGCATCTCCTAGAAACCCTGGACATTCGAAGTTCCCCTACAGGCAGCCCCTCTGGGAATTATCACCCACACCTTGCAAGTCCATACTACAGTGCAGACACCACTAGGTAGCCAACATAAATCCCAGACTCTACACTTTGAAGACTGATGTTTCTTGTCCTCCCTGTGAGACAGCAACTCGCTGCGTCTGGAGAACCTCCACGCCTCTGTGCCCCTGTTTTTTAGTTTTTAATTTTAAAAAAAAAAAAAAAAAAAGAAACTGTCTCCCAGGACATCACCTTTGAGCCTGGGACAAGCCTGTGCTGCCTGAATAATCCAAGACCTCACCAAAGTCCCTCAGCTTTGCAAGACCTCGACAAGGAGGACTTGTACACTGAGCAGATATGGAAACATAGCCCCTTCCCCAGACAGAAAACATACCTGCTCTATCCCCAGACCAGAGGAACACCTATGTTGGTCAGGAAGGGCTGGAGCACTGCACATTTAAAAATCAGCAGTGACTACAAGCTACTGACTCTTTTTGGGCTGCAGGGCTGGAAAAATAAAATGCCCTTTTAAAAGAACATCCACACCTGCAAACTTCCATGACAAAGCAGGACTTCTCCACACAGCTGACCTAGATGACGGCTTTCCAGCACAAGGAGATGTGTCATCAAATGTTTGCCCGGCTCTGGGCTGCAGCAGCAGCAGTATCAGCACCCGAAGGCAGGTCACGGCGGCCGCCCGCACTGACTTCAGACCCACGTGGCCGCACGTATCTTCAAGGCAACCTGCACCATGTAATACCGTACGCTCCTGGTCCCGAGAGAACAGCAAGGGCCCCTCACATCTCTTTGGTAGCTGCCCCTTCAGTAATGGAAAGATGAGTCTTTAAGGTCGAACAGGGACAAAGCTCTTCAGACGCCAATTTTAACCAAGCAGAAGTTATTACAGGTCTGATCTCATGAAAAAAAACCCAAATAAAATAATTCTGGCAATGTCTGCTTCTAAGGAGACTCCAGCTGTGGGTTTTGAGGGTTGCTTGGCATACGCTTCGTTGGAATAGTCAGTGTCCTTGAGGTCAGGGAGTCTTTCCTTTCCGCTGCGAGCCCACCATCTCCTCCTGCATTTTCTAGACCACCTCTGATAAGCTCCTTTGATCCATCAGAGGCTGGCTTTCTCCCATCATACCTTCAGTTTCTATATTGAAATATAACCTTAGGCTTCCTCTAGTTTTCAGGCAGGAATTATAATTTACTGGAAAAGTAAATGTCAATACACATGTGAAAGACCCCCAAAAACCCCTGCCATGTCAGAGGAGCCACAGAAAACAGCCAAACAGCTGTTCGGTCTCAGCCCATCGATTTGCCAACCCTCTGGTAACAAATAATCACGTTAAATGACATTATGGTTTATGACTTGGAACTTGGAAGTCGATGAGAAATTTCTGCAGTTAATTCGTACTTCCTGAGACTCATAACTAGCATTTCAATCACGCTGTTTTACTACGTTACATGAATAATTTACCTTGTTGTTACATAAGTGTCTAGATCCAAATTATCAGAAGTGATCTGAATCATATCTGTGTTTTATTTTCAAAAGAAACACGGATTTTCAGGTCTACTGTCTAATACTGCTCTCCTGGCGCTTTATAAAGCAGGGGACTAAATACCTATAACCTAGGAACCGCCCAGCCCCTTGCAAGCACCTTACCCCGCATCCTTTAAATAAAACGTGCGATGGGGATTGCTTACAGACAGCTACAACCTACCTCCTAGTACAGGTCCTGAAAGTCCCCAAGGCAGCAGCTCTGTGCGCTCAAAGGACAGAGAGGTTTGCGGAGGCTGGGAGGGGAGAAGCGCAGCAAAAGCAGAAGGAGCTGCCCTTTGGACTCGAAACCCGTACAGCATTCCCGCCTCCCAGGGTCCGAGCTAGACACGGGGCACGCTGGCTTCGTTGACGGACGGTTTCAGGATGTCTCAACGAAAAGCATCAGAGCTCTGAGATGGCAGCACCACCTCAACACCCTCAAGCTAATTTTAAACGAGACGGCCGAGAGCCTGACAGCTATACACGCAGTACGCGGAGCCGACGGGGCTCTGCCCCGCTGCACGTGCCGCGTACCCCACACAGCTCAGCTGCGCCCGCAGGAGTTGCAGTCACCTCAATTTCAACGCAGACAAATCCTTCAACAAACATTCGCAGCGCGAGGGGGGCACCTCTGACCCACCGCGCCTCTTCCACCAGCTACAAAAATCACCCAGCCCTGGGGACTTGAGCTAAACTTGTTCTGAATGCGGACGCCGCGGAACAAAGCTGTTGAGCCCATCTACCAGTGCCGGCAGCTGAGAGGAATTTCCCGCCGCAGCGACATATCACTGCTCTAGATAAGGAAACGCACAACTATTTGTATTTTTTTTTTTTTAAAAACAGGACAAGCTGTTCACAGGTGTCGTCGTTCTGGAGCACAGCTCTGGAAGCACTAGTGAAAAGATGCAGTTTTCAGCCGACTGGCGAAGACACTTGAGCTTCACAGGAATTCCCTAAAAAAAGGAACTGCAAGTTGCCAACCGAAATATTTTCATTCTCCACATTAGGCTGAATCTAATTACACTGTTTCCTTGTAATTGCAGTCTAGTATTCAGGGCTCCTTCCAGTAAAAAGCTTAATGGCTTTCCCACTGAAATGCCCACCTCGGAGCCCTTCACATCAGAAGAAGAGGCTGACAGCACGATTGGTTTGAAGAGCAGGTTGACGTCTAACAGAACTTATTTCAAGATTTCCACGTGATACAGATTTTTATCACAATCCCAGACTCAATCACCAGAATATCCTACACGGAGTCACATATTCATCATCCCGCTAGCTCAGACCCCCTCAAAACAAAAAAAAAAAAGGGGGGGGGGAGGGGGGAGACAGGACACCACGGGGTAGGACGGGACACACTTTGCTCCAGCCCCAAAGCCATCTGTGCCCTGCCGGACCCTGCCCGGAGCGAACGCAACTGGCGCTCGGCGTGGCCCCAGCTCTGCTGCCCAGGAACCAGAGCCGGGCGGGCTTAACCCCGGACGACGGGCTCTGACCGCTAGCGTCGGAACGAGGACAAAAGGACTATTAAAAACAATGATAATAATAATAATAATACACGCTTTTCTTTTTTGTCCCGCTCGGGTTTTGCGTTCTGGGGCACAGGTTTTTTTTTTTTTTTACCGTTTGCGAGACGGACGGGAGGCTCTGTCCTCGGCCGAAGCGAGCCGCCCGCCTGGCCCAACCCGGCGCAGCCCACGGCGGGTCCCGCCGGCAGCCCCCCGCGGACCGCCGCCCCCGGCCCCGCCGCGCTCCCCGGCCGCGGCCGCCTCCCCTCCCCGGGGAAGGCGCGTCGGCGGGCCGGGCTCCGCGCCCCCCGGCACTCACCCAGGTTGACGAAGCTCATGACCATGTCGGCGTCGTTGAGGAAGGCGCTGTCCTGCGAGCTGGGCAGCGGCGGCGGCGGGGCGGGGGGCGGCGGGCGGCCGCCCCGCTCCGCGCCCGCGCTGCCCTCCGCGCCCTCGGCCAGGGCGTGGTAGAGGTCCAGCATGAAGCGCGGCGCCGCCGTCAGGCGCCCCGGCGGCGGGGCCGGCGGCTCCCGCGGCAGGGGCCGGGGGCGGTGGGGCAGCCCCAGCACCGAGAGGATCTCCCGCTGCATCTCCCGCTTTTCGTGCGACTTCAGCCGCCGGTAGAGGAAGCCCGAGGCGGCGGCGGCGGCGGGCGGCGGCGGCTCCCCGCCCTCCGCGGGCAGCGCGGGCTCCGCGGGGCGGCAGGCGCCGCTCAGCAGCGCCCAGCAGCAGCACAGCCAGGCCAGCCGCCGCGGCATGGCGCTCGGCCGGGCGGAGGCAGGCGAAGGTCCCCGCTTCCCCCTCTCCCCGGGGGTTCCCCGCCGCCCTCCAGCCCTGCCCCCCCGCGGCGGCGGCTATCGCCCGGGCCGGCGGGGGGCAGCCAGGCCAGAGGGGCTCAGCGCTCGCCCCCGCCGCCACGCATGGCGGCCCGCGGGGCACCGCGCTGCAGGCCCCCCCCCGCCGCCGCCGCTCAGGTGCGGCGGGGCCGCCCGCGGCCGCTCAGTTCGCCATGCCCCTGCCCGGGGGCGCCGCGGGGTCTGCGTGTGGGGGGGAAGGAGGAGGAGGAGGAGGAAGAAGAAGAAGAAGAGCAGCAAACTTTCCCCCCCCTGCCAGGGAGCGAGCGAGCGAGCGAGCGAGCGGCTCCTGCGGCTGCAGCCCCGGTCCCCGCGGGCTGGCCGGAGCGGGGCCGCTGGCGGCGAAGGCAAATCACCAGCGCGCCCGCCTCTCGGCGGGGCGGGCGGCCGCTCCTCCGGGGCGGGGAGCGGGCGAGGGCGCAGGTAGCGCGGCCCCGCGGGGGCGGGCGGCGGCGGCGCAGGTTGGGAAGCGCCGGCCCCGTCGGTTGTCCCCGGTTTGCCGGGCTGGAGCGGCGCCCCGCAACATAGCGGCGCCGGCCGCCTCCGCCTCGCGTCCCTGCCGGCTTCTGTCTTTGCCAAAGAAGGGCTTCGGCCACCCCTCCTGCCCCCAGCCCTTACAGGACGGAGGTTATGTGTCCTGGCAATAGGCGGAGTGCCACCTATTCCAAATCTGAAAAAGCCCTGCAGTTCATTTTAACGGGTTAACGCTTTTCTTCTGGAATTCCTTGCGAAACAGAGGATGGAGCATGGGTAACTGGCCAGGTACAGGTACCCCCCACCAGCCCTGATCGATGAAGTCCCGATCCGCATCTGCATACTGCGAAACGGGTTATACTGCTGTAGAAGAACATACCCATTCCGACGGTAAAGGTCTAAGGTTGCAGCTCTGATTTCAGCTCTTTCATGAAAGAGAAGGAACCCCACCACCCAACACTCTCATAACAACAGTTAGGTTGAGCGAGAACCAGCTCCTCCATATGCTGATCCCTGACTTCATGGATCTTGCTCGGGTTGGATGAGTAAATCCAGGCTAGCCCTGCTGAAATCAGAGCAATTGCTCTAGGTTTGAACTGGGATAATTTCATAGGAGTTGGCCCCGAGAATAATATCTGGACCATTTGAAGTCACTGGCAAAATTTCCATTAACTTTATTAGAATCAGAATCTGGCAATAAGATCATATTCAGTTTCCCAGAGACACAGCTGAGAATATTCAAGGCAGAATACGTTCTTTTCAGAAGCGGAGGTTACACCGAGCGTTCACTTAGGTGAAAGCAAGGTTACAGATGGGTGTTTTAACTGCACCAGTCAAGGAACACCGTAATACCGCGTATTTAAAAGCTTGTTTTGGAAGGAAAATAGGCATCTTTACAGAGACTTGAGCGTAGATACCACGGGGGTGGAGAGGGAAGGGTATGGAAATTGCTTTTGCTACTGTCCCGGGTTTTTTTCCGTTTGTGAAGGTCCTCAGAATTTGAAAGTGACCCTCACTTGCACGTGACACGCGTGTGACAGCACGGACCCAACGCGCTCCTTTTGCTATACTGGACGCCGCTACCTTCATGCAAGAGAGACCTCTTTGACATCTGTGTCATCCCGTAAGGACTGGGGAAGGCAACGTCCAGGGAAACTTTTGTACTGCTGATTAGTTTATCCACTTTTCTCAGCTTAGAGCAGTGCGGCTCATTTGATTAAACGGGGAGAGGAGGGCTCAATCCCAGAGAGGAGGTGAGCAACACCCTCTCCTTCTGCGAGGCGGCGTGGGATCCCGCTGGGAAAACCCAGGCTCGCGCGAGGAGAGCCCGGCGCACAAGCTCTCCTGCGTCCCTCTCAGCCCACCAAGGAGGCATTTTGTAGCCACCTTCGGAGGGACGTTTGGAGGCTGGGAGGAAGCGCGGGAGCCCTGCCGTGGGCGAGGGAGATTCCCCAGGCGGGTACTTATCCCGCAGGTGGTGAGGGACGAGCGCAGCCACTTCTGCGCCATTCACTGCCCAGCCTCTGCGCCTGTTGGGACGTAGTTCGTGCCGCTGTCTCCAGCCTCCGCTTCCTGTTTTGACAGCGACAGAGGGAAGTGTCCCATTGCTACGGTCATCTCTGGAGAGTGAACCCTGCCATCCCAAGCGTCCCTTGCTCTTCTGGAAGTCGGGCAGAGATGGGGCACGTTTAGCAACAGGCGGCGTTAAACTCCAGGGCAGCTGTTAGGCGTTTCTGCTTCTCTGATGTTCAAATGCGTATCACCTATATGTTTTTACTCTGAAAGAAAAATATTTGAAATATTGCCATTTGCATAGGGGTTACTGCAATAAATAGCAGCTGTAATAACAGTTGGCAGCATTTGGGCATCTGAGTTTGATGCAGCCTGGGGACAGGGACACACAGCAAACCTTCCAGTACTTCCCTGTTAAGTTACCTTATTCTTGAGGTAAGCTCCCGTGTGTTCCTAGGAAGCTAAGACCCTCCTTAGGAAGTCATTGCACCTTTTGTTAAGTTCAGCTTCAGTCTTCCACTTTTTTCAGCAGTGCTTCCCAGAGATGTACGCTACTTATCCCTGGAAACGCCTCTCACGTGTAGATATGTGCGCTTTACTGTGGGTTTCAGCTCACGTTATCAGACCTGGGAAAGTCACTGCGTCACTCAGCAACTCGCTGAGGGGTGAAAGAATTAAGTCTTCTTACAGAGGTCACTTACAGCGACAGATTTCAGATATCCCTGCCATCTGAAAGGGCAAGTTTCTGCAGAGGATTTTAAGACTTCGGAGGAGAGCTGAATACCTAAGTCTCTGCAGGAGTGCAAAGGCTCTGTATTCAGCAACTGCTGCAGGCTGACACACAAGTTTTAAGAGTTAATTAAACATATATTGTAATGCTACCGGCAGAATTTTTGGCTTGCCAAGGAGCCTTCGTAGCATATCCACCATCCAAAACTCTGCGGTAACATGTACTTTCACTCAAACTTTCCTTTCACTGTCGTTATCTTCAAAAACGCTATGGATACAGGCTCCCGAGTGTCGTTCAGGTTATCAGATTTCCCTGCTCATGACGGACATCTGGTGGCCGAGTGGAGAAACTCGGGTCTGTTCCTGGAAGTTTCCCTCGTTGGCAAGTTAGCAATAAAACCTTTTTTCCTTTTCTCTAAAAAAAAAAAAAACAAAAAACAAAAAAACCAACAAACCCCAAACCACTAATAATTCAAAGAGGTCTCCTACCTCCCCCAGAAAAATCCTTGTTTAATTTTCTGCCCTTAAGCCAAACTTCAGTCTGTATTCAAAAACCTGCACCTGCTGAATGCTTCACGGGGAACGTATTGTACCCGTACGTGGCCGTGACCAGGGCCCGGACCCCAGAGGATTCCCCTTCCCAGGTGTGGCGCGGTGCCAGCGAGGATTAACTACAGCGGTTAATTTCTTCTGGCAGTGCCAGTGTCTAGGTTGTACGCAATTAAAAGCTGGGCTACCTGTTTCTAGTCGAAAAGGATTCGTTGGGTTTTCCATTGTCTTCATTTAGCAAATCGTTCCTCGCTGTTATTCAAGCAAATTAGGTTTCTCGGTTGTTTTATGCACAAGCTGTGAGGAGCAGTTCCAGGCATATGCAGCACTGAAATGGTAAGGAGGTAATTTAACTTTAGTTGGAAGCTTTCAGAAGAAAAAAACCAACCAAACAAAAACAAAATAGAGAGGTTCCATTACTATGCCTTAAAAAACACCACCTCATCCGTATTCATGAGGAGGTATATGCAAAGCCTTTGTCAATACTCTTAGGCGTACGGCTTCCCAGGTACCAGGATTACACGACCCTAGCAGAATGACAGACCTTGAATTTAATTTTTTTTTTTTTTCAGGATTAATAGTATACTTTTAAATGCAGTGTAGAACTTACTGTTCTAGTGATCCCTTCTCTACCTCCTGAGAAAAGACATTTGACTTTTATAACTTTGCATTCCCACCTTGCCCCCAGCTGAGCCGTCGGCTGCCAAAGCGCCTCTGACAAACCCAGGCTCCTGCGCTTACAGGGTCAGCAAGGACGCTGCAGTAAGGGCAGCGTCTGCCTTCGTGCTCACGTTGCCAAGCAAAGGCAGGTATTTTTTTAAAGCAACGTGGAAGAGCTGTAAGTAATAAGAATGACGTTCGCTTTCTAAAAAAACCCTACGTTGTACAATAATGGCATAGCTAGAATGGGCTATTTGCAGGGCTGCACTCGGAGAGGTTGAAAATGCAAACATGCCTCCTAATTTTAGTGTACTGGTTTCCAAGGTCTGCTTGTGAAGTGGGAAAGCATGGCTGAGTATAATCTTAGTTCAAAGATCGAAGCAGGCTAAAAACAGTATTTGCTATGAAAGCTCAAACTTTTCCTTTCGCTTGCTGAACTTACTTTCTCCACTGCAAGTAGGGTCAGTTGAAAAAATAGTAACATCACCTTATTTGCACATACCAAACCACTACTTTCTTTACTCAGAAATCTCATCTAAAAATACGCAATGATCATTTCCCAGATCAGAACACCTTAAAAAATGGTTATAAATATTAATTCAACAACACGACTGGACTGCTATCCTTGCAAAAGCAAACAGTTAAAAGTGAAGTAAGTGCCAGTATGCATTTCACAAACAATTCCAACTCTGTTCCAACCCTGGCCACCATCTCCACCCTATCAAGGATATACTTTTGTGCAAACAATTATAGCTTAAAGTTTATTTGAAGTCAACAGTATCAAGTATTAAGGGAAACTGACCTGAAATGGCAGCAATTAAATAAATATTAATACATCATATCATTAATATATTTTCTCTGAGCCTTTTCATAGTATTTGCTTTTCGTTTTATTTTTGCTAGTAATGTTTTTTTTCTGTTTAAAACTGACGGAAGTAAATCATCGACTATAAAAGGGAAACAGCAAAATCTGCTTTGTATGGGCTCTGAATTAGCCTTAAACTAGAAAGGCAGCTACATCACTCTAAATTCTACATATAAAAAGTAAGTGAAAAGTCAGTAAACGTAGAAATATATTAGCCAACACGAGGTAAGAGTCTACTGTTAGCCTGCATACGGCTGCCATAGGTAACAACAGTAGCAAAGATGCATCTTGTAATCCATATAAGCTGGGTTGCAGGCGTATCTGTGTTGTTATCAGACCTTCTGCCGCTGTGCAGGTATGCCCGCATCTGCTGGGTAACCATTACAAAAGACACAGCGCCGCGTCCAGCCTGTGTAGAGGGCTTCGGCTGGAGTTTGTGTCCTCCAGCGGGGTCTCAGAGAAAGAACTGAATTTCTCCTGAACCATGAAAACTAGAGAGGTACCTGGCTGCGAGCAAGTGAATGCTGCAAAAAGAGACGACGAGAGGAGGAGAGGTCCTCAAACCATCCTCGGCTGGTGTCGGCTGGCGAGCTGTCAGCTGGTGTCCCTCCATGTACGTTGTCTGGCATACTGAGCAGAAAAAATGAAACAGTGATTGGGGTAGCTCTTCACGTGAGGGTGAACTGGAAGACTGCGGTTTTAGCAGGCAGATCGTGACCTTTAGGCTCACGTGAGGTATAATGAATGAATGCCAAGGTGTCTATATGACAGGTTAAGATTGGGAAAGGATGAAGAGGTAAAGGGAAGTCCACATGTAGATCTTCACCGGAGTCCCCATTTTCAAATATTTGATCTGGATTTAAGTTCCAATGCTTTAAATTAATAAACATGCATTAGTCACCCTAACTCTGACTTACATTTTTGTTTAGCAATTAATTTACGTTTGTTCTTTTTTCATAGAGCCACACGGAAGCAGAAAGATTTTCTGTTAGGTCAGTTCAGCTTTAAACCTCGGCAAATTAACAGAAGGGGCTAAATTAAGAGAAGAGCCCTCTTTCAAGCGGTGAAAGTTCTTTCGAGGCTTGTGGGAGCTGCCGCTTCTGCCCTTGTGCCAGCGGGTATTTCAAACGGTGAGCTCCCTGAGCTCGTGAAAGCCGTTGCAATTGAGTAAAGAAACTGGAAAGCTGGAAAAAGATGAATGGTTTCAAATACCATTGACAATTTCAGAATGTGCTGTGTGTTATCAAGCAGGAGTTACACTTCACAAGTTTAGGAAGATTTTAATCCAAACAATCTACCCGTTATAAAGCCGTATGCTCAACACGCACAGGTTTCTCTTTAAGTCTTCATGTTTTCTTGAAGGGGGAAAGATACCCAAGCCAGTGCGGGACTCTGCATTAGCCAGTTAACTAGAATGAGTGAATAACTTCTATCTCAACGTGATAAGGATGGGGTTCAGGTGTTTTCCCCCAGATATTACACATTTTTATACAGACAAAGGAAAAAGTGTCTTTTTGAGATACAAGGGCCTGGTTGCCACCTTTTGCTTTGGAACAGAAAAAACTAAGCAAGACCAATGATAATAATTAAGGAAAGAACAGCTGTTAAAATTGCTAACAAATGTTGCAGAACGGGACTGGAAAATATCCTGGAGAGAACAAAATGAGGGGAAAAAAAAAGTTCTGAAATCTTATTTAAAGTAACTCTGACGAGGTCTGCTCTGACTAGTGTGCAAAATATGTCTTTTCAACAACACTTTTCAATAAAATTGGGACAGACCCAAATAGTATGAGGCCACAGCAGGGACTGCCAGATTATTTAAGTTTGAAAACACAAACGCCGTTCCCAGCAGCGTCCTGTTGTAGAGGTGGCTGTACTTGGACTGCCTTGCCCTCACCTATTTGCACGCAGGGGCTAGTCCTCAAAGGCAATGGTCCCTAAACACCCTCCAAAAACAAGCATTGGAGACCGTTCCCTGCTGCATTAGGCTCAGTAGCCGTTTCGTACCAGAAAGCCAAGAGGCATCGCACCCATCCCACCCCGACCCTGGTGGACATCTCCCTCCTGGGTAGGGCAGCTGTAGGGAGCGTGGCGAGCAGCTTGGTGCCTTCTTCCATCCTCAGCCGCCTCCAAGGCTTCCCCGCTGCCGCCGGACCCCCTTCTTGCAGCAGAGCTGCCAACAAGGGGTTTTCTGCCCTCTGGCCTCCTCAGGCTCGGGGGGATAAAACACGTTTCCTACAGTTCTTTGCTGCTTACGGACATCCAGTAGACACCACTCACTTTCATTCACATTCGCTTTAAAAGGCACCTCATACGGTGCCAACCCAAACACGGGTATTTTAGGAAAAAGCAGGGTCTCAGAAGACACTGCACAGGGCAGCAAGTCTACAAAGGCATTTTTAGACATCAAGAACTGTACTGGCTTAAAAAACTTTAAAAACCCTATTATCTTACAGCTGACCCTTTTCTTTCATACTTCAGGAACAAAACACTCCCTCATCCCCCAAAGAGGATATTTTTCAACACCTGTACTTACTGTCATGGCTAATAGCCTTACGGATTAGTTCCTTACGGAACTAATTCAGCCAGGACGAAAGGGGACATGAGTTGTTCCCAAACATCATTTAACGTTTAGATTTAAGAGGTGCACATTGCAATAATCATTTTGTTAAGGAGTCAGGAGAAGAGCTGAGGTAAGTGGCAGCTGTATATCAATCTAAGCTGAAGAGATGCAGCTGCTACTGTGCACTAAACAAGTTTCCATGCCGGCTCAAGATGAGGTAACTCAGAAAAGAGAGTCGCCTTATTTCTTTCTATAGGAAATGTTTAGAGGCTGATAGAAAAGATTTTATATATTTGCCTTCTGGAGGTACGTCCTACAGTGATCACAGAGAAAGAAATGTGGTTTCTTTAAACACTATTAGGAGAAAGCCTTGTAAAAAAAAAATATCTATTCTGTGTTCTTAGCCTTCTCTAAATTAACAAAATCTCCTCCTTGGTGAAGCAAAAGTGATAACCAGCTAGTAACTGCATTGCTTATGGGAGGCTTCAAGTTTCCAGAGCAACAGCATGCCTGTAATGCAAGGCTTGTCTTTGTTGCACTGTTGGCCCGCAGCAGAGCTCAAATTTTCTGCCTCGGCCAGCTCGCACACAAGCTCTGAAGCCTCCACCCCTCCTGTGGGATGCCAGCAGCCCAGACCTTGCTGAGCCCCCAGGGGATGCGGGCTGAGAGGTTACGGCTGCCCATGCTGTAGCTGGGAAAGCCAGTCGGGACACGCAACTCTCTGTCGCTGGGCTGTAACGCAGTGTGACTGCTTCCTCCGGCTAGCACACCCACGCAGGTCAGCACGACTGTGCGTGCAGGCTTGCAATCGTGGCACTGAAAAGCAGGTAAGACTTGCCCTTGCCAGCCCTGGCCCCTGCAAGCCATTCGGGAGGGACCCGGGCAGCGGATCTCCTCTGGGCCCGTGTGGGTCTTTGCTTATACATAAAAGCGTGATTTGCACGGGGTGGAAAAAGTAACTCCTAATGCATTGGTACTGCTTTCATATTTAACAAGTACAGTACTATAATAAATAATGTAAAACAATAAATAAATAATGTCAACTAGAAGATAGGATTAGCTTAAAAACAAGTACCTCCAGTGTGGAGGAGTACCTTGCCTGTGCTGAGAAGACAGCTCAACTCAGAGGAGTTTTGGGTAGAGGGGATTGCTGCTACGGCAGCTCCAGAGCCGCGTCCCCTTTTTGGCACCGTGCAAATGGTCACGTTCAGAGCAAGGTCTCTGCACCTTACTGATCCTTCACTGTCAGACTGCCACACAGCCAACTTCCAATAGTTTATTCTACTCTGTACCAGGGGACTCTTCCAGCAAAAAAACAACAGCCTGAGAAACAGGCAATTAAAAGGTCATTTCCAGGCACTTTCGAGATATTCATTGTAACTCTGACCGCCACAGCTCAGACCCCAGAAGCTGCACAGTTGCATTAGCATGAAGCTCTGCCCGGGCTTTCTAGCCACAGCACGGTGGCTACCCTCTAGCTCATTGAGCTGGGGTGGTGGGACAGCCCCTGCAGACACGCCTCGGGCTGCAGGACCCTCACTTTCCCCACGTCAAAACAAAATGTTGTCGGGACTGCCCTCTGGGACTGAGCCCCCGGGCAGGGAAGGCTCATGTCCACACAACTGCTCCCTTACTCCCTGGGACGGCTGCTGGTTTGTGCTACCATCCACCCATCTCGGGAACCATTTGAGACAGTGCTACCTGGCCCAGGCCAAAATAACACCCCAGACCACTGTGTTTAACCACGCGGACAATCCTGTCCCAGGACCTGGGAACATAAGGGGACGCTGCCTGATGTACGGGCACAGATGTAGTGTGAGCGCCTGCCAAACTGTGCTGCAGGCTGGCTGCTCCGTGAGCATCCTTTGTGGCAGCCTAGGGAAGGGCACTGCTCTTGGCCCTGGGCAAGCAGCTGCGATCTGTGCTGATGCGAATTAAAAACACGACTCATTTCAAAAGGCTACCCGAGGTTTTGGGCAGTCTTTTCTAACTGCTGAGCAGACCTCCCAGTGGAAACACAGCATTCGACTTGGGAGGGAAACATTTCTAAGCTAACTTCTTGCTTAGAGTAATTCTAGTCTCTTACAACGTCTTTATTTCACTCGGCTTTGAAGAGATAGAGGAGGCAGATAATTAATTATAAAAGACCATTTAAAAAAAAAAAAACCCGTCATTCCAGAGTCTTACAGCCCCAAGACAAAACCGATACACCAGTGACAGCATATGGGCCCTTGTTAGTGTGGAACCAAATGCCTGCAGCTGATCTCCGTTAGAAAAGCCTCTGTTCACTTCCCCCACCCCAAAACGATACGGAAATCCATTTCACTTTCTTCAAACCATACAACAACATTTAGCAAGTTTTGTTGCCTCCCATTTAAAATAAAATAAAGCAATAAAATATGATAACAGTCCACCAAGTGATGTTCCAGTTTCATTTATGTGATGTTCAGAACAGTTTGTGGCAATAAAAGGAATGGGTACTTGAACGAGGTATTGTGGTTAGCAGCCTGCGGGAAGATATATTTAGTTTAAATACTAATAATAGCCTAATAGAAGCAAGGCAAGATAATGGAATGTGACAGATGTTGGATGTTCTCTCTTTGCACTGTGCCAGATGTATATTTTAAGTTACTGTTTGCATCACGAAAAGGCCAAGAGGCCTCAGTTTTGGATTCAGGGCCCTACGAGGCCGGACTCTGCAAACAAGTATTCAATCCCTTCCCTACAAATAGAAATGACAAGTCATTTTTATCATGTATTAACAATATTTTTGCATAGCCTAGTCTTCATAGAGCAGCCCTAAAGGTCGCACCGTCAAAAGATTCACGTGAAAGCCCATTTATTTCCCTACGCAGGTCATTCAGCAGTAACCTTGGCTTCATTCAGCAGTAACCTTGGCCATGGGGAGCACCGCTTGGCAAGGTGAGGACTCCAGGCTTGCTGCCTGGACCGAGATCCAAAGCTCCTGGCGGATCATTTCATTTGGGCAGTCAGACAGTGCCACTGGCAATCGGAGAAACCCTTTCTGAGAACAAAAGCATACAGATATTATAAACTCTTTCTTTAAATTAGGTGAATGCCAGGAACACTCTGCACAATTGAGCATTATCATTAGAAAGCTTTTTTAGTATTTGCCCTTCACAGTTTCACATTTGAAGAGGCAAAAAGTTATGTATAATGTCAATTGGAGGCTCATGTTATAGAAACAACTCTGAAAACAACAGTGCTGACTTCTGTGTTTTCCTCCCACTAGTAATATCTGATACTCATTTCCAAGTCATTTGTCAGTAGTATGAACTCAGCCTGGATTTCTAGATTCAGACAGTGCCCGTTCCTTCACAGTCTTCCATCACTGAAAATGCATCATTCGTCCATATTATGCCCTGAACACATTTTTGTAGACTTGGTGCCATCACCAGCATTTTACAGAAGCTGTAAATTAGTAAATCATGGGGCCAACGCTGTGGAGTAGGAGTTTCCAGCTCACATCCTCTCTACCTTGTTGGCTCTACAAAACTGTCAGAAGTGAAAAACAGAGACCTGCTGGGAGTCTCCATAACCCATGGAGTAAGACCTGCTTTCCCATAACAACTCTCCAGATTAGGGCTGTATTATAATCACATGCTGAGATGAGCTGATGTTGCTGGAAATAACTCCTAAGGGTCAATATGGTCTTCCATGCGACTGCTCTGTGACTTGCCAAGTTACTGCACTCTTTGCTCTGACATCGAAGCTTGCGGGAGTTACAAGCAGTAAGCACACAGCTACCCCTTGTCCTACCAACAGGCATCATTTGGGGCTGAATCACTCACGTACCAGAGGACATCTCCACCTCATGCCTTCAGTCGCACCCATCTGAGCTCCTACCATCAGCAGAGTGCCTCGCTGTCCCAACACTTAATGAAATCACTCTTACGAGCCTCTGTGAGAAAGAAAAGACCCATTTTCACCTGGAGAACTAGGGAACAGGGAGAATGAAACAGTCCTTCCACAGTTAGATGAGAAACCGAGAGCTGTTTTTCTGATTCCCAACCAGTACCCTAAACGTTAGCCTATTTTTCCTCCAATAACAGATTCAAGCTGTGACGGGATTCTGACATATGGATTTCCCTCCCCCCCCGCCCCAAGGTTTTTGAGCATTTGGGTTTTGATCAGCCACTGTTACCACCATGTTTCTTCAAAGAGATGCTCTGAAGTGTTCTAACGAGCATCAGCCGCAATCTGAAACAGGGAGAAAGGGAGAAATGGTTCACAGATCCTCAAAGCTACTATGCGGATATGTGGTTGGGATCAAAGGGGACTGCAGATGACAACAGCAGCGCTTAAAAGAGATCTTGAGAGTTGTGTTTTCTTGCATGAGGTTTTATATAACCACACCACTTTGTTCTCAAATATTTAAACAGGTTAGTGACAATGAATAAACTATAATAATTATAACATGACAACATATTGAAGCCAGTGTGGTGAAAGTGCTTTGTATTCCCAGGCACCCTACGGTCGTCATCATCTTAATATCTGACCATAACTCAGATCCAAGAAAGTATTGGAACAAACCAGGCTGCTAACAAATGAATAATTAGATATATCCTTGATCAACTACTTCCTTTACATAGAGGCCCGTATGTTGACTATACTACAGTGTCATCAATAAAATCTTCGGCTGTTTAAGTCAGAGTGCACAACCCTCTGTGCTGTGAAGTACAGTTGCAACATGGCAACTCTTCACAAAGGTGCGTTTCTTTTTTAGTTCAAGCCATGCATGAATTAAAGAAAATTCAGCTAAGATACACTAAGCAAATAGCAGTAACAACAACTAATCAAAACTTCTCTTTATCTCCCACCAAAGGACTTCCCAAATGTCAGGGGGATTTCCATAAGAGACAGCCTACAGTTTTCCCCTTCTTGCTCTTAAGCAAATATTTTTTCTTAAGGTGTCTCAAAGCAGTGTAGACTCAATGAAGTTTCCTGGTAAAAGACCAAGGAGATACAAATAAATACTTGTTTGGTAAGAAGCTATTAATTCCTCTGACAGTTATTAGGTAGTGCTGTCGACTTGTTGGTGAGCACGCCTCCATGGGAGACGATGCCAGCTCTGGACATGTGGCCCGGTGGGAAAGTCAAGGACATGCACGAGCTATGAAAACACCACTCTCCAAAGAAGAGAGTCAGGAAATGAGGAGACAAAGATCCAACACTTCCCAGCTCCCAAATAATTTCCAGCAGTTGTCATATGGCTAACTTGTCTCTCGTCCCAGGCCCCTTCCAAAAATGATGTGGGCTTTACCGCTTGAAATAACAGAGTGAACAGGACTGAGTATTGCTGCCGGTATAGGAGGCTGCACAGGTCTGCAGGACTGAGCCTTTCCATCCACTTCCCTGAACCCTACCTCTTCCCAGCACCCTGTTCCTCAAACTTCCCTTTGCTTCTGCAAATCTTTCCTGAGGCTCCATAATCTTGCAACTCCCCCCCCCCCCCAACATACTTCCCACGAGGACAACAAAAGAAAATACTTCAACAATATGCTTTTATGCACTCTGCTTTCACAGGATTTCCCAGATATCTCTGATTTCAAAGGATGCGGTATGGAAAACACTTGGACAAAGGGGTTGCTTTGTTTGTTTATTAAAATGGGAAGCTATCTTCAGTTTTAGTTGTGGATAAGCCATCTTAGTCCTTTATGCCATAGCTTTAATTAAACACATTTAACACTTCTAATTTCCATTTTCATTGTCTGTGCACAAACTATTTTTGCTGGAAAAAGTGATAGAATTTAAGTTTAAGAATATTTGTTAGCTGTAGTTACAATTGCTAGGTATGCTTTTAGTGGAATTTAAAGTAACAGTTGATTGATTTAAATTAACAGTAACTGCATAAATGAAACATTCTATGTCGTGGTAGCGCTGTAAGTGAACTATTCACTTTAAAAAAAAGCTTTTGAATCTTTTCCAGGGTAGAGAGAATGGGAAAAGCTGCAGAAGAAAAACAAGATGCAATCAATGCAAGAGCTGGAGGGACTGGAGCAGGAGGAAAAAACCGAGTGCGGGTATCGCCAGAGATGCACTGGGGGCTATTAGAGCTGGTTCAACAGAACCAGCTACTGAAATAACAGCCTGCCCTCGAAACAGGTCTGAAAAACCGCCTCCACAACTTCCCCTTGCTATTGCCCCTTACCCAGAAGCCTTGCTGGTCCTGTTTTGGGCTGCCCGCGGTTTTTCTCTCTTTGTTCAGGAGTGGATGCAGAAGTTCCCGTCCCTCACGTGTAGGAAGCCAGCACCTCCTAACTCTCCTCCCTTTGACCCCATGGCCAAATCACCCCAAGTACACCACTGCTCCTTATCCATGATACCTGTCCTGGTAGCCTCTGACACCTGTATAGTGACTGTGACCTCTGTGAATATTAGCCATAAACATAAAATCCAAAGAAAAGTTATAAGTTTTTCCCCTCAGGTAGCAAATAAGTGGGTGAAATAATATTAGTTCAGTCATTTAGGCTGGATTTTTAAACATCTATAAGGACAAGCATGCTGTGAGGCACTAGAAGAATTTCCAAAATCACATCAGGAGTTCCCATCAATTTAAATAGGAATCAGGCAATTTTAGAACTTCAGAAAATCCCACATATATGAGTATGCCTCCATGGAACAAGCACTTTAGTATCTTCAAAAGTGTGTCTTTTACTTATTCCCACTGCAAATTTTTATGTTCAAAATACAAACTTGAAAATACACTTTTATCACTATATTCAAACTAATTCCTTGGAGTATTTAACTGACCTAATAAACAGTTCTCCTTTGTTTCACTTTTACCACATTTGGCCTTTTTAGCAGCATCATGGATCCATTCAGTCCACTGCAGAATAGACCAAATGATCGTCTTTTCTCACATCCCTTCCCAAACCCAGCATAACAGCATTTGCAAATTATCTCTTTCTTTTCCTGTTGACAGTTCTGATTGGTTATAATTTACAGTCGCCTTGGATTACTATATATTAACAAAGTCCCTTGCTAACATTGCCGGCACATGTTCAAGGTCCATTCAAATTCAGCCTCTTTGCACTTATCACTATATTAACTGAAGTAATTGTAAAGTTTCTTCTTTTCCAAGCTTGCCTTAAAAAGCTGGCAATTAAAAAAGCTGACAGAAGTAAGGGTGGCAGATCATGAGGGATTAGGTCTTATTCTCAAATGGGTTTGCAACCTTAAGTTTGCAAACCTAGAGCACACGTAAACCAGATGCCTGTAGGTTTAAGAATGCAATTTGCAGCAAGATAAAGGTTTTGCCTATGTAAAATCAGTGTGTGTCCATATGTACACAGAAGAGACTGTGAATCCAACAGCATTTTTAGATATTCAGCATTTGCCTTTTCTATAGACACCTTCTCAAAAGCACACCAAAGTGATGCAGAGGACTCCAAAGAGCTCTTTCCTCCAAAGCGTGTTGGTCGGCTAGGAGAGATACTTCAAGTCCACCAGTACTGCATACCTGTTTCTTTCAACAGCCCCTGCTTAGGAAAACTTCCGTGAGGAAGAATGCCATTGAAATTAAACAAAAAAACACAAAAACCATACATATATATACATTTATATACCATTTTATAGAAGAACCTAATTCCACAGAAACACACTTCCCTGGATAAATAGGATGGAGGATGCAAAGATTTTATCCAAGACCTCGGACCTGTGCCTGACCTGGAGTATTTGCAAGCTTGTGCATTGCAGTAATTCTGCTTGTAGCCATCGCACATCAGCTGTGCATGCTGATCCTGGATTTGTTTTGACCAGTTTATGTTTTTATTAGCACAGTTTGCTTAGCTTATTGGAGACTGCTCTACCGTCATACATCCCAAACACCTACCAGTGTAATAAAACTGAATGAGAGCCACTCCCATGTAATCAGACCTGTATGAGGGAAAAGGTAATCCAACAAACATTCACCCAATGCTAAGGTTTTAACTGATGTTAAGCAAAAGTTAACAGATGAGCATTTCTAAACTCCAACACAGAAGTTTCCCTACACAGGGCAAATACAATTGCAAGCCCAAATACATCCTCAGGTGCATCCACATAACCCCACATCTGTCCCCAGTAACAGTGGTGTAAAGTCGCTTAGTCTTTCGGCTGTTAACATCCCTGTGACTGTAGGATAAACCTTAGACAAATTATTTTCATTTTTTTTTAATTTGCAGATTGCCAAAGTTGGTGGTTGTTTTTTTCCCCAGCAGGAAAAGTGCAGCTCTGAAAGTAAATTTAAGCCTACTATCAAACACACTTTTCTTAGTTACTTTCCACAGAGGTGTAGAAGCCATCTGTGGAGTCCCTAAGATCCGAACATCATAAGCTGAAAATCCCTATTTTAGACAATGCAGCCGCACAAACCACAGTTTGGATAATAGGGACTTTGTAACTGGTTGTCACACAGATCGCAGAGAGAACCCTCTTTGACTTTCCCAGTCCAGGTGAAGATTTTTAGGTGCTAGTAGCTAGAAAAAAACACTCCATTTTTACTTGTAAACTGAGCAAGAAAGGCCATGAACATGAAGCTTTTCTCACTGCCTTTTCCATTGATTCACTCTTCAGAACCAAACTGAGCCTTGAGTTAATGCACAAATCTGACAAAGGACAAAACAACATTTAAATTACTGTTGATAAATACCCAGCCAAAAGTAATTACTTCTTCTACTGTGGCTCATTAAGAAAGTGTTCCATTAAAGCTGTAGAGTTAAATAATGAAGGAGATGACAGAGTTAAGGTTCAGCGCGCTACTGCGCAAATGTGAAAATGTGTGTAAAATGCCCAGATAGCATTTTCAAAAGGCTGGATCTTTCTCTCTGCATTTCCTACCTACCTTAGTTCTTCCTAACATCTCTTTACTGACAAAGAGAATCTTGTCATTTTTGCCTGGCTGGAGCTGGAGGGAACGAGGCAGGCTACAAAGGGTTGCAGGCAGATAGCAAAGGGGAGAAGGAGCGCTGCATTTCAGAGGACTTAAGCTGCACACCACCGTGGCTACTGTAGCTGAGCGCAGAATGCAAGAATATGGGGAGAGGATGGGTTTGAGCTGGGAGTGTTAGAGGGGGCTGGATGTTGGGCTGCAGAAGGATCTCAATGCCATTATATAACCTATGAAGATTAGAGTAGGAGGGTGATCTAAAAAATGCTGGATAACGCCGATATGACCACTGACTGAACTCGTATAATCAAGTTCTTTTCTGCATTATGGTTTTGGCTAGGTATTACAGCCCTGTAACCCTGTTGCTACAGTAAGGATAGAGAGAGATAACTGGTAGAATATCATCTTGCTTAGCAGCTTGGCTTGATTTCTCCCATAGTGCTCAAATTTCACATTGCAATATCTCTGTGATAACTAGCCATAAATGAACAGTGCTAAGCACCGAGCATCACTGATTACTTAGTAAAGAAATAACTCGTGTGATCATGTCCCGTTCATTAATTTATCATGATTCATCTTTTAAGTATTTAGTCAGTATGTTCTCGCCCCCATTACTCCTATTTGAAAGCTATTCCAGAAGCCCAGAGGTCTGATATTGGGAACCTTTCTATTTCCAGCCTAAAGTTATTCATGGCCATTTTATACTCATGCTTCTTATTTGATGCTGCAGATTCTGCAGGTGGAGAGTAGAGAGTCACAAAATGCAATCCATATTCTCAACAGGCCAGTACTTTAAAAGCAGTGTACAGCTCTTCACCTATACCTTTCGTTAGGCAACCTCAAACTGGTTTAGAAGCTTGCAGCAGATTTCTTATTGCCTTTAGCAAAAGAAAGAAGTGTGATGCTGTTTGCAATGATCCATGCACAGCTTTAAACGGTCCAGGTATTTTGCTCAGTGGAAGTATGGTGAGGCTAAGATTCTTAGGATTACATAAATAAAGCATCTGGAAAACTAACTTCCAGGAAGCAAACCCTCTGTATTAGTTACAGAGCTTTGTCTCTCAAAAACCAAGAGTGATCTCCAAATGAGAGAAGCTGCTACAAATTTCAGGTGATAGAGCTGCCCTGTTTCCATTTCAACTGGAAAAGCCTACTGACCTTGCTGGCTCTAACATTACCTGAGGTGAGACCAGAAGAGATATAGTAGATATAGTGTTGGGTCAATAGATACCGATACCTGTGAATCCAATACGGATACCTGTGTATCTAATTCAAGCGTTTGCTTTCTGAAACTGTATCCACCTGCACTGCTTTTTATTAATAGGCCATTATGAATGAATGTGCCTCAGGCAAATTCACTCTAACGGAAATGTAAACATGTCCCTTGATACCATCTAAAACGACTTATAAAGAATGGAGAACGATCATGGGACATGTGGCAGCAAATAGGTCAGAAGCAGTGGAAAAAGCCACTTGCCCAACACTCCCTGCCGGTAGCAGGCTAGCGTGTCCCAAGCCTCTTTGGCAAGACAGAAGCCCTTCCACGGCCAGCTCTGAAAGTGCAGGTCACTGTTTTTAGGAGCGTTTGACTCTGCAGTCAGCCTTTATTCCTCTGCAAGGCAGGGACAGCTCTCCTAACATCTTTGCACAGGAGACGCCCTGGGAAGGACTCCACCCCCAAGAGCAGAGGAGTGAATTACGCCTTTTAACACGCCAGACAAACCCGGCACCCTGCATGTCACCAACACTGCAAAAAGAGGTCACCTGAAGAACTGGCTCAGGAGCTCTTGCTGGATGCCATGTCTTCTTTGCCCCTGCTAAGAAGTATCTCCAAATCAATGTCAACCAATTTTCCAGGGCTTCAGTCTAACTCCTGATCTCAGGAAGACAGTCCATAAATGTTAGCCCGATCCTGACAACCTTTAGGGGACACCACACATATCCAATGATGATTAATTCCCATATGCAGTAGAAAAGTTCATCTAAGTGGGAAATTTTGTGGACAGGAGGCATTCTTAGAGATAAAATAAGCCGCAGACCACCCAAAGCTGGCAAGGCTTTTGGGAAAACTCTGATGAAATTGGGGGGTGGGAGGGTGGAACAGATTGGGAACAAAACTGTTTGTCTACAAGGCAATAGTCATGACATTCCTACTTTATATGCATCATATTTGGACTGCCCAGAGCTACTAAATTAGGGAGCTCTATCAACTCTGCCTAAGTTTCCTCAGAGAATTTCCAGACGACATAAGGCAGTAGAAAGTGAAGTCCAAGGACATAGACAATAAGAGCAAAAACATAAATGAATGTCCCGTGGTGAAATTAAGTTTGATAAACTCTCAGCTTAAAAGACAGAAAGACACCCAGCCAGAAATATGTATGTCCACTGACATACAGAAACACGATGGTATGACAGAGAAGAAACATTTCAGAAGACAATTTATGGCTTAACGACATTTAAACCAACTATTATTAAGTTAGCTGAAATGAAAAAGAAATCACTGGCAAATTGGAAAAGAACAACCCTTAGGTCAATCTGACTAATTTGTTTTCCTGCATGTGGGAAAACATCCCTTGCAAAATTTGAACTTCACAGCTGGATGAGAACACAGAAGTAAATTTAATGCAGAGCATAAACTGGTGGTTGTCACCATCAACAACAATGTACAATCAGAGCACACCACGTAAATGAGAAATGACCGGCCTCTCTCCCTTCATTTAAAGCTGCATGCAAATCCAGATTTACCAGCAAAACTAGGGTGTCTCCATTTCACGCCGGGCCAAAGCTTTCTTGCAGATCTACTCAAAGCCACTTAACGTACCGTGTTTGAAAAGGGTTAAATGGCAGATCCTAGAATCCCCTCGATCTCTCCATAGCCTCTGCCTAGCAGCATTGCATTTCCATTTGAACTACAAATGACCCTGTACACACAATCATGTAATTCATATTTATATAAACAGAGGGTACAGTATGTATAATTTGAAAGATTTCTGGGAGGGGATGCATCATAACTAAACTACTTTTCCCTTGGGGAAACAATCCCATTTGGTCTTAGTTAACTTCAAAGGAGAAAAGTATTCTCCCTTCTGTGTCAATAATTTAACAGAAATTTGTCATTTCTGTCCACAAATCAAACTTTCAGAGTTGCCCTAACTGTTAGCAGTAAAGCAGCGACACACGCACATGCAAGCGCGCACCCCCCAACGCACACACGCACACAAACATACAGAGCACGACAACTGCAACGCAATTAAATGCTCCTGCAGCAATTTCTAACCATGGAAATTGAGTTTAGTTTCACTGAATTGCCAGAAACCTCTCCACACTGGGGAGCTGTATTTCCAAGCACATACCATGGGACCAGGACCTTTGGTGACATGTTGTTCCAATTTGATTGAGGTCGGGTTGTGGGCCAGCCCTTTCAAATCATAACCAGCCCAGAAATTACCTCCTACGAAACATCACAGAAAAGTGAGACTGTGCAGCAGCAAACCCAGGAAAGCTTCATTTTGGGGTCAGTGGAGCTTTAAGCATCGTTAACATTTTTTTCCCCTCAGAGGTTGTCCAAGAGCTGTTTTGGGGGAGGCTGAAAGGACACTGTTTGCTTTTATTTGGAAATTTATGTTGTCCTGATTGCCTAATTCAGAATCTGGGGGAGAAAAATGTATGAACATTCGAGGCAACAGATCTGGATTAGAAAACTTTACATATAAATCTTAGGCCATCATCACTTTTTTCCAATCCATGCCCCGTCTGCAGCACAGAGCTAGGAAAGCGTTATTTTCAAAAGGAATTAATAGGAAAAGTGCAGCAATGTCTATTGTCCATAATAAAGCGTACAGTTTAATTCATAGCGAGTCAAACTCTCCCAGTTTTAAAAATCTGCAAATGCGTTACCCAAGCCATACAAGAGCTGCAGCTCTGCCTCATTGGGAGTAACTTTAACACCGGGTGACACCAGGTTGATACTCCCATACTTTCAGATCCCTGGCTGTCAAAGCCTCAGCGTGGTCACCGTGCACCATTTGCAACTGAGCCCAGCTTTCTCCAGTCATCTGCTTCCCTGCAGAAGGGGTTACTAGCAGCTTCCTCACTTGTGAAACTGATTTTAGGTCAGACTACAGCATTTCATAATGCATTATAATGTTTGACAGACCTGTTCAAACATAGTGAAAAAAACTAACAGCTAGGAATATGTTCTTAAGTACAGGCTAATCATGTATCCTGCTTTCAAGTGTTTTAGTTTCATTTAGAAATTATTTGAATTATAAAATTCAATGGGGCTTTGGGCCCTATAAATAAGTAATATTTAGAAATATAGGGCCAGTAGTTTGGGGTAGTTTCCTTGACATATCGTTGAGATTACACTGATTTAAACTAGCTGAAAATCTGACTCATAAATTAAGATATTTAAATGGCAAGTAACAGTTCTAATACAGCACTCCTTTTCAGCTGTATAAAATATAAGCAAGAGACGACAAATTACTCTGTTCTTACTTACGTTAATGCGTATTTACACCACTGTGGAAATTCAAAGGTCCTTACAAAGGTATAACTTATATCTCAAGACTGCAGGGAAAAGTCATAGAATATTCTGAGCAGCTGGCAGCAGCACTCCATTTCTCACTAACAGCACTACGTGCTCAGTAACATCCATTTCCTCAACGCTGCAATAGGCTAAATGCACACCTAAGATTTTTTGTACATTAAATAGCTTCTTGGAGAACTAGTGAGTGGTACAGCACGAAATAAAAGAGGGCAGAGGAGAAAGCTGTACAGACAACCTTAATCCTTCTCTCATAGCCTAATAGTTCCTCTTTCCAAATCCTCATTTCAGTGCTCTCTAACCCAAGGCAGCAATGAGGGGACAAGCCTCTTTCCTAATGTGGGTTTGCCAGATGTTCACCACCTCCTGAGGGCCTTTTTCACTGCATAAGCACACGCCTCAGCACCTGTTACGGGAGTCATGAATCGCGACCCCTAAACTTTTAAATGAACACCTCTGCCTTCGCCCCAGGCAAACAGCTCTATCAGCAGGGCTAAGAAAAGTTTTGCGCAAGGCCCTGCCCCAGCAGCAGTCAGCATACCCCCTCAAGTACAGAGATGTGCCAAGGCATGCCAACAGAAACGTGGCCCACTGCTTTGCAAGCAGACAGGTCGGAATCTATGATCTGAACAACACAGCGATGGATGATGGATGGAAAAAAGCACGTCTCTCCAGGGAATGGTAAACCCATCTGAAGAACTTCTTTCAGAGATAAATGGTGTTCTTCCTCTTTGTTGGGATCCCTATTGCTCAGCTATGCACGTATGGTAAAGTATTACAATGAGAGAAGAGAGCGAGGTACTTCATCTTCCCCCAAGGAAGAAAGCACCCTTTCCAGACATGGATGCATAAAGAAAAGCCAAAAGAAAGAAGCCTACGAAGACTGAATGCCTGACGCAAAGTGCTACCAGCTTACAGGGCCAGCTAAAGCCAGGTTACAAACAAGGATACAAACAGCTGATTCAAGCTGTTAAAATAAATTTAACAAAAAAAAAAAAAAAGTGTAGCTTGAGGTTGAAGTTTTATCGCTGTATGTATGACATCAAGACAAAAAGGCGAAACAGATTTTGTTTTCCTGCAACAGGAACGATGCAATGTCGTGTCGCCCCATAATGAACAACGAGGGATGCTCTGCTCCAGGACAGGGATTCTCCTGGAAAGACAGCATGTTGACTCCTAATGAGGTGTTTTGCCTGCCAATAGGTTAAGAATGAATTCATGCCTTTGGACTATCTTCTGAACCTTTCTTGGGCATGTTGTGAAAGATGAGGGTGTATTCCACCGAGCACAGGAAAAGGCCCTTATATTGAAAGTAGAAAAACACATACAAAAAAGCTGTGCTGGTTCTTTAGCCTTGAGATGGTCAAAACAGAGTTCAAAGATGTTCTTGAAAGAAGCGAAAAACATCTCAGCACACAAGTTAATCCCAGTGCTGTGGCAGATTAATAAATGCATATGCAAATCTCTCATGAAACCACTTTTTGGAAGACGTTAAAAAGGAGCACTTCATGAACACTGAAAGTCAGCAACAGCTGTATAAACCTAAACGCCTACCTGCATCCCAAATTGAAAATAGATTAAAAGATAACACAGATTTTTTTCACCCATGAATGCTAAAGAGATGCTGATACAAAATTAACTTTTTATTCAAGCTTACAGTATTAATGAGGTGAAGAAAATATCAGATGTAGAAATCTAAAAAAGGAAAAAAAGGAAAAAAAAAAGAAGAAAAAAAGTTTCATAAATGGTTGAAAGAAATAATGCATATTCTGGCTAAAAGAGTCTCCAAGAACTACTGTTCGAGAGTATTAAATCTGTGTCTGTGAAAGCCACATGATAGTGTTCAACTATTGCGGTTAAGCAGGTTTTAAAAATTACTGTATCTGAAGTAGGCTCTAGGCCTATCGAGCCGCTCACTGCGGACCAGACCTAATAATGTTCAAATGTATGTTCTAGCCAGGGCCTTTGAACTTTTAAGATTCCTAGGGAATCTTAAAAGGATCATACAGGATCAGGCAAAACACACAGTTATACATTCCAAATCAAGAGTCAATACAGTATATGGTAGCACTTATGCAGGAAAGGAATGATTCGCTTTCTAGTACTGCATCCAATGAACCATGGAATATAACATTTTTTATTTCTTGGTGGTAACTGTCAAAATGCATTTAGTTTTGGAGAGATGAAAAGGGAATGCACAAAGAAGTGCAGAATAATTATGTGTTGAAAATTAAACCCAGTTGTCTGAACTGGGAAGAACAATGTAATGTACCAAAGGAGGTCTAAAGTGTTTTGGCCAACAAACTTAGAGGTCACCCAAGACGACATATTTTCTGAATAAGAGGCAAAGGCAGTTCTCTGTAGTGCACCCCTCACCTCCATTCTTGAGTTCAGATCTATGTTTAACACTGTAGAATTCATAGTTTAGTGGCATAGGGCTGTTTCTCTCACACCTATCCAAAACCAGTGGGTAATGTCCAAGTACGCAGAGGCAGACCCAAATTCTTAGTTCATGGATGCGTGTATGTGCAGGACTCCAGAAAGGAATTTTAAAGAACAAATTCCCATTCAAGAGTGGCATGAAAGAAGGAATTTTCTTCCAGCTGCAGACCAACAGCAATGACAGAGTTGGAAGAACTACAAAACTCAACCTCTCCAGGATGTCTGTGGAGCCAGGGGTCTACTGGCAAAACTTTTAACCCCCAGTCTGCATCCTGAACAAACCTGCAGGACAACAGGCTCTCTAAGGCCCAAGGGGTCCGCGTCCACCATATGGAACACCTGATTTACAGCCTAACACGCAGTTTCACTGCCAGAAATTCCTGCTACCCCTCCTAAGAAGCAGTGGGAAGAAATAAGTGTCATCCATGCAAAAACCATGGCTCCCTGAAAGGTAGAGAAGATGCCAAATGTCTTGGTGCTGCAGCCATCGGCGCTGTGACAAGACTACAGAGGTCTAGCATGCGCTCGCTGTGATTAAGACATTGCTTCCCAAAAAGCAAATATAACTATTAAATGAAATAAGATGCTTGCTATGCTGATGGTGGAGATTCTTGCCTATCAGCAAGATATCAGCATTGCAGTGATTTTTCTGGTAATCTGTCCCATGTTCTTTTCTTGCACCCTGACTGATTATGCCCTAAAGAGATACTACATTCCACAAAGACTGTGTCACTGAAAAGAGAACAAGCTCAGAGCCAAACCAAGCCTTGCAATGACTGGTGCCAAGATGAAGGGGTACCCAAAGGGACGTTAGGCAAATGATGTAATTTGAGCGTTTCGGACCAGGGAGGATGGTATGCGCTTCTTAAGGCTGTGTATATACCACAAAATACAAAGGGAGACTGCAGGCATGTCACTGCCGTGTGCCCTGCATTTTAAGGATGGATACACAGAATAAAGAGTTTAATATATTTCCAGAGAGTTTTGACAGCGTATGCCAAAAATATATCCCTTCCTAATCCACAGCCATATTTCTTCATCACTGGGGTATATCTCCTCTGTCCATGCAACCAGGCCAGACAGAGAAAACTAAATTAATTTCTGGGTGACTGAGGTATTGTTATTTTTAGGTGCTGCAAGAAAACTCAGCTGCTGATTAAACCACACTGATGGAAATCAGAACACAGCATTTACCTTAATACCAGGCTGTATGACAACACAGAAAAAATATCTCCAAAACACAAAAGGAAAGCAGGAATTTCCCTTGTACAGTTTGACAGACAGAATCACTGTGAAACGCTGCAAAATTCAATGCTATAATTTTCTCACTTTAGTTCATTTGTGTGCTATATATAACTCAAACATATGCCCCAAGAAAATAAAGCTGTAAATCACACACAAGTCCCTTTCTTTTTTCCATTTTTTCTTTTTTTAAAGTTTTTTACAATAATTTTCATAAATTTGTAGGACTTACAATACCACTGCTTCCTTCCTTTCACCTCTTTTCCCGTTGGATAAGAGTGGCATGGCCTTGTAATTATGTACACATTAGTATTGTTATCGTAAGTACCGTAAAATAGAATAACCAACAGTGTGGAAACTGAAAAAAAAAAAAGTGAATAGTTAAGCTCAGGGTGAAGTTTTCAAAAACTACTTGCCATTCCCAGTGTTTTTCTTTCAGAATGCTCAAGTTAAGGTATTTCAGAAGGGTTTTGATTTTTTTCTGAATAGGTGGTCAGTACTCCTTTGCGTTACACCTCTGTAAGGTATCTCAGGCCATGCTCATTCAGACACTACAAATGGTTAAAGGCTTTCTCTACCTCACTCCAAGGATGCCAGCAACTGTCCCAAAGGCATCCAGACAACAGCTCTGCCTGAGCCAAAAGGTCATGCTGACTGGGTAGTTTAAAGCACAAGCAGAGCAATTTTGCATTTGTTGATGTCAGACCGTGTAAGGATGCCATCAGCTTAGGCACTCCAAAACCTAAGAAAGAGTTTCCCACAAAACAAAACATAAACAAACAATCTTGTGACTTACCTTTTCGGAAGCAGCTGGTAGCATCAGGAACACAGATTTTTTTGCAGATAATATGATGTCATTCTGAATAACAGACATATCTGTGTTTTTCAATATTTTGGGGCTAACTAGCTTTGCAAGGAAAAAAGAAAAAAAGAAAGATATTGTGAACCACACTATAGAAACCATGAGACATGAGAGCGGAAGAAGACAACTAAATTCATAGAGGCTGTAACTCCACGGCGGTAAATGAAGATATCGCATATTTTTCTTGGAGTGAAGGAACAAAACCGTTCCAGGGCTGGGAGGGGAGGGGAGCTGTTCCTCCTGAAGCTCCAGGCTGTCTCCTCTGACACTCATGGGATGGTAAATCAAAAGGCCGATACACTCATCATTTTTGTGTGTCATTGAGAAGTAGGATGACTTACAACGCAAGCATGTTTCTTGCCAGTCGCGATACTGCCACATGTATGACTTCAGTTTAAATAAAAATCATAGAAAGGCTAAGATCCCAGCAGGCTGCAACCAGCAGGGCGCTCGTATCTGCAGTGACTGGATAATAAGCTGTTATACAGTTGGCTACATTCTTTGTCGGTATATATCAAAGTAAAGACAGATCAAGTTTTCATTTGTTTTTTTTTTCATTTGATTCAATAAATTTAGCAAAACGAACTTCACTGGAGAAGACTAGCTTGCAAAACCTTGGCCATCTCCAAACTTAGAACTGTAACGTTAGGTTGGGTGTTCGAACCGCTTCTTCCCTGAAATACCTGTTTTCTCTCAAAAATGACAGGAAGATTGGATTTGGACTTTTCCAGTTCAGAAACACCAAGTGAGTCCCACTCATTTAGTTTGTATTTTTAAAGTGTGTTGAAAATCCACCATATAAAAATCAATTACTCCATTTTTATTAATGATATTTAAAAGGCTAACAATCAACGTTTGATACTCTAGGGTGCAGAGCTTATGCATGTGTGACTATATCCATTACACATATGTCCATATGCATATCTTTCATGGTATTTTAAATTACAGAAAAGAGATTCAAATGCAAACTTAGTTAATTTAGGGGCAGAATATGCCTTCTATTTACTCTTTGCATTTACAGCAGTGATAAAGTCAGCTCTGAGGCTGGACAGTTTCTAAGGTAAACCAGAGGACAAGAACATACCTGCAAAAAAAGAAGTTAATATAATAATAAGGGTGATTAGTTATGAGTGCTGGTCCTACTGAACCAAATGCAAGGTGTCATTGCTAAGATTTTTACCCTGCAAATGTAAATAACTGCCTTTGAACTAACAGTGCAGGAACTGCGGCAAGCATTCTTAATACTTTAATGATAAACAATAGACACAAACGTTCCCCACCTAGACAACAGCAGGGCACTTACTTCTAATTAGCAATTAATAATGTCTCTCCCTGTTTTGCTATCTTTCTTTGACAGTTCACAAAAGTTCTTTGATATATTCTTTGAAGTGAGATGCAGGGTTGCAGTTTCCAGAGCCGGGTTTTACATATCACCTGACACTATTCCGCTGCCAAACTTTCAAGATAAATGAATATAGTATGAATGAGATGGACACATTAAATAACACACACGTTCTTTTTCCTTAGTTTGGGTTTCATATTCATGTGCCTCTGACTATGGCTACCTAACAAGTAGAGCAGCCCAAAATTGTTGGTGCTAAGGATCCAATGTCTGCGCTACACACATTTCAAGGGGGTTTTACTTTCCTTTACTTCTGGTGTGGTCCCATGGACAGAACGCCGGTCAGTGGTTGGAGTGTAGCCACTGGAGCGCACCTTCCAGTTCACTGTCATGTGAAAGCAACCCAGCTTGTATACTTCAGACATGAAAGAAAACACAGTAAGAGAGGAGGTCCAGGAGCTAGGCTTCAGAAATACACCCCTGCTCCAAACTAATTTGCTACTTGAGATGTGGCCTATGTTTCATCCTCACAGACGTGCTAGCATGGAGTGAAATAAGTCACTAAAGTTTTCTGCCATTTCATATAAGCTATGCCTCCATGCAAGGACAATAAACTTTCTCAGAAGTCACACAGAACCCCAACCACTGCAATTAAAATAATTACCAGGCGAGAATCTTTGTGGGAGGAAATAAAGGAAACCACACTCTTTTACAATGGATGAGGCTCAGATACTGAATTTTCTTATTAACATGTTGCTCTACATCTTTAAAGAGAACAAAAATAAAACTTACTGGCTCATAACAAATCAACAATGCATTTTACAGCAAACACCAAAGAAAATCAGTATGGTGTTTTTAAATGTTTCACCTAGCCTCAATTTTAATTTCAATACATGAGTGGACTTCTAAGAAAAATGTTGAGTATTTCATAACCTAAGCTTTTCACATGCCCATTTTCATCCAGTTGTTGAAAAATGCAGAGGATTAAGAACTTTTTGCCTTATATAGATGCAAATCATATTTTATTACTCATTTATGTAATGTACAGAGATGCAAATCATTTTTCATTATTCATTTATGTACTTATGTTTTAGAAAGGGCAAGGAGACAGTAGAGGGGTAAAATAAACTCATTCAGGTCTTTTTATTTCCTAATGCCCAACCATTTTAACATCTTCAGTGACAGAGAGATCAGGACAGAGGGTTTTTTATACTGAAAAGTCCAAATTTCAATCTTAGAATCAGACTCGTTTAGGTTGGAAAAGACATTTAAGATCATCAAGTCCAACCGTTAACCAAGTCCACCACTAAACCATGTCCCTAAGCACCACATCTACCTGTCTTTTAAATACCTCCAGGGATGGGGACTCAACCGCTTCCCTGGGCAGCCTGTGCCAGTGCCTGACTACCCTTTCGATGAAGGATTTTTTCCTAATATCCAATCTAAACCTGCCCTGGAGCAACCTGAAGCCATTTCCTCTCCTATTGCTTGTTACTTGGGAGAAGAGACCGACCCCCACCTCGCTACAGCCTCCTTTCAGGTAGTTGTAGAGAGCAGTAAGGTCTCCCCTTAGCCTCCTTTTCTCCAGACTAAACCACCCCAGCTCCCTCAGCCGCTCCTCATAGGACTTGTGCTCTAGGCCCTTCACCAGCTCTGTTGCCCTTCTCTGGACACGCTCCAGCACCTCCATGTCCTTCTTGTAGTGAGGGGCCCAAAACTGAACACAGTACTCGAGGTGCGGCCTCACCAGTGCTGAGTACAGGTGGACGATCACTTCCCTAGTCCTGCTGGCCACGCTATTCCTGATACAAGCCAGGATGCTGTTGGCCGCCTTGGTGACCTGGGCACACTGCCGGCTCATATTCAGCCGGCTGTCGACCAACACCCCCAGGTCCTTTTCTGCCGGGTAGCTCTCCAGCCGCTCTTCCCCAAGCCTTTTCTTATGAGAAAAGCCTGTGCATTTAGCAAGTTCTTCTGCAAAGCACACACTTTCTACTTTAGCTGTGATTCGTTCTTGACCAGCAGGATGACAAACTGGAGTGCTCAAGTAATTAGAAGTCTGGAAAAAGCCAAGCACCAGCTGGGAGGGAACTAGGAGAAGTTTAGTACCTGCTCTAAGGCCTCAGACACGCAAACTAAGAGGACCTGCATCTCAATGAAGATGGCCAGGCACAGTCCCTACAATTGGCAAATATGCACCTGAGGACCAGAGAGATTGGAACTGCTTTTTCACCCAGACTTATCTGGCTAGAAAGCACACAAGACCATAACGAGCTCTCACTGTAGTAACCTGCTGACCATTCACTGTCAGGGTTGACAGTCCTAAGAAACTTCACCTTTTTCAGGAAACACAGCTAGAGCAATCCACTTCAAACATATTGAACACCAGTAAAAATAAAGCAGCAGTTTCCTGGTTTAGGGCATCGCTAGCTTCTGGCCTGTTAATCCCAATTGTCATAATGGCCCAGTGCTTTTCTGTGTTGAGATCTCTCTTCCCACGTGAAGAAAAAAACAACAGACTAAAAACGCATTTGGGTTCATTAAGAAGGGTGTCTGGGATGCTTGTGTTCTCCCATTACATTTACTGTGACACTTCAAAATAAACACCAGAGGTGAACCTAGGGTATGATTTTTTTACCCCCACAGAAGTTACTTCTTCACAAATGTGATCCATCACGAAGTATGATTTGAATTTTTACATTACCGTGTTTAAATGGATTTTGCTCAGTTTGTATTTAAAAACCAACAAATTAGAACATAGGCCATTTCCTGGGGATTAATAAGAACGACCAGCTGTGAAGAATAGATGGTCTCAGACACAGCTGGGGACCACTAATCTCTCTGCACAAAATGAAAAATATTAAACTTTTCCTTAATGCCTTAGAGAGATCTAGTCGGGTCTGTAGGCATGCACCATCTGCAGAGACTTAGTTCACAGAATCCTGCATGCTTCAAGTTGCTTGAAAACTCTCTTCGTAGTCCCCCTTCAAAAAACATTAACTTCTAATTAGGCAGTAATTGGGATTAAATGAGAACAGAGAAAAATAAAGTTTTGTTGAGATACAAGAACTCAAATGTAGCAAGAAATGAAATCCAGGAATTAAATTCTATTCTGAGGGTAAGGAACTAGCTTGCAAACCTTCTGGGAAGGGATTGTCCTTTAGGACATGTTTGAACAGCATCTAGCAAAGTGGTTCAGATTTCTAGGCACTATTGTAAGACAAAACAATAAAAATAACTGCAGGAATTTACACAGAACCACTCCAAACAACTCAAGTGAAATGTTGAGTACCATTCAAAGATGAAGGTACATTCCTTGTAAATGTTTTAGCGCATATAGGTGAAAATACAATATTTTGACTTTAAATAGCACTACAGAGGGAGATGATGTTTGACATTCAGAAGAAACGATATGGCTGATTTTTAGTCTGTTTCCTCCTACTTTCCTCAATACAGCCAGTTGCATTTACACAAACTAAGGTTCTGGCCTTATTACTGATTTCTGATGGACCTGGGGAAGGACTCATCTCTCTCTCTGCTTTGTACTGGTGGAAACTTTAACACCAAAACCTCTTCTACTAGCAAAAGAGGGCAGGGAGCCCCATGGCGGGACATACTCTGCGAAGAGGTCTGTCGATCCTGCACAGCTATCTATTTACACACTTGGGGATAGAAAGGCTAATAGTGGTGGGAACAGGATATTTTGTCATATATTATTATTCTGGATTGAGAGTGAGGAAAAACTGCTGGCTTTCCTTCTGAAGTTATTGTATTTTCAATTGCTCGCAAGGTCTCCCAGAGCCCAGAGAGGTATTCTGTTAAACACTGAAATAAATAAAAACTGCTGTCTGATTGGCCGGAGATGAATAATTTCTACTACCCCCACATGTATCCATCTAGGATGCACTTATTTGTATGATATGTGAACTAATTGTTTAACACTACCCCAGAACATAGTATTGTTCACCCAGAGAAAGCTACACAATAGAAATTTATTGACTCATCACACTACTATTTTTTAGCCAATTATGTGCCAGGATTTTTCCTTCGGATATATAACAATAGCAGAAAGATGCTTCATTTCCTTGGGACTATTACTCTCCTGGGTGGCAAAATTAAAATCAGCCTCTATAAAACACACTTGTGACAGCTTACAGCAACCCCAAATGGCACGAAGGGCATCCTTTATTCTTATACGCTACTAGCAGAGGTTCAGAAAACTGAGGGGGGACAGAGGGGGTGCCGTGCAAAACTCAGTGCTGTGCGGGCCAGCACAAAACCTGTTCGCCATCTCTGTCCCACCGAAAGCTTCCATGCAGGATGGCGGCCATCACAAACGCCGGGGTCCAGAGGCGAGGGGACGGTGACAATCGCAGTAATTACTGAATAATGAGATGCTTGGGAGCAAACTGCCTCGCTGCTGTCCTTAAAAAAAAAAAAAAAAAAAAATAGAAGTGATCTATTCATTTTATTTCTTTGGAGATAGCTGCCAGGTGGGAGGAACCACAAGGCCTTTCCCTTTTCCTCTGCTGCTGCGGGAGGCTGGGGGCAGCCAGAAAGGCCCCACAACAGGCCGGCCTCACCCTCCCGGCCCAGGCCTGGGCAAAGGAGGCGGAGTTTTCCCCGGTTGTCCCGTTAAATAGAATAAAACCCACGAGCTGAACAGGAAAAAAAAAAAAAAAAACAAACAAAAAAACAACCAAAAAAACCACCACCACAACATATAAACGCGTAGTGCAAAGCCCACGCACCGCAGCACCGGCCTGTGGAGTAGGTGCGGGCCGCCGCCGCAGCAGCGCCCTCTGCGGGCGCCCGCCACCGCCAGGAGCCGGGGGCACCTGCCCCAGATCCCAGCCCTCGGGGCCGGCCTCAGCCAGGGCAAGGGGGAGCGGAACATTTAACGGTGTTATCTCCCGGCTTAAACAGCACGCTTGGTCACTTAACTGATCCATTTGCACAGCTCATTAAATATGGAGGAGTGTGGAGGGACAGCTTTTGGTAACGGCATCTCAGTAGCTACTGGAATGGCCCAGAGGCTCAGGCTCACGCACGCACGGCACTGGCGATGATCCCCAACAGCAGGAGAGACAGTTGTTTTGGGTTGGTTGTTTGGGTTTTTTTGGGGTTTTGGGGTTTTTTTTTTGTTTGTTTCTTTTTTTTTTTTTTAACTTCTATTAAATCTAGCAGACAGCACCGTGCATTCTCTCACAGCAGCTGTAGCTGCTATATCCACTAATCGGGGACACTGGCTTTGGTAAGCATGAACACGCAGCCCTACAGAAACGTCTCTGCCCACTTCGTGTTAAGCTCGTGCTGCTGTTTGCTACGTGCCTTCACGCTGACAGCGTCCCGACTGAACAAGCCGTTCGGGTAACCAGGAGGCTAAGCAGTCTGCACGGGATCCTGCTGCTCGGGGTCTAGCGCTTTTATCGCCCCTGCGTAGCAACTTAGGCAGATAGCCTGCGACTCAGACATCCCAGCGTGAGTGTATCCGCAGCTGCAGACATCGCATAATAGCACAGCTCTGCAAGGGAAACTTTTATGCCTTCTACAGATACTCCTAGCTTGGTTTTTCCAAATTCCTCTCCTTCTTAAGACAGACCCTGTTGAAAGTACTTTTTACTCCCAAAACACCCACTTTACTTTTGAATGCTGCTAGTCTCAGCTCGTATGAGCAAAGCCAACTTTGATCTTAACTGGTGAAGGTGCAAAAGTTTTCAAAGTTAGTATTTTGGTCATTTTCCTTTATGAAAATCTGAAGCGTTTGCTGGTAGATGGCCTTCTTCGGGCCATTTTTGTGAATATTCCTGCTTGCTTTTTCTCCATAGCCTCTTACTAGATAAAAAACTAGAAACACATCCAACTAATAAACATTGTAGGTCAAAACACACATCATCTGTACAGAGTGGCTCCCCAGCTCTTGTAACCCAAACCTGACTTGAGACATGGGCTCTTTACTAGAACTTAGACTAGAATAGTGCTTTGGAGTCTGTTATGCTACAGGCCTGTTGTGATACAGAATCAGCTATAGCGCTGCCTGTTAGTAACACACACACTCCTCACTTCACATCATGCATGTGAAAACTTCCATATGTTCAGCTATCATTTTTAAAATGTGGTTTCCTGTTTGCTTTTTCAATGAATGCTCTTCCTTATAAAGTCTGCAGTCCATAAGCACTCTGCAGCAAGTCTGGACTAGATTTGAAATATCACTTCCAGGTACCATCCCAATATCTGCTGTAAAACACGTACTTTTCTTATTCTTAACCCAAATACGTTTTCAGTCCTTAATGCACCAAATACTTGTTGCAATCGGTCTGTGCCCTTCTATTCTGTCAATATATGAGGAAAGTTTTAGAGAAAATCCCTTAGAACTCATTATATCCAATTTATTAAATTTACCTTCACCTTCTGAATTTTTATTGGTTCTACATTCTCCTATAAACAGAACAAGAAGATGAGGGAAGGGAAGATGGTTGTCTTTTCACTAGCCAAAATTTCATCCAGAGTTCTGATCTCCAGGATGGCTAAATAATTGGTGCCATTCCCATATACACCTACTGCCTTTAATAACTTTTCGGCAGAATTTGTAGCCTTCTACAATGGCAAAAGATAAAAAGACTGTTCTTTACACTGCTATCAATCTGGATACATCATTTGGCAAATTGTAATGCCTTTTTAACTATCTTATGTTAGGGAACGTTGTGTCTCTCCAGAAAGAATATTTGGCCAATTTTCCAGGTATTTCTCCAGGTTTCCAGTAAATTAACTGATGAGTAGCAGAGGTGGTTACAGTAGCCTCTCTTTACTGCCTGTAGAAAACCTCCAACAATTTATTTGCAAGGGGCTTGGCCATGGCCCAGAGCAGAGCTCTGAAAGCAAGGAGCCAGCTGCATACCTAACTTGGACTAATACCTGGACTTTGGGGAAGTGATTTAAGAAAGATGTGGTGAGTAGTGTGGTATTTGGAAAGGATGTGAACAACTTTTGACATAGAAGCCCTGAAAACATCCCCCATCTAGGAAAATGAGAGACAGAAGATTGGACTTTTGTCCAGGATTATTAATGCTGCTATTTTTCAAATGACAATCCAATGCATGGTGCACTGCAGAGTGTTGTGTGATGTTAGAGGTCACTTCTCATTCTGTGGCATCATGAGGGAAAATCTGTTGACAAAGGCTCCCCAGGGCAAGGCTGTGGCTGGCTCATATGACTACACAGGGGACCTGAAGCAAGTATATTTCCTTGTTTGCCCTCGCTATGGCCAGAAGACATAAGAGCCTCAGCATGGGGGAAATTGGAATCTGCTCCTCAGACACCTTCCCTTTGTGAACCAATGAGTTGGGAAAGGGCATGGATTTTTGCTCAGAGGTCCCTCTCTCATCCTGTGGAAGCAGCATGGGCAGGTGGTGCCCAAGGGTACGTTACACCTCCTGGCAAGACCTGCCAATCACTCAGTCCACCAAGGAATCTTTTTTCCCTCCTGAAGCAACATGTCCTTACACCACATCATGGCTAAGTGATAAAAGGTCCTGCTAGCTCCAGTCAAGGCTGCGACTAGGCATGTACGACTAGACAGAAGGCTTGTGTTTCATCATGATGCATTTGTCAAGTCTGCGCGAGCTGCGTAAGAGACGAGCCTCTTACACGAATGCACTGTGGCTATAGAAAAAGGAGCAATGCCTGGGCCTCATTTTGGCTAGCAAGTTTTAAATATCAGCTTGATGTGGAACTTCCCTTCCTCTACTGGACGAGCCACTGTGAAATGTGCAACACCTAAAGATGAAACTATTTATAGTACACTGATTTCCTTCTCTTTGTTTCTCAGTGGGGGGCACACTGGCAGTAAACAGTAGGTTCCCGACAGCAAAGCTTTCTTTTGAGACTGGCAGTGGCAGAACACCGAATGCAACGAGTTCTTCAGCAATGAGAGATTCAAATCTGGTGTCCTGCCTTATCGTCCCTTCAGTCCTCCCTCTGATGAGGCTGACAATTAATACAACAATTAAAAGGGACTCAGACTGCAATATCTCAGTATAAGATTTTGTACTGGTTACACTTTTCTTTTTTCTCTCTTTATGAAATACACCAATATAAGAAACTCTATCAGTTCAGTAATCGATCACCTATAGGCAGTAGATATATACAAGAAAAGGACTATTTCCTTGGTCATCCTGAAGATCAGAACACCGGATAAACAATTTGACAGTTGTTTGCTTCAGTGCCTTTACAAACTTAAAGTTAAGTACAAACAATAAACAATAAACTGCAAGGCCAATTAACTTGTTGGCCATGTACCTTGTTGCCTTTGTCCCCTGGCTCTCCAGGATCCCATTCAAAGAGAAAATAATTAGCAAATTGTATTTGAAATTACTCTCAATGTCATTAATGTGATGCATTCTATTTTCCTCCCCACCATATTTCAGCCACATGTCTCAAGTTTCTGTTTCCTAAATGACTGTGTTGAGCTCCCCCCAAGCATGTTAATAGGCCATGTTTTAAAAAGAAACACATTTTAAATTAAGGGTCATATGACTAGAACTTGAGGAAGCATCTGCAGTTTGCTTTTGCAAATGGTCTGCGGTGAGGTGAAGAGGTTTTTTTGCAAACTTTCTGGAAAAAAATTTGTTTTTTGAAAATATTTTTTGGGAAGTTTCTTTCATTTGATAATGCTTTTGATTAGAGAATGAATATCCAAAATATTTGTGTAAGAGAGGCAGGAATACATCAATTTTTTAGCATGATGTTGTGCATCAGTAGAATCAGGAAAACAACTCAGCCTTCCTCTCTAGCTTTATGGCTCCTTATCACTCACATATTCCTCATTTCAAGGGACATAATTGGGTTTAATACCAAAATATCTATCAAAACCAAAAAAATGGTGTTCCCTCTTAATGTTCCAGATGTAACTAATTTCAGCTGTAAAGATCAGGAATGTGTAATCTTGAACTAAATTAACAGAATTATTTCCATGGGACTTTAAGATTCCTGTACTGATGGTTCTTTGTGGGTTCTTTTCCTTTCTTTTTGGATTTTTATCATATGTTATATCATTTATTTGGGTCTTAGAAGGTTAAGAAGTATGTCTAGGCCTCAACACCATGGTGCCTGAGTGTCTCCTAAATTATTAAAAACAGATATAGCAACAACATGAACATCTATTTTTATGTATAGTGCAATCGTTAGTACTCTGACCCCAATTCAGAAAAGGATGTATATCCGGGGGAGGGGGGGAAATCAACATATGTTTAACTAAACATTTGTATGAACTACATGGAAGTGGCAAGATTTAAGTGCACAACTGGAACTAAACAAGGTATTTCTGTGAATCATATATTTCATTGTATATTCGACTACCAGTGCCACAAGAAAGGAGAACTACAGAAAAACCCACTTGCTATTGAATAAAATATAATACAGGACCAGTTTCAAGACAGTTATACATTGCCTTTAAGTTACAAACGAGTATAAAATTTCTGCTTATCTGTTTCTCGCAGAGTGTGTGTCTTTCTGCAGAGCTTCACTCATTCTGACGGATGTGCATAAACGGAACCAGGAGTCAATGGTCCATTTATTCCAGCCACAAGAGAACAATCCAGAAGAAAACTTGAGCCTTAAATTAGTTGCAAGTAAATTAAAATTATAACTTCTGAGAATGATTTGTGGTCTTCTGAAACCGTAAAAAGATGAAATAGTACATTGATTTATATTCGCTTACTATGCCTTTGTCAGTTGCAGAAAAGGATCAGTAGTCAAAGTGATGATTTCTATGAGGAACTAGTGCCAAACTAAGAACTCTAAACTATGCAATAATAAAGCTACCAAGAACCCGTATAGAATTCAGCGACTCTTGGGAAACAATGAATTCAGTTTGAAGATGTTACACAGAGCTACAAAGCTTTTGTGTTTGTGTCAATAAAATCTAGTTGAAAACAAAGTTTGGTTTCCTTTCTCCAGTTTTCTAGTCACAAAGCCATGTGCTGCATCCGAACGAAACTGCCACTGGTTTGCTAAATATCTGCCCCATCCGTTTGACCCAGTTATTTTCCCCCTATATTTCTAAGAAAATAAAGTGCATCAGTGATTTTCACTCTGTCTCTGAAGACCCTTAGAGGTCTGCAGTCAAATTTTAAGGTATTTAAGAACAGCAACTCAGAAAAGCATCTCTAGTACTAATCAGCTTATGTTGGGGATTTAGAGGCTGTTGTCTTCCTGGAAAAAATAGAGAGCCTGCCAACAGAAGACTAAAACTCAGTTATTTCTACGTGCCTTTTGTTTGTGTAACTTGGCACGCATTTCCATTTTTGCATCCAGGTGCAGCAGCTAGATTCACATCCGCGTTCCTGGGGGCATTTGCACGAGTTTCCCTGTTCCAGTCACGTCTCCTAGCCAGGACAGGTTACAGCATTTGCACCGCTTATTGCAGGCTGCGAATAGCTACTGGTCTCACCGCTGACCACCTTGACTCTGAAGCCAGCCTAACCTTTGGTCTGACCCCAAACTTCAGCGAGATGAACTTCACTCTCCCACTCAAAAAAAACCTACGGAGCCACTAGGTGGCACTTTCCAAACATGGTTTTGCACACTCTGTCCGGCTGGCTACGGATCTGGGTCTGAATTGTGAGGTGCGCTGTAAACTTGTATCATAAATGCTGTTCTCCAAAACGTACACTGATTGCCCTCAACCACAGACATATTCAAAAGGCTGACAAAGCAAAACCTCCTTTTAACCAAAGACAGAATTTCTCCTGCCTTCCCCCATAGCTTCATCCTCTCTGAAACACAAAGCCATCGGTATATAACCATGGGCACGCTTAGTATGACATCAAATAACCCTTATAGGTTCTGTAAGGAGATAAACTTCACGACAGATGAGATATATGACATAGTGAGAGAAGCAGTCTCCTTCCTAGTTTGGAAACTATCTGAGAGACCAGATTTTCCAGCCATGAGCCTAGAAATCTATTGCATTTTGAATGTATTTTGTATGCGTCTTTCCTGTTTTATCCCTTCTCAGCCACTCACGCTAGAGACAAGAATTGACGAAGGAACTTGGTTTTAAAAACAGAAAATGAAGTCTTATTTTAGGCAGTAAGTTCTTCAGGGCAGGGCTGTCTGTCTCTCTTTACGTTTCCCTAGTGCTCAGCACCATGACAGTGCACACTGAGTGAAGCCTCAAAACTTTCCCACAGTGTAGATGATTACATTAAAAATAATCCCATCATACAACGTCGCAAGATGTTGCTAATTAGCCATTAGAAGTACAATGGCTACTTCTTTTACTCCAGGGCAGAAAAGATGGAAACATATTACCAGTGCAACAGAGGGCCACAATCTGTTTAGCCTCTTCATAAGAGTTTCATATCAAAATAGCCTTGCAACACCTGAAATACAGAAACTGCTAGGCTGTGTGCTGCTATTCAGAATTCATCGCCATGGATTGAAATTTTCTGGTTTTATTTCCACTTTCATTACTCATTGCCTACTCCTGTCTATAACATCTACCAACAATATGTCAGCAGACACTTTCAGCCCTTGAATCTTGTTATTTTTGAGAGCTCTGGATGCATAGTACATGGGATTAGCTAGGGTTTAATGGCGATGGGAGTCTTTGTTTTCATGGCAGTAGAAAGACTACCCTTATAAAAGCTATATGACCTCCACTCTTGAAGGATTTTCTGCAGATGGAGTAAAATGGATAATCCATGGAAGTACCTGTAGTGTGCTATGTATTTGGTTGTTCAAGAGATACTAGAAGCGTAAAGCTCTGGGGGAAAAGTTCTCACAGTTCCAGACTTCATGGTCGAGAAAAAGGGCAGAAGATCGCTGTATTCATGAACCAGACAAGGCTTTGTTCCACTAAGCTAGCATTTCGGATGGCATATGGAAATCTTGTTAACTGTGGCAATCTGCTTATAGTCTGCCAGGATTTAGAATTTTTTTTTTAACAAGGAAGCATTTTAAGTGCTTTCCAGGGTAATTTCTTTGTCAAACATGAGGAAAGACAGGTTATATGAAAATGAATGCATATTATGAAAATGTCGCATACACAAAAAATACTAAAAGAACCTCTTTAAGGTGCAAAGTTGAGCGTATCAGAGTCAGGAAATACCGGAATTAAGGTTACTTATGGACCATAAATTTGATTCCTTTGAGTCTACAAATTCTGTCAGTCTTTAATTTCATTATAATGGGTTGGTGGTGTTTCTTTCCATACCAGCCCTGGTTTACTGAGAACATATAACTGATTGTCATGTTATTTTGTTATCAATATATATTTTGTCTGCTGTCATTTGATGTATGATCCTTATCTGCTGCGCATTATTTAAACCCTCCTGTGAATTTGCTCATTAACTTTTCTAAAGCATTCATCTCTTGAATAGCTAAGTGCTTCATAAATCATTTATTTTCATAATACCCATGTAAATAGAGGGTAAATGAGACAACAAGAGATCTTACAGATAGGAAAGGAGGCAGAGAGATTAAGGTCAAAAACATTCCTTTTGGCTGCTTAGCGGGCAATTCCTACAACATGACTTTTTGCATATTTACCATTACATGTCAGTTTATGTAGTCAGGCAGGACTCTACTGGTGCTCATGCAGTAAACGAAACACAAACTATTTTTTCATGAGTTCTAAGTGACTCATTAGCATCAAGACTGGAAGAAGCAAACATGTTCAATGGAGAAGCACAGACATCCTAACTATATGACATCTTTCCTCCTTCTGCAACATCCTGCTTGATTTCCTAATGTGCTTTAATGAAACATCTGTGACAAAAGGGACAAATCCAGTCACAAAACAATGTCTTCATTACACAGCCTTAATTTATCCCCAGGAAAAGTTTCCACCCTGTGCCCTCAATGAGGTAAGACTTCTGTTGAAAGAGATTGATGGGAATAATTAAGGAATGTGTCCTAACGGTACCACCAAAGAGCCAAACAGACAGTGGAACAGCAGAAATTGCTGATTTTTGAGTTCTTGAATCTTAATCTTTTCTTGTATTACATGCATCATAATTTTCTAGTTTTTTGAATAGTAACTTGAATGCTTTATCCCTGTCAACCCCCCCAGCCACTGAAACTCCCTCTTGCATTATCATGTTAACACTTTCAGACATTAACAAACTTCCAACTTTCAACCAAACACATAGAATTCTGACAGAGTAAAAATGTCACAGTAGCAAAGCTAGCATTTTCTTTGTGGATCAGGCTACGGGGAACCGCCACATAGTACTTTACCAGAAAAACGGCAAACCTCTGGCATCACCTTCTGGTGAAGAAGAAAGTGTGCTCTGGCAGGCACAGATTCCTTTACCCCTTCAAAAAGAAGCAGTTCCATTCACCAATCCATATCATGCCCTTGTCATTCATCTTTGCCATCTTCTCCTTAGTTCTAGCCTCCTTACCTACTAAGCCTGCTTTTGACTTTTCCCATTGGCTCCAATCTCCAGGCCTTTTCCCCGCTGAGCTTGAGTCAGGGTCTCCCTCATTACCTATCTCCCTTCCCAGTTTCTGCGCCCAAACACCCGCGTTTCCTGTTCCTACTTCATTCAAGCTGTCTCCCGCTGCCCCACCAATGACTCCCAAAGTCTTCAACTCCAGGCTTGTTCAATCTCAGCGACCCCGCCTTTGTAATGCATTTATTTGTATCCTTCCCTGGATTTATCTGGGGAAATCTTCCCCGAATGTATGTGTAGAAGAAAAACATATTGTTTTAGGATTTACCAGATAGATCCTGTACCTTGGGACAGTTGGTCTATTACAGCTTTTGAAGCATTACTTTTTAGTTAAAAATTATCTACACATGTAGAGTATAGTTTATCAGAAAAAAAGAGGCTTTAGTGTTCTGAACTGACTTGAAATTCACATTTGTCATTAATTTATATCAACTATCCTGACTATCCTTAAGTGTAAAGGAGACCTTAGGAGAATGAAGCTTTGAACGTAGAACGAGCGGGTGCCTTTGAGTCATCTTACCACTTTGCATCTTTCACTAGCTTGACTCTTGACTGAATGCCTGAATAGGGTATGATACAAACAGATAAAAATCACAACACCTAACTGCAAAGAGAAAGTACAGAGGGTCAGAGACATCATTAATGGGGGGGCATCTCTTGATCAATGAATATTGTCCTTCTGTAGCATTTTCATGCAAAGCTACTAATAATACTGTATTCTTCCCCTATTTTAGAATTTTCTCGGTGGAAGTCATCCAACTCAGAGCAACAAGTATAATCATTCCATCCACTTATACTCTCTATTATGATGATCTTGCCATTATTGTTGCTATTATTCTTGTTTCTGTCAAGCCAGCTATTGTGCAATTTGGCTAGTGAATAAGATCTAGGATAATTAACAAGAATAGGTGGTGACATAGTGTAAGGCAGGAAAGAAAAAAAAAAAATCTAAGGAGCAAGGACCAAGGAACCATTTCATACAAGACACAAATTACGATACTCAGGATACTACTTCTCTCTCTTGTCGTATGATTTCTATAAGAAGAATTAAGACATTAAATAAGAGGATGCAAAGAATCAAATTTCTATTTTTTTCCCCTCTGGAGAAGTGAAAATTAGGTGTTTGCTTGCCTTCCTTTTCTTTTTTTCTTAAAAAAAAAAAAACCAAAACCAAAACCAAAAACAAAAACACACACCACACACCTCACATGTCAGTTAGACACTAGAATAAGGGGCCAGGTTCTAAAAATACTTTCCAGACTGAATGTCTCTGAAATTCTACTCACTGCAGTGTGCTTGGTACTCCAGGTACTGAAAATTTCTTCTTATTCAAGCACAGAATTTGAGCAAACCACTGTTAAATACTACATAAAGTATATGACCAGTATGTCTTCCAGAAAATACTTTGGTACACAAAATTGTTTCATTGTGGGCAAAAGGTGATTATCTTAGAGTGAATAGCTGTGACTCACAGTCTGACTAATCAGAGTCCGAGGGAGAAACAAAAGGCAAATTCAGCGAAACTGGTTCGCACCTGCTAAGGAACAGGCTATTTCGGTTCAAGTTTTGTTTATACGATGAGGTTGTTGGAGGGCACGAAGCTCCGGAGTACGCGGCTTACACGTTTCAGCATATCTCCCGCTCCTTCTCTGGATATCCCCCTTTGTTCAACTCACGCAGGGCAAAAGGAATTGCCGCACCCCTCTCCAAGGAGCGCGTTGTCTGGTAAAGAACGCGCGAGCGAGGGCAAGGCCTTGTCGCGACAGACCTAGCACGTAGGTCGTGAGGACGGACCTGCTGTCAGTCGCGAGGACACCAGCGCCGCATCCCGCGAACGAGAGCAGCGCCGAGCGCCCTCGCACCTTTTTGGGGGGACGGGAGCTCCCCTCCCCTCCCCTCCCGGGCCCGCGCCGCGCGTCAGCACCAGGGACAGCGCCCGCGCTAGCGCGGAGCCGCAGCCGGCCTGCCCTTACCCCGCGCGCCGCAACGGCCCTGCTGCGTGACGTGGGGCAGGCGACGTCACAGGCGCAGGCGGTAACTTTTATGGGGCCAAACTGAAGCAGCTGCCAGGAGGAGACGAGGTTTTTAGTACGGACTCAACTCAAGCTCTTCCGACGCCTCGCTGCGCTCATGAGAAATATGTGTCATTTGACAAGGATGGCTTGGAACCGCTGGGCTCCCCCGCCCCCAACTTCTTTTCCCCTTACATCTTTCTGTGTCTTACTGAATACACAGGATAGAATCAGGTACCAAAGGAGAACAGTCAAGCAGTGTATTTGCTGCTGATACAGGCAGGATTGACCGCAGATGACAAGATGACTAATAACTGTACAGCACAATCTGTTCGCCATTTTAAATCGCAAAGTTTATCAACAAATTTGTCCATTTAATATCAACTTTCTTTGCTTTCAAGTAAAGTTGCTGAAGTATTCTATTTAATTGCATTTGTCTGTCAAAAGGCCACATAGTGTCATTTTTCCAAATAGTTTGGGGGTATATATATATAAATATGAGTTCTACATCACTGCTACATTGGCTATATTGTACATTTAAATACACTGTATCATCTGTCATAAAAGTAGTCTTGATTCTGCAAATAAATGATGCAGTTTTCTTCATGAGTTGCAGAAAAGAAGCAAAATACACACACACACACACACACAAAGAGAATATGATCACTGCCTGTGACAGTAGCGGTGAGGTCCTGGAAAGCAGAGATAAGCATTTATCATGAGGGACAGCAGGAGATCTTTGTGAAGGCAATTTCAGTTTGTTATAAGAGATGCAAGGAAAGGATCTGAGAAAGAAATAGAAGAGGAGAGGTCAAGGCAGTGAGGTGAAAGGGGCAGCTGGAGTGAAAGAAAGAGGTGGAGTCGGGACTTCTTTCAGGAGAGAAAACAGGAGAGTCTGTGAAGCAATGTGTACTAAGAGGTGATGTGTTACGGAAAAGCTTTTCTGTATGTATGCCCATATATATATATATAAATACACATATTTGCAAAATATATCAGAAAAGGAAATATTTCATATTTGAAATAAGGCTGGATTAAAATTATTCTAGCAATGTTAAATGTCCTTTACTTGTCATTTCAGCACTTCAATGGGACACAGGCAATATTCCTCTGTTACAGATTTTTACATTTTCTTGTTACGGGAAAGAATAATAAAAAAAATACAAAAATCATAGCTATTAGTTAGATCCCAGATCATGCTGAGGTGAGGGGTGGGTAAAAAGACAAGAACCGAGCAGAGACACTACAAGAGTCAGACACGTTTGCATTTTGGAAGCAGGTATTTCTCACTATTTTGAGAATCGCCATAGGCATGGCTGGAGCACAAAAATCAGCACGCAACAGTTGCCAGGCAGTTACTGATGGAAAACTGCCTTGAAAAACCATTTCACCAGGGAAGAGGCAGTCAAGGAAGACAGGAGATATATACAGAGATGCAGCTATGAATGGCAAGTGTTAAAAGAAGATTTGTTACTATATGTGGAATTACTGGTACATATCTGGCCAGTGCCTTTAGAGGCCAGTAATTGGGAAATTATGTCTAACTCAAGCACAAAGGTATAGTAAACCCTCTCTTTTTTCCTTTTTAATATTTTTTACTAATTATAAGCCTGTTTGTATCTCAGTCTCCAAATATTATTATCAAAATTAAATGTGGAAGACAGTGTGGCTTTTAAAATAATTTATCCTGGTGACAGAACCTTACAAAAAAGATTTCCTGAAATGCACTGAGGCTATATCATTTTGGACTGAGCTTGCATTCTTATGGGCATCTATTTCCATGTCATACGGCAAGCTGGTCCTGTTTCTCTATTTATTAAGCTAATATTCATGGCATTTTTCAGAACTGCATGACAGTAAATTAGACACTTTATGTGACTGAAAAGGACAAAAGTATAGTGCATTTTGCATGTGAAGAGATGAGCAAATGTGTTTGTTCTTCTAACTTCAGGCTAGAGAAAGAAAAATGGAGAGAAAAAAAGATGCAAATACACTCATCCTACTGTCCTGTAATCACCTATAATTAAACGTGGACTTGCCTGCACAGTCATCTACGCGGGATATACTCTTGTCCTTCCACTATAGTGGAAGCTATATACAGTCATAAGTCTTGGCTTTCTAGACACTCTAGCAATAGTATAACAATGCATAGAATAGCTGCTGAACTGTCAGTGTGCGAGCAGCCTCACTGAGATTTGCACCTGGGAATATTCAGGCCATTTTTTGATCAATCCAGCTGAAACAGTGGGACCGTTCAAGAAGGGCTGTCACTAGAAACTGTGGTTCCGACTTCTTCCCTTTCACAGAAGGGCAGTTGGAAAAATACGTATCCTTTCCAGTATTACTTTAACACATCAGGGCTGTATTTGCTGCAGCATTGCTCCGAGACCGCCAATGGGCAATGGTGTGATCCATGAAACAAAACTGTTGCATCAAAATGTTGTCTCCTCTAAGAAGTGATTCCAGTACCACTAGCTCAGTATTTTGATTCTCTGTTGGGACTCTTCACTCTCTGGGCAAGTAAGAAATAAACTAAAATTTAATTCAGCCACACTTTCCACCAGAGCCACCGCACTAGACCCCCTTCTGCTCGCCTGAGATTGGCTCCTTTAACTTTCATTTCAGCAGTTCCCACATCAATGCAAAGTGCCGAGTTTAACCGCCTGATTTGAATAACCTTCTACCAAACATCCCATTTAAAATTAAATGGAAATGAAATGGAAATATTTTCATGTCCCAAGGGAGAATGCTCAGACAGATTGATAATCTGCAAGGCAAAACTGTACCTTAAAAGTTATTGCAGTGACACACACATCTGAGAGACGCTGCAGATACTACACGCTGCTAACTTGGGTGGCCTACTTGGGTAAGCAGTTGCTCCTCATGTATTACAAAACCATAAATATATGTACATATATATAATATACATACACATGTATCTATCTCTTATTACAACATATATTACAATGAAAAAGTTAAAATATCTTACTTTTATCAATCTTAATAAGAGATTGTACAAATCAAGTAACTTCTACAGAGAGCTGTAAACTGTTGGCTTTTAAGACCTCTAGCCTAAAAGAGTAACATGTTACCAAACAGCTACAGGGTCAAAAATATTTTCAGCCTGAAACAAAAACTGGGAGACAGAAAGTTGCTGCTTAAATAAAGCAAAAAAGCCCTGACTTTCTGACGCATCAAGGTAACGGGAAGGTTGAATAAGTTGCTGCCATTTCAGACTTTTAAGCCACTGCAACTGAAACAATTTGTTATGGTAAGTTTTGTTCCACTTTTAAAGAAAATTATTTCAGAGAACCACTGAATCATTAAAGTCGCCTGTTTTCATCACTGTGTTGATCTGTATTCATTCATGCTCAAAGGCAACAAAGCACTTAACCATGTACATAATTTTAAACATGTCTTCAGGCTCTATAGCATCTTAACTCAAAATTAAACCTGGAAGTGATGCATTGAATCAGTGCTTCCAATAAGTGACAACTCCTTTCTCCCTCCCAACCTTTTAAGAAGAAAAGGAGGCCACCCTTCTTACACCTCAGAAGGATATTAAAGTAAGCGACCATCCAATAAGAGGCAAAATAGCGCTACAGTTAAGAAACCTGCCAAGCAAAGAGGAAGTCACTTGCAACTTAATGAAACAGCAGAAAGGAATCCCAAAATCCATAAAGGAGGACTGATTTTGCAGAAGATGGGGATTAACAGTGAAGAGGCAAAATATCCAGATGACACAGAATTATTTAGAGCAATGAGAATTAGGGAGATTCATTGAAATTTTTAATGATCAGGAGGTACCAGAGCTGTTATAATTCGGTGTTGAGAAAGTGTGAGATAAGGCACATGAGGAGAAATAAACATGCAGGAATGGCTAGGTGCCTATAGCCATCTAGAAAAAGAGCTGGCCATTCACATAAGTCTAGTTGCCACTGAAACCACATTGAAATTGTTTTTGAAAAATGTATTATCAAATATTTTTGCATCCAGTTTTATCTCGTAAGTCATTGCAAGTTATTATGCCTAGTGTCTCTAGTGTCCAGTCCTGGGCTCCTCAGTACAAGAGAAACATGGAGCCATTGAAGAGAGTTCAGTAAAGAGACGCTAAGTTGACAGAGGGACTGGAGCATCTCGCATATAGGAAAGGCTGGGAGAGCTGGGACTCTTCAGCCTGGAGAAGAGAAGGATTGGGCGAATCTCATCAATGTACATAAATACCTGAAGGGAGGGTGCAAAGACGACAGAGCCAGGTTCTTTTCGGTGGTGCCCAGTGACGGGACCAGAGGCAACAGGCACAAACTGAAACACAGGAGGTGCTGTCTGAGCATCAGGAGACACTTTTGCACTGTGAGGGTGACCAAGCACTGGCACAGGTTGCCCAGACAAGTTGTGGAGTCTCCATCCTTGGGGATACTCAAAAGCCTTCTGAACATGGTCCTGGGCAACCTGTTCTAGGTGACCCTGCTTGAGTAGGGGGGGTTGGACCAGATGATCTCCAGACCTCCCTTCCAACCTCAACTATTCTGTTAACCTATGTCATTAAATGAATGTTAGTGATTGAGTTTAACCTGCACTCATTTGTAAAGACTGCAGTTAAAGGGATTTATATCGAGAGTTCTGGGTGCAATAGCCAAGTGAAACCACTAGACAGAAGAGGCAGGCAGTGAAAATTACCATGCATTGCAGACCAAGACACCTGAAATCCTGTTTTAGTTGAAACCATTTTCTGTTATGCTTTGCATTTTTTAAATGTTGAAGTTCTGTTAAATTCCGTCTTTATCTGTATCTCTGTATATTCAGTAAATATTACTCTATTCAGCAAAGTTTTGCTTTTGATCCAACATCTAAGACTAATATTTTGCACTTGCCTGTTGATTTCACAAACTCAAACAAAGAACCTATATATCTCAGCAATGTTCAAAATCAGAGGCTCTTCCTCCTTCATAAAAGGCTCTGCGTAACCTCCTCCGGACAGGAATGCCTAGTCTTGCTGCCAGTTGATCTTGGTTACTCACATTCCTGAGCAGATTCAGTAATTAATAGTTCCTAAACACTGGGAAGAATTGTTACTCAATTACTTCTTTCTACTTACAATTTACAGAGCCTCTTCAACCATGTTATTTTTAGTAAGTGACCAAAAATTAGACAGGCAAGCACAAAAGTAAGCCATGAAGAAAATTATGCTAACATGTTTTCCCTTAATATATTTTTAAGCTTACCTTAAAAAAAATAACCCAAAACTTTATTATTAGATACATTTTTAAAAAAATAAAGGAATGTTAGAGGTGTAACATTTTTAGGTTTTTTCCTAAGCTTATTCGGTTACAGAAACCCTCTAGTCTGAGATTTTTTTTTTTTTAACTCACAGTAGTTTACTGAACTATTACACTTTTTGTAAGTGATCTCCAGGTTTTAACAGTGATTTTAAAAAGAATTGTAATCCAGGTTAGTGTCTAAGCCTAGTACTTACCATTAGGCATGCACCCAAGTTCTGCATATCCCAGATATTATAACTAAGATGGTAAAAAGATTTCCCTCTCTGGGGGAAACATATTCTTATACTGTGGGCGAGTATTTCAAGCTCTCCCTGAGGGCTGTCACTCAAGCTGCTAGAGGTGTTTTTGAAAAAAGAGCAAAAGACTAAGTGCTCCCTAGAAAAAAAGCTGTCTGAAAAGGCTGTGCTCTCAGCACTCCACCACAAATTCTGAGAATGAAATGTCTACAAGAAGCACGTGGAAGCTAAGTGATTCCTAGCAAAGAGTTGACATTGGTTTTAGCTAAATAAGGCTCTGTGCCGTAACTGCAACAATAGAAGTATGTCACACCTCCATTACAAATTCATTTTTGAGTTGTCACAGGCATTCCAGTTTCTCTCCTCTAAAAACACATCCTAAGTCAACTTTTGCTGGCCTGTAATAGGTCACTGAAAATGCAGGCAAGTGCCAGTTATATTTCTTATTAGGGGAACTGTTGTCTAGCATCTGAATTCCAGTTGCCCAGAAGAGAGAGTTTTGCATGGTTTCTCTGAGAAACAACACACTTCCAATCTTGGCAGGAAGCCATTGACACTCACCAAGAAAAGAATCTACTTGGTTTACGTTTTTTCTTTATGCTGCAATGCAGCATTGTATTGCGTCTGCGTACCAAAAATACTGCAGTCTTTTACCTAACAGCAAATACCAAACAATGTACAATAATGGAGGTGGTAAGTCTTCCTGAAGAGTAACTGCTCTTCTGTCTTTCGCTCTGCAGGTTATTATGTTGTTGCCTTGGCTTAGTGCATCATCTTCATAGGATCATGGGACCATTCAGGTTGGAGGGGACCTCAGGAGGTCACCTAGTCCAACTGCCTGATCAAATGCAAGGCAACAGTATGAACTCAGAACTGTAGAACTTCTGAAGAGGCCACAAAGACGCTGTAGTTTTGCCATGAGGTAGAAAAGTTTGTCTTTCTCATCACACAGGTCCTGAGTGTCTTTGGCTGTACCAGCAGGTTTCTTCTGTGACATAGATAACAGTGGGGACCTGGACTCTAGTCTGTCTTGCTGTGGAGTCATTCCACATCAAAGAGCAGCTGTCTGCACACAGTTCAGGTACATGATATTAAAATCAATTAAATTAGCTTGGCTAAAGACAAAAATAAACAGAGTGCTTCTATTTTTATGATTTCCAGTTAGTTTACTGATATTTTCAGTAGGTTTCCTGGTGTTAAACTTAAACCTTACTCTAAGCAGTCAGACAGTGAATCCAATTACTGAAACACCAGTAGATTAAGATGCAAGTGTACAATAACAACTAATGGAAAGCTATAGCAGAAATGAAACCAGCATGGAACTGACACTCCTAGCTTGCAAGGCTGGGATCTGACTTTAACTCCTCAAAAGGTGGGTGCCTAGCCTAGCCGATCACCTAACTTACCTCCAATGGGTAAAAATAAAGAGACAGGCACTGCTGATATGCACTATGTGATTCAGAAAACTTATTTAGATATTGCTTCTCTTTTTTTCTCCTGAATATAGAGGATGCTTAGCTAACTAGCTTAATATAGCCACTTAACATTTAGATGACTAAAGCTAGATGGGATTAACCCTGTCTTTGGTGTGCCATAAATTCAGTTATACATGCCTGTAGACCTTGAAGCCCAATGGGATTGGTATATACCACAGGATGAAAGACCCAGAAACACTGGGCTAACAGGCTGAAAGAAGAACTTTACTGATGCGCAAGAGACATTCATCTTCATTGTTACCAGTATCTCAAACGCGTATTAGGTTATGATGGGACCGATAGGCAAACAGCCTCAGAATCCTTCCCAGCTGCCCCTGAACCTGGAAGTACACCCTTCAGTAGCTATGAATCAGGGAATAAACAAAAGATGACCACCACAAACATGCCTTACATCACAGACTATTCTAACACATATTATGTGGAGGAAACTACTCATGCCTACCATGAGTCCACATCTGCTGGATATGACCCACAGAAAGCAAGCTATACCTATCCTGCTCCAACAGAGACCTACAGCACTGCCAGAGGGGCCACAGCCTCCACACTGTTCAACAGGAAGAAAGAAGTCGCAAAGGAACAAGGCGCGTGGCATGCTTATTCCTGTCCTACAGTATGCTGTGGCAGTCAAGTACAATACCCATGCGGCAGAACATTCAAATGCTAGTTTTCATGGACTGAGAATATATATGGCTGAATAAGGCAAAGAACATTTTATTCAGGTAGTATTCCAGACTCATTGTTTATGTCTCTGATATTAGACCTCTGACACAAGCAAGACCATTTGGAAACTGAAACTAAAGAAAAAAAACTGTGAACTTTCTTATGTAATTACATTTCACACTGAAAGATGACTATACTTCTGCTCCATACATCTGTACTGTCAGGTCCATTTATTTTCAGATAGCATTCCAAGTTTGTTTGTTGTTTGGTGTATTTTGTGTTCTTTGTTTTTAAAGTTCCAATGTCTCACTCTTCTATAGTTGAAACTAACTGGGCTACTCTGCTATTTATCCCTAAGAACACCTCCTGTCTTGGAGGTGGCTTTTCATCCAAACTTTTCAAATAACACAGCTGTTGTCCTTTCTTTTAAAAAAAAAATCTCTTTCAAGTATGTTTTTTAATTTTATTATTATTATTTGTCTACTTCAGTCATTGATCTGTTGGAACAATTCAATGTAGCCAATGGTTTTGGAGTCTATGTTGTTCCAGGATCACAGAGTGACCTGACAGCATATCAGCTTGGGTCAAGTGTGCAAATCAGAAGAAAAAAATCGGGTATGCAAAGTGACATTGGTAAACACTTGGGCTTTTACACAGACATTATACAAGCCCTTTCTCCTACTATGACCTTTGTCAGCAGTGAACCCAAGCATAATTGACTGCCAAACTATATACTAAAAACAATGCACCGTATCCACGTCTCCTGAAAATCAGTATATTTCCACTGGGTTTAGTGGAACCTGCAGGTCCAGTTCCTTCTGATTCAGATTTAAAAATATATTATGATAATATGAGAATTATAATATTTTATTCTACACATTTGTCTGGATATTTCTCCTTCCTCAAGAGTGTTACAATGCATTTAAAACCCTGTTTGGTACATTTATCCCCCTTCTACTGACAACCATAATTCCCCATGCCAGGTATCATTAATGGGAAAAAAAAAAAAAAAAAAAAATCAAGGGGGCTTCATATTGTTGCAGTGACAATAAAGAATAAATACTTCTAAAATTGTCCTGTGGTTTGTTTCCTCCATTGTCTCCACCTTTCAGAATGAGAGGGAATGCTTCTAAGATGACGTGGGACCTCTGGGAGATAAAGGACAGAGACAGGGCTGACCAGTTCAGGCTACATTTCCATGGGGAGAGCAAGGCAATTAGTATCTACCATGCAGCTGGAGAAGGGTCTGGCAGTGAGAGTACCATCTTTGAGAACATGGGGAAGGTTTTTGATGGAGCCTGGCACAAGCTTGCCCTGAGTGCTAGGGGAAGCCAGCTCACTGTGCTCGTAGGCTGCCAGCTGGCAGGCACAGCCCCTATCAGTCACTACGGAGCAAAGAGGGCAGATGGAGATGGTGCCCTGGCAAGGTGAGCCCAGGACAACGTTACTCCCTGGGTGATCATCAGGGCCTTATTGTGTACATAGAGCTCCGCTTGACCTCAGCTGCCAAGAGTTACCCTATGCACAACTTTAGCTGGGTATTGTAATAGCAGGAATAGCAGGAATTTATTACTTCATTAATGTTTACCTTTGGGATTACTGTCCACTAGAAGCAGATCTGCGGTTAGCAGTCTGAGAACAGTGTTTGTTTTATTTCAGGTGCAAAGGATGTGGTCCACAGTAACTAGAAGTGACTAGCTCAAAATTTTTCAACCCTTCTGTTTAACAAAAGAGACTGATGAGCGTGCTCTGCCCTCTGCTTTCGTTCCTCCAAAATACAGAACGAATCTCTGTTCCATAGCCAAAATAACCCTGGAGACTCAAAACAGCAGTCATGGCATTCCCTCTGTGGCCCTGACTTGCTACAGAAAGCCACCACTGGAACAATACAGGACCATCCAATCTGGGAAAAGTAACACAAGATTTCATAGACAAAAAATTTCTAGAAACTCACTCCCAGCTGAGATCACTTCAGACCTTAACACTCTCCAAACTAAACGCATAACATGTTTCCTTGAAGTTTAATATTTCCACAATTAGTTCTTCAGATGCAAGCACCACAGCACCAGAAATCCTCTCCATCCCATGCAGACAAATCCACAAACCTACCAAGCTCCTTCTCCCACAAACTGGGAATTAATTATTACACTTAGTCCTATATTTGGGAAATGCTCATATACACTAGTGAAGGTGTCTATATGGGTAAGCAGACAGACTGGAGCTAGACTGCAACTGTTCAGGAATTTTAAAACATGTCTTCCTATTGATTTAGCCTGTAGGTTGATGTGCAACAGCTTGAACTTCATGTAGATCATAACATGGTAGCAGAAGAAACCTGCTGTGAAGTTCCTGGGGTGGTGAGCTGACTGCAAACAACACATCCTTGTGGTTTCTTTTCACTGTTGTTCTTTCCTTCACCTCTTCTCTTCCTTACAGGAAGATGAGCAGGCAAGTTTCTTACTTTATGGATTTGTAAATATGGAAATTAGACATACATATTTTCTCCTGCTTAGAACACACAAGGAAAGTGTATGTCAAGTACTGCTTAAATGTGCCAAGTTTAGCCTAGCTACGCTCTACTAATTTTCTTTTCTTGTTACATGTTTCTTCCCTTCCTCACAAGGGTGCTAGTTCAGGATACATGGAAACTCCAGCAGATTGCGGCAGTGTTTTTAGAGAGCCAGGTCATGCCACTCCACCTCATAAGGAGGTTAGAAGGACAGACATTTACCGATTAAAGTAGAGCAAGCCTCTGACAGCACATGAAGCATTAGGGGGTTGCAAAAAAATGTATACTCATTTGCTTAAAAGATTGAGTTTGTTTGAAAATATTAAAGGACTAAGGTGAAAAACTGGTCCCACTGGAACCAGTAGTTGGTTCCCTGTTCTTTTTGTAGAGCCAGAACTTCATCCTAGATCTCCAGGAGGCAAAGCCTCTCTCCTTATAGCTGCAAATCAAAGTATTTCTAATTCCCCTTAGTTTACCTAAGATTACAAACAGGTGTGGTTACTCTCATTGGGACCTGTATTTGAATCTGAGTGTAAATTTCAGCTGTAGGGCCCCTGCAAATTTAAGTTTTGGAGAAGAGAGGCTTTTTCTAGTCTCTGAATATTTTCCTTTAACTCTTCACAGGCACATTCGCTTTTACCAATAGTGATGCACACTGGCTTGGGGGAAGGATTCATAAATATCAAAGGCAGTACAGTGTTAGTAACCTACAACCTATTCACACAACACCCTTAAATATTTCTGGCCTGAAGTCTCAACCCCACTCTCCTGCCTCTGTGATGTATGGTACATTATCATGTTGCAATGACCCATCAGAGGTGCTGATGTATAGTATCCCAATCCATTACTGATTTACATTCCTTGTCATCAAGTATGACTCTGGAACCATTCCTTCACACGGGACTCATGCAGCATAGTCTGAAACACATTATGTCCAAGGGAAGTCAGAAGAAGTGAAGACTGTTCTCACAATCATGTCTTACCCTCCAGAAATGTTTGCGTGCTCTTCATTCAAGGGATGAAGATGAAGGGCATCTAGATACTGTAGGGAAAAATGGAGCAGCTCACGTATGAGGAAAGGCTGAGAGAGCTGGGACTGTTCAGCCCAGGGAAGAGAAGGTTCAGAGCAATCTCAATTTGTACAAATGTCTAAAGACAGAGCCAGGCTCTGTCAGTGGTGCCCCGTGACAGGACCAGAGGCAGTGGGCACAAACTGAAACACAGGAGGTGCTGGCTGAACATATGGAAACACTTCTTTACTGTGAGGGTGACCAAGCCCTGGCACAGGTTGCCCAGACAGGTTGTGGAGTCTCCATCCTTGAAGATACTCAAAACCCCATCCAGACATGGTCCTGGGCAACCACCTCTAGGTGGCCCTACTTGAGCAGGAGGGTTGGACCAGATGACCTCCAGAGGTCCCTTCCCACCTCAGCCAGTCTGTGATTCTGTGACCACAGGGAGGACAACTGTCCAGACATTTATCTGGCAGATGCTTAGAAATGAAATAATTTTTTTCATGCTCTAACTTTATTCCCACTATAAAAGCCAGTATCTTGCAGTTGAGCTGGAGCTAACAAAAAGTGATAGGGTCTGTTAATAACATGAAATGCCAAGAATTGCTATAAGAAAACAGAAATTACAAGAAATCAGTGATTGCAGTGTGATTGACACTGCTGCCTGCTTCTCCACCCCACGCCCCCACAAGTCACTAACACCTCCATTGATTTTTATCTGGACAGCTTTTCATCCAAAATTCCTTCTGCATTTAGGTAGCAAATGCTTTCTTTATCAGATTATAAGGATTATCTTCTGGCTGGTAGTACTAAAAAGGAAAGTCTGGTAGCTTGGCTGAGCACCAAGAACATCCACAACTAACACGTAAGGTATGATTCTTACACAGCCTCTCAGTGAAACACTACAGGACCATTATGGTTTAAGATAGATGCTTTCTTTTCCTATTCATTTCCCTCCCCAACAACCTGCTTTTAGCCTAGCCTAATACATGCATATACATAAAATTGTAAGGCATATGGTATGCGTGAGTTATTGCAGAGCGTATCACCATTGGGCACCAAGTGTTGTATAACTACCTTTACAGAAGCACTTTCATCCTTTCTCCATCTTTCAGGACTACTCATGGTACCAGAATGTCAGCTTGAAAATTATTTCATCTTATCTGTGATGACCCTGCTCCAGAGTAACCAATTAGTACTTGCTTTATAGTTGACAGGTTGACTCAGACCCGGTAGGCTCTGAAAGATCCTCTGGCTACTCAGGGACTATGGTAAGTTATCAAAAACTTTAACCAACACATTTAATTATAATCCATGTAGTTTCAAAACATATACCAGTTGCTCTGTTCTTTTGTTCCCATCATTAAATATTATCTTTTTTCAGATGCCAGGTACCAGGGATTAGGCAAATTGGTTAGCGGGACTTCAATAGCTTTGGTTTTGTGTGGTTCCAAAAAGAAAGATGTTTTACCACACAGTACATGGGTTTGAAACTTCTTACTTGTATAAAAATTACATTAATAACTGTTGGGTTTTCTGAAGAAAAAGGTAAAGTTGGTTCTTAAGGTAGGGAAGCCAATATTTTACATTGCCTCATATCTCACCTTTAATACTAAGCTTCACTTAATTAGTACATAACCATATCACCCTTGTTTACCTGTCTTGTTCACTCGCAAATTCCTGTCCTATATTTAGATTGCAGTATTTCCCAGTCCAAGACTATCTTTTGTTAGTCGTTTTGATGAAGCCAAGCAGTGCAGGGCTCTAGTAGTTCACTGACCTTTTCCAAAGTTTTGATGAATTCGTACTCAGTAAGGAATAACACCTAACCGTGTGTACGGCGATGCTGAGAAATGAAGAAACAATTGATTCAATGTGTCTATTTTTAACTGTCTGAATTCTCCATCACAGGGAGATCCTAGTTTGCCAGGTTCACAGGGTATATCTAAACCAAAAGATGACAGGATACACAATTAATACCTTGCATTTTTACATTGTTTGCTGGAAGCAGCTAGGTAAGAATCATTGTAATCATAGTGGTCATTCAAAACCCAAAAGTAATAGCTGCTTTTGCATTCCAGGATGGTATTGATAGAAGTGAGGGAGATGGTTGCTCATGTGCCAGAGAGAAGGTATGAAATATCAGCCTAATTACCATTTACATTTATGAGATTTGATCTTGTTGCTGTGTTCATATAAAACAGAGGTCCAGAAAAATGAGTATTCTCAATAGTAACATTTCACTGCAAGTAGACATTTAATCATGATACCTTTTGGCAATGTCATCCTTAAGATAAATTTCAGTTCAAACATCAATGTGTCTTCTCCTCTATGCAAGTGACATACTCTTCATGTTTACCAGCTCCCACCAATTTAGTGCACCGAGACACATCAGTGCTCATGAAGTAGCTAAAACAGCCACTGGGGCCCACCACAGCTCCTAGATATTCTCTTTAGGTATGGCTTAACTGTCAGCAGAAGCCAGTCCTAAATCCACACCATTCCTGAGCAGCTATACCTTTTCTATACATTTTCTTTTTTTTTTTTTTTTTAAAAATGCATTGGTTTCCAGCTGCATCTGTTCTCTGCTCAGGCTATATAAGAAGAGTCAGCAAAAGCAGGATGAATGCAGGATTCCCCTTTAAATCACAGCCCACACATAGAACAGCATAATTTGCATGTGAAACTACATCCTCAGATAATCTCAGGGAGCATGCAGAATACATTGGCTGAAAAACATCACTTTGCTCAGAGACATCAAGTGCCTGAGAGCACTGGCTAAAGCCAGAAACTTTGGCCTGGATTTACAGTAAGATCTTCACAGGACATTTTATTAGATGTAAATGGACTAAAATAATAAAATATTGGATTGGATTTGTATTTTGGACTAGGGTCCTGGAAGAACACTGAGGAAAAAAAAATTATCTCTAAGAATTGATGGACCCAAGGTAATTGGTTGATGGCATCACTGCAGAACCAGCCTACCAAATCCAGCTAGATGTAAATAGAATTAACATCAAATAGCCTTTTAAAGGAAGAGAAAGAAGCAAAAGTCATGTCAAAAAACAGCTCAAGAAGAAGATGAGGTTGGACAGGAGAATTCATGTAAGCATATGTATAAAAGGGAACAAGAACTGTCAGTACATCTTGCATCAGCTGCCCAGATCTTTGGGACATAAAGGTCAATAGGCCAAATCTCCAGCTTCACTGTTTTCCAGAAAAGAACAGTTGCTTGTACAGGGTTAAGAAGCAAAAGGAAAATAATCCTTTACTGGTGGCACAAACCCAGGAACAAGGAGGAAGAAGGGGAAGAGCTGCATACAAGGGCTTCTCTTGGGTCACTGGGGTTCTTTGATGATGTGGCACGATCCATTGCTTGGACCTGTGTCTTCAGATTAGGGACTTGGCCTGACAAGAACTGTAAATTGTTTCTGAACATCATTGATCATGGAAAGAAGCTGACTGGCAACTTCAGTCTATGTCCAAGGCTAGGAATATGGGTAATGCATACTGCATTGAGAGGCCTCCTAAAGAAGCAGATTTTCTCCATACAACAGCTCTCCAGGTGTGGCATGCTATCTGCACTGCCCAGCTCTGGCTACTCCAACCCTTTCCCTAGGGGCTGCTAACCTGAGGTAGTCCTTGCAGTGAGAGGGACCCAGATCCCTAGAGGTGCACACAGCAGCCTATCCCTATGTCCTACGTTCTTCAGTTTGATTAAGCTTTGAAAGCACCAGACATCAATTTTGCTGAACTTGGTGTCACTGACTGGCACATGGCTTCATATGAATCTAGAGTGAAACAGGGCAAGGAGAGAGGCACTTGAGCCCAATTTGAACTGATCTTGCCCTATTGCTTTATCATATTAAATCTGGTACCATTTTGAGAACTCATCATGGCACAGAATTTGTAGTGAATTCACAAAGGGCTGGCTGTGGAGGCTAAAGGAGTACAAGTATAATTTAGTGAGGAATAAAAAATTGCGTTGGAATAACAGCTCTCCAGCCTTCATCCCAGGGCTTCCCTGGTGCTAATGAACCCAACTGTCTACCTGGAGAGATGGTAAGTCTACAGCAGGACAAACCATAAGTTGTGCCTATGTCGGTGCTGAGATTGGGCATCCTGAACATGCAAACCCTTCGTGCATTCCCAGTCAAATAAGTTCACAGAAATCTTGCAGAACTAAGTCACAGCAGATGTAGGTGCTATCACCCTACAATATACAGAACTATTTGCTTTGGTGTGTGCTCACTCAAGTAGTCATAATGAAACCAGTAGGAACATTAGCAATGAGGCAGGGCTTATCCTAGTGCTGGTGCTCCCAAGAGGCCCAGAGAGGCACCATACATCCTAGCCCCCACCACTGTAACAAAAATGCTTTTACAGGGACCAGGTCACTATTCCTGCTCACTCATGGAAGTACCTTTCCCCAGAATAAGCCCTCCTGACTCCAGCAGGACTGAGCACTCAGGAACCTAGAAGACTGCAAAAATCAGGCTTAAGGAGGGATTCAGTGACTTTCATCAGGCTTAGCTAAAAGAATAGGACTACCAAGAGTTGTCTACTCTTTAAGGCTGCTATTTCTGCACAAGCTACTTAAGAAGGGCACAAAGCACTTGGGCAATCTCGCTTCATCAGTGGAAGGACAGGATTCAAACATACAGCTACATGGTAGACAGACACACTGTAGCCTTGAGGAGATTTTATTCATTACTGCAAAAATTAAGGAAGTTATTACTATACAGGGTGATTAGTCCTGACTGTGGTCTTTGCAAAACAGCCATTCTGAGATTGAAGACTGATAAAAGCTTATAAAAGGCGATTTTCTGATGCTTTTTATTCAAAGGATCACAATCTTTTTGATGTTGTACACTGCGTACCACACAGTTTCAGGCAACTCAATTACACCACCATTCTTTTAATTTTGCTTTACCTAAGGTTATACAGGAGATATGGGAGAGACAGGAGAAGACAAGCGTATGATATAAGACAAGGTCTATTTTGAGTTTGATCCTATGTCATTGATATCAACAGTGCCAGAAATTTCTGCAAAATCAATTGTAATTTTTAAAAACAAGTGATTTTTAGGAATCCATAATGAAAACTTTTTATCCTATTTTTTCCCTTTTTGGAAATTGCCAGCATCCTTGCTGTGAAACAGCACCTTATTCTTCCTCCTGGAAGAACTTCACTGCAGTACTTTGGCTTCACTGCGTAATATCGTGCAGAAAATGCCATTTCCCTGGTTCGCTGAAAGGCTAACAAGATTTTCTCTTGGGGGGGGGGGGGGGGGCGGGGGGGGGTGAGCTGGAGAATGGAAAGGAACAAACTGTTCCATACATTGTTCAGTTGGCCTAAAATCAAAGTTATTCTCTCATGCCTGAAGATGGCTAACTAAAAGCATGTAAGTGGAACATGATGTGTAAACTTCCAGCTTTGAAGCAGTTCCTGCTCTATGTTGGAAATAATTGTCTAGCGGTATCAAAGCAGATTATTGGAGAGCATTAAATTCACTTAGATATACAAACAAAATCAAAAAGATCCTCCGCAACACTGAAATATTGAGCAAGATGGGGAGCTTTATGTGAAGTGCTTTGTTATTTCCAGGGTGATAAGGGTATGTGGTATCTGAGGAGTAGATGGCAGTCCAGGAAAGCACGCGAGTTAGGGTTCACTTCAAAATGCTAATGAAGCCAGTTTTCAGGCACGAAGAGCGTACCCTGACAGAGATCTCATTGTTTCCTCAGAGCGCATCGGGGATCGCAGGCCTAGGGGGTAAGACAGGATCCCTGGGACCAAAAGCCAATACGGCATGGCTAGCGCATGAAATCAGTTTTAGCACTCACAGTAACCGGGACGCAGAACAAAAAGAAACAAAACGATAGCAGAAAGTAGCATCTTCCAGGGCTTTACCTTCCAACAGTACATGACTGACTTTACAGCTAAAAGCCTTGCCAAAAATCGGAGTGGCTAAAGAACTCCAGATGATTCCTACAGCCTAATTTTTATTATGATTACACCAAGAGGCTTGCCGCATAATCCAATAATATCTTTGGCTATTGCTGCTGCCTTCTAAGCTTCTCCTTTCCTGCTAGTTAGGGTTGCTGTAAAAATGAGCTAGAAATAGACACTTTATCGTTCCTCCAGAACTAAAAACTAAATAAAAGACGTTCCATAACCCGAGATGAGTCCAGCTTAATAACTCTCTTAAGATTCACCTTAACTGCCTAGTGAGCTTGGATCAAAGCCTATTACCATTAGCTGCCCTTTTCCAGAAGTGAACGATCCCAGATGTTTTCAACTGCCTTGGCAGGAGCAAAGGGTGAGCAAGGTCAAAGATGCAAGAAGACTGGGCCTCATTGTGCTACACAGCACAATCCACTTCTTCAGTGGTGGAGCCTGGGTACCAGTTTTAGGGCCCAATGTGGTACAAAAAACATGATTACACATAAATGTCAGAGAAGTGGAAATACTCAGGAAAGTGGAAACATTCCAGAATTCTGCTATTTATGGCATCAAAACAGGCTTTTGAAAAGCATTAGTTCTTCATTTTCAACAACTGAAAAACTCTCCACATTTTTAAATTTAAAAATAAGGGCAAATGACCTTTAATTGCCAAGTTGATCGTTATGAAAATGCTTGGGGTTTTTCCTCCACTCTTCCTTAGTGAACTCTGGGAAAAATCAAACACATACAATTTCAGTAAAGCAAGATATAATGACTAGTTTGTACTTCAGCATTTTTCTTAGAGCATCTCAAAGCACTCCATTGAAATTTGTGGTTAAAATCCTATGGTACTCCTTTGTAATAGATGCAGCAAATAAATAGCTTTGATAGGTCCGGAAACCTGAGGCAGAAACAACTTGAGTAAGCTGGCCAAGTTCGGAAAGGAAGTCTCTGTTAGAACTGGGATTAGAGCACTAGTTTCCTGATGCCCAGGGCTGTGCTCTGGCTGTCTAGAAGGTGCCTCCACAGGAAAAGCACAAATGACTACTATGACTGCATTTAGCCTATCTCAAATTAAAAACTGAAATAGAAGCTCTGACAGATGATGCATCTGGAAGAAGAGCAATGTCTCTCTTTCTATATGTAGACTTTCAACAGTAAAACACTGGAGCCTGTGAAACTACAGCTTATCAGAGAATAAGTTCATTTGGAGAAAAGGAGGCTGAGGGGAGACCTTTTGCTCTTTACAAGAGGTAAAGGAAGGTTGTAGCAAGGTGGGGGTCGGTCTCTTCTCGCAAGGAAAAAGTGATAGAACTAGAGGAAACAGCCTCAACTTGCACCACGGGATGTTTAGATTGGATATTGGGAAAAACTTCTTCACCAGAAAGGCTGTCAAGCACTGGAACAGTCTGCCCAGGGAAGTGGTTGAGTCCCCATCCCTGGAGTTATTTAAAAGACAGGTAGATATGGTGCTTAGGGACATGGTTTAGTGCTGGTCTTGGCAGCGCTAGGTTAACGGTTGAAGTCAATGATCTTAAAGGTCTTTTCCAACCTAAACAATTCTATGATTCTAAATACATATGTAGCAGTGCGTGCCTGTCCATGTGCCAGCACAGTAGGAAGCAGTGATTTTTTTTTTTTTATTTTTTTTTTTTTTAACTACTTCAAATGCCATTTCCAAGCTGCTGCAAAGCCTGAGCAGGAAAGACAGCAATCTGGAGGGAAGCTGGCAGATGGCAGGAGGATGCCATGGTGCTACGGTCTAACTGCACCATCTCAGGCAAACACGCAACTACAATCTTCTTGTGAATGATGTGGATATTGGGGTGCAGCTGGGACTAAGGCAAGCATCACCTCCCTGCTACAAGCAGAGTCCTACTGATCCCTGGGGCAGATGCACAGGGCCAGTGCTGTGCAGCAGCAGCTCAACAGGACATGATGAAGCATGGTCACCTGAATGTGCTTCCAAGGTTGCCAGCAGGAGGGGAAAGCCTTGTTTGTAGGAGTTGCTTTTGTTTCCAGAGGGAAAAAGGAAAAAAGTCATCTTGAATATTTCTGGACACCTACTTACCAAAACTTTGGGACAGTTCAAGATCCAAGTCTGAATTTGACTTAAAGATACAGATATTTCAAATATTGGAACCGGAGAACTGTAAAGCAGGCAAATCTGTAAAAGAGAAAATCTGCCCCAAAAATGACGTCTAGAAGAAAGATAAGCCAAATCTTCCATGGGAAAAAATATAACTTACAAACCTCTCACTAAGTACATGTGAAAATAAGCTAATTAAGGTAACGTATTATCAATGTTAAGTAAAATCAAGCATATGTGTAAAGCCTCTGTGCACATTAGTGGAGAAGTCTAGATACAGCCTGCCATTTTATATCCTCTAGAACAAATCTCAGTTCTGATTAATTTAGGACTCTGACATACAACCAGGTTAGCAGAGTCTAATAAGTCTTCTGAGCCATACTCAAGCTTTCAGACCACAGAAAAGGCAAGATAATTCAAGTACTTTACCAGTCATAAAAGAGGGATTATTTAAGTCACTTTTTACTTGTGGAAGACAAGGAACACACATGACCCCAGTTCCACAGAGCCATAGATGTATGGTATCTTGTTACACACTAAACTTGCTGTCTCTGAGCTGAGCTGGTTTTAATTTGAAGTTTTATTTCTCTTGTACTGACTGAGGCTTTGAAAGCACAGCGACACTTCCCGCAGCACCTTCTGCCACTTCTATAGAGCAAAAAAAGGAAGAGAGGCCAATTAAAGTCAGAGTAATTGGATTTATGGAAACCTGTCTGAATTCTTTCAATGGCTGATTTATCTTTTCCATTCAGGGCACCACAGGTGAGGTGGAAGATCCTTGCCCACCTGGTAAGCCAAGCCTCACAGGAATAAAAGACCAAAAGGTAAAGCCCTACTGTTAACCTTGAATGATCGAAAACATGGGACTTCAACCTACCCAAGAGTAACTTCAGTCTGGGGGGCTTACGGTGAGACTAGAGATGATAGTCCAAAGGTATAGGTCATTATTTGTATTTTGAAGTAAATCCTTGCAAAACATGGCCATAGATGAGCTATTGCAGAGCTGCTCTGTGTTTACGGCGCGTGTGCACAGGACTGTGCGTTCCCAGCTGATGGAGGACAGGATTTCAGAAGCATCCCCACGATGGCCAATTTCTCTTGGGACTTTGGTGGTACTTACTGCAAAGGCCTGGAAGAGTGGCAGGCACTCTCGTATCCCCCCCGCCCCAAACCCAATGCGCCCAGTGGGGCATGGCATTTCTGTGGGATGGTAGAGCAGCTTTTGGAACAAAAGGGTGCTTGGAGAACTCTCCAGTATCCCTGACTGGCAAATGATGGATTGGGAAGGCAGCTGGGCTGTGCCCTGCCTGTAGGAAGGCTCACCCTAGCCACAAGTCCTTAGATTAGCAGGGGAATTGAGTTATATGGTGCTGGCAGGGAATAAACCTTCCCATCCACAGATCTCAAGCCTAATGCAGCACAGGTAACACTCACACACAGCTGAGTTTAAAGGCTCATATTTTCTACATCAGGGGAGCAAAAAACTATAATGAATGAGAAAAATCTCTGTATGGAGAGAAGGTGCAAGGATGTGGAGCTGGATTCCCTCTTTTAGAAGGCGATACTGTAGAAAAAGGAGACAGGAATGCTGGATCGAAGGTAGAACCAATGTTCTTTGAAGTTCAAGTCATCAGTAATTGCTAATCCTTGCAAAGCCCTCTAAAAAAAAAAAAAAAATCATGATGCCTACTACAATGGGTCAGAAACCAGGGGGGCAGGGACTAAAATTAATTTCCAGTCCTACTCCCTATGCCATTGCTATAGAAAGCTCTTATCCAGAGACAAACACACTTCCAGTAAAGAGGTCTTTGGAGCTCATGTACAATTCACATATACTTAGTATATGAATAATAGCCATGCATTAGTCTCATTCAACCAAGCAACTGCGATGCTTGATGGTTCATTCAGAACGGTTGGTTTATCAGAATCCAGTTTTCGCAGCAGGGTGATGGATTTAACACAAGTCTGCCTCAGATTTGACACTAATTAGTCTTTGCTGACAGCCTCTGCAGAGAGGCCAGCAGTGAAGATAATTTCAAAGCTCTGCTGCTCTCTCCAGGCTTTTCTTCAGCTGCTCCACAAGCCAGGGGCAGAGAGAGGACTCCCAACTCCCACCTCCAGCCTGGGCTCACATTGCCCAGGTAGGTCAGACCTCCTTTCCACACTCCTCCACAGACAACACAGCTACTTGGGGGGCTCTCAAACTGCCTAAGACTCTGATCTGGCTGCATGGGGAGTAATGCCGAGATTGTGAGCGTGCAGAGAAGGAGCTAGAGCAGTATGAAATGGCGCACCTATGAGATCTGCAGCTGGAAAGGGGACCACCACAGTACTGGTTCGGTAAAAGACAGGGAATACTCACTGCAACGACAGTAGCTCTGTACTGTTGATCCACCCATCACTATTTATTATTTGCAGTCTTTGAAGGAAAGGGGATTAGCTGGGACTCACCTCACCCACACACAGTTACCAAAAGTTAGCACAAACACGAAGGGCAGCTGCTCGCCAGCATTTGCCACTGGTTATTTGTCATTCCTTGCACTCAAGCAGCCGTGAGCAAGCACAGGGCAGCAATAGCCAGTTCCCCCTTCCCTCATACAACTGACATTGGTCTAATAAAAAGCCTTTCTCTACAGCCTTGCCCGAGTCAGGTGTGACAGCACACAGCTTCAGCGACTGTTCTCCCCATACAGTGGGCCAAACTGAGCAATACACAGACTAACCCATGAACTGTATATCACACATTCAAATTGATTTATTAGGAACCCCTTTGGGGGACATTCAACTAGAATCAACAATATTTTGGTTATGTTTAAGCCTGTTTTCCTCCTAGGGTCCAGGTGGATGAACTCTGTCAGAGCGTGGTCAAAGTTTGGCTAGCCAAGTATGCAGCTGGTATCCGATACACGTGTGCCAGTGCCCGTCCCCCTACCAAAGTGACATTAACGGGTCCCCTGGGGTCTCCCAGGATGGCAAGGCCCCCTGGGAAAGAGGTAAGAGCCAGCATAACACAGCTTAGACCAAAACACAGTCCTGGCTCCAGGAACAGCTCAGTCACAGGGACCAGAGTTCAACCTGGAACAGTGATAGTCTGTGCTGACTCCCCACACACTGTCCTGGCCTATTTCAACATAACATAGCAAGTACTCTTACTTCCACATCACCCACAGCAAGTAAGTGTCCAGTGTACTCTTGTGGAACTGGATATTGGATGTGACTGAGCTCACACATACCACCTTGGAGAGCCAGCAGTAAGAGGAGGTGGCAACCACTAGAGAAGGGTTTGCACCTTGTGTTCAAACATTCCCCGTCATGAGCTCGCAATGGGTATAGTGTGTTCCTTATTGAATCTGGAAGCTCTAATAACAACCTGAAAGAAATGGAGACTCTAAAGTTCCCAGGCTATAGATAAGTGCGTTCCTCCTACTCCCCACCCCCCCCAATCATTTGCCAGAAAACCAAAGCCAGATCAATTACAACTATTTTGAAACTTGTGCTAAACGCCATGAACAGTTTTACAAATAAAAACAGCTAGAGAGTTCTAAAGATTTTCCTGATATTTCCTAAATGCAAATGTCTATAGCAACATTTTAAAGTTGAACTAAACTTAATCATAAAGTTTTAAAAATAAAACCATATGAAAATGAAACATTGAATTATGTTTTTAAATGCCCTAGCTCAGCCAAGAAACCAAGCACTATCCCAGTTCTATCCTTGGTTACTTGTAAAAAAAAAAAACCAAAAAAAACCAACACAACACACACTTTCCAGTACTTTGTTTTTCATAGGAGAAAAAAAAACAAAACAAAAAAAAAAACAACACCACACACACATTACTCTTGGCCTAATTAAAAAAAAAAAAATCTGCAACATTTAAAAAAAAAAAAAAAAGGAAAACCAAACCTGATCTGCCTGGACTTAGTGGTGAGCCTGGCCCTAGAGGACCTATGGGATTTCCTGGAGTGGAGGGAGCAGCTGGGAAACCAGGTAGGAACCCAAAAGCCCCCAGGGTCAGTTCACAAAGCAGAACTGCACAGTGGCCAGACGCGCTTCTCCTCTTATTGTGTGTCATGCAGGAGACAAAGGCTGTAAAGGGTAGAACAACAATCTGGGCAGAGGTCTCCCTGGCTTAAATGGATGCCAAGGTCTTAGAGGTAATGTGCACACTGAATGACAGCCACCTTTTATTGAATAGTTTTATCCTCTAGTTACCATTGATTCAGCCATTAAACTCAACTTCATAGGAGCAGGAAGGCTTTTTATACAATAAAGAGTTTATTCGTAGTCAGACACTCAGCAGCAGCTCCTCTATATTTACTGGTTTAGCTGTGTTGGAATCATGGTACTCATTTAACCCCTGCGAGAAACTGAGTTTGTCCGACAGCTGCCCCTGCATAGGCAGATAACGGGATGTGTCCCTAGGGCCTTGGTGAGAGAAATAGCACGAGTGTGTCTGTTGGCATGTTGAAGGAAAGGAAGAGGAGGCTGCTTCGTCTCCCAGCAGCCTTTTCAGTGCCAGGTAACTCAGTCACTCTTATTTAAGTATTTGCCACATACTGAGTAAGCAATGAGGACCCCCTAGTCCATTTGTATGAGGAGGATGCAGCATTTAAGAGAAGGCATGTCCCTCCCCAGTGCTTCACTGCTCAATTCCCACTGACCTCCTAATCCTCACCATTTGCTCACGATACTGATTTTCTGAAACACACACTGGATTCAGATCCTCCTCAAATTTACACTAGTATATTTTCACCACTTTTCATGGAGTCGCTCCTGGTCAGAGCAGCATGAACAGATGACTTTGTGGTAGATGGTGAGGAGTCAACTCTTTCAGCCTGTTTCCTTTATATAGTCTCATTTTCCCTTTTTAGGGTCTCCTGGATATCCTGTGGCTGCCTGGGACAGGCAGCCAGGCAAAATACATCCCCCACAGACACAGTAGCCACCCTGGGCATCCAGCACTCCCTGGTCACCAGGTGCGCACCTGCACTGTGTGAAGCAAAGGACTGCATTACGTACGTCCCCAGCCTGCCAACAGAACAGGAATCTACAGAGGAATCAGCAAGTTAAATATCTGATGTATTAGCAGATGGATGTTCAGCTCTCCTAATAGAGCCTCCCACTGGATTATCTCTCAGCCAGTTTCTGCTTTAGTAGTTTATCAGCAAAATATTTTATAGTAGAGTTAATGAGCCCCAAATATTGCTTTTTCTTTATTATATGATGCAGCTATATATGTACTAACTGTGCATTTGGCGTAGCAGTGAGGACAAAAAATAAAGTTAACCTCAAATCACAGGTGCATAATCATTAAACACCAGGCTAGCAAAACACAGGTCAGAAAAAAGCAGAAAACTTACACACAGCCTGCCTTGAGAGGCCTAGGAATTAGTCTCAAGTTGTTTGGGTATGTAAAAAAAGTATTTTCAAGTATAGCATTATTCTGGGAGAGTTACACGTGACAAATTCTGCTCATCTCAAGAATAGCCTAGGTTCACAGAAACTTCAAAGTAATGACTCTTCCAGATTTATATTATAGAAGTCTATAAAAATTGGAACAAATCCTAAAAAAACCAAACAAAACAAACAGACAAAAAAAACACCCTCTGTGTAAATACTTACAATTTAATAACAATTCAGGCAATTTTGCACTAAGTCACATAGTTGCTATTCTGTAAGTCTCCCCACCCCTCTTTCATATTCATAACGCTAGACTATTATTTAACCATGGCACGCGCACACTTCCAAACAGCATAAGACAGACAAAACTCTGGCTTGAGCACTACTGCATTGTGCAAACCATATGGTGCCTTACATACTTTGGGTCCTAAGCAGCAGTCATTTCCCAGCCTCAAGCCGAGGGACAGCAAATTCACAACATCAAGACCATTAACTCCATCAATAAAACTCTCAGAAATAAATTCCAATCCTGTTCAGAGCAAAGTCCAATTCTCTAGGGAGCTGACCCTGCTAATGACTGAACCTTCCCCAGCCACAGCAGCTGAGTCAGCACACTGGGCAACCATTTGCCATTGAACAGGGTGAGCATCACCTACCCCAAGGCACAGGGAGGAAGCAGGAGACAGCAAATACAGAGGATTGACTGCAAACCACAAGGCGGCTGGGGAGTACACCCCGCCCAGCACTCCTCCTGCACGGGGAAGTGCTTACAACCACAGGCTGGATCAACAAGTTTTTTCTGGCTTTTCAATACTGAGGAATTACTGTCTCAGCAGCAGAGATCATCCAAAGTTGCCACTCTTTCTTTTAAAACATATGAACAAGGTTCATTTCACATTTGGTACAAAAGAGCTACAGAACCTATGAGCATCCTGCCCCAAATCTACAGCAGCAGCCCCACGCTCACCTCTGCACCCCCACCACATCACACCATAACAAGCCACAGCCTGCCTACTCTTCAAACCCCAGGCACAGCTCTCACAAACATCAGGCGCTGCCACAAAACCACTCTCCTCAGCTCCACAACATCCTACAACATCCTGCCCCTCTGGAGGCACTCACCCACCATGTCTCTCTCTGATGGCTGACCTCCACACAGCAACTACCAAACTTCCACTTACTTACTTACTTACTTACTTACTTACTTTCCTTCCTTCTTTCTTTCTTTCTTTTTTTTTCTTTTTTTTTTTCTTCTTCTTCTTCTCTCTTCCCCCCCCCAGCTCCTTCCTCAGTACCTTTTTATGGCAGAGGAAAACACTCCACTTATCTCTTTAGCACCCCACGTTATCAGTATCCTGCCCCACCTGCTCCCCACTGCTCAACTGCTACTCAGGCCCTGGGCACCTGGGCCTCCTGCACCAAGCACCTGTGGCCGTATAAGGCCACAGATGACTAATGCCACACCAGCATCTGCTGCTGGAGGGTATGCAAGGAGAAACCAGTGTTGTCATCGTTTCTGGGAGATGGTCTTATATTCAGGCCACCACAATAGGACAGAAGGTAGATCCAGCAGTAAAAAGGGTAATATGTAAAGATGGAGCTTTAAACAACCTAACAGAGATGCCAGGAATGTCTTGTGCAAAACATATGCCCGGTTCTGTGGCAATTCTGCCATGAAGAGCGCACAGGATTCCCCAGCCCATGCAAACTGCAGGGGTGCGTGCACCCAATAGCACTTTCCTTTGGTAATGACCAGTTTTACTTTTACTGTAGAGCCCATGAACCTCCCAGCCAGTTAAAACTTCAGAAAGAACTTGGGATTAAATAAAGCAGTGATTTTTTTACAGGGCTGTTTCTCCTTAGCAGTCAGAAAGCCGTTCAGACACTGGATCTTCCTCTATGGCACAGTTAATGAACTTCAGCTGTAGAGAGAAACTTCCAAAGCTGTGGAGTTTCCTAGGAGATGGGATGCACTTTCTCACCTTCTTTCTATAGAGGTCTCTACCACCGACTTGTACCAGCCCGTTTAATTTCTTAGTCCAGTAACTGAGGACACTTTATATATGGCAGAGATTTTATACACAGCTCTCATCTTCAGAAAACACTGGAAATGCTTTTCAGGCTAGAAAGTACACTTTAGTCAGAGAGAGCAGTATCAAAACTCATGCTATTCCTTACTGCAGAAAAGGAACATGCTACAAAAATTAGGCATCATCATTAATAGTGATTAGCATTTGTGCCTGTCAGCTGCTTCTTTCTATCTGTAGCAACTGATAAAATTCACAGACAGGTGGAGTTCCTACATGGTACATGGCTAAAAGCAGGTATGTGCTTCAGGCAACACCTTCAACTACTTACAGGAAGAATTAATTTCAGGTAGTGGCAAATTATACTGATAGCTTTGTCATTAAAGCTCTGTACTAGTAGTTGTCTAAAACCATGCTAAATTCTCGTAAGCGATCACCCGGCTAAGAACATAGTGCCTACCCCGAGGTATCTGCACTGTGTGGCGAATGGGAGAGAACAGGACAGTCTTGATGTACAGAAATCATGCTCTGCTCTGGCTGAGGAACATTCACGGCAGCTGAAGCCATTTCAAACCACGTTGTGTCCTCTAATCCTGTGGTCACTTAGTCCTGCTCTGGTTTCTCAGCTCAGGAGCTTTCTCAGCTCAGATAAAAGGAGTCAGCAGGCTGCCAACAGCCTGTGTAGAACTGACAAAAGCAAGGCATCATGCAAACACTGATAGACTCTTGCTGTTTTCTCAGCCTAGGCTTTCAGGAGTCAGGAGAAGTGGGAGGACATTACAGGAGGCGATTGTTCAGGTTGTGAAAGATCGTCCCGTGCCACCATACTGGCTGGCGAAGCCCCATCACTGTATCTTTGTTCTGCTCGTTGTCCCAAGTTACACTGATGTGTAAGGGAGAATCTGACTCGGGCCCTTGTAGCCGCAGAGACAATGGGCTGGATCACAAGCAGAAGAAATATGCTTCTGGTCATCATCAAGTCTATAACCAACTCCAGAAACAGGCTTTCTGCTTCTAGGGGCATAGTTTCCATTACTGGTGCTATCTTCATTTTCCTACCGAAAATGCAGAATCAGAAGTCCGCATTCATAAAAACGATGGATCAGCATAATGAAAAATAGTGTGCCTGTACACTATTTTTATGACAAAGCTAGTATTTGCTACTTTTTAAAATGGTTCTTTCTCTAATCTGGACCTCCAAGAATGTCCATAGCTAATTTTAATAAGCACACAACAAATACTTTAAAACTTCTAAAGTTTATTGCCCAGAATAGCTCACTCGGTGCAGTCAGAGGGTTTTTTTTTTCGTTACATGGAAATCAAGCAAAACAGTAGAAAATATATATGGGTAACAGTAAAACAAAAGCCCAGCCTAATAATAGCCCTTTATATCCACCAAGTTATACTTAAGAAAATGGCTAGCCAAACATAGAGAAGTAGAGCATCTGGAAGACAGAGCTTTTCATGTTATAGTATAGATTCTAAACCAATATTAAAGGCATTTTCTGTCCATATTGTTAATATTTTTTTTTCTTCATAATAGCAAATTGAAAAAGGTCTATATGGAAAAAAATTAACTACTGCAAGACTTTCAAGCCTCAGTTATCAGCTTATGGGTTGACAGTTACAGATAACAGGAGAAGGCACATGACAGAGTATTTAAAATATACAGAGACCAATTAAAATCCAAACACTAAAAGCAAATGGGAACCGAAACTCAAAATTCACAAGTATGACTTTTTGCATCCCATAATCTATATTCCATAAATTTGCATTCAAGCATTTTACAGCTTTTTCAGAAGAGAAGCTGAACACACCGAGAAAAGACTCAAGGGTTTTGCTTTGGGTTGCTTAGTTGTTGGTTTGGGTTTCGTTTTTTTTTTAAGGAAAGGGGATATATAATAATCTAAATGATATTAAAAAGCAGACACATTCCCTCGCTTTTTATTAGCGCCCAATAGACCCACTGCTGAAGGTTGAGTATGAGTAAGAATACGAAGAGCTTGCTGATGCATCAAAACTTCCCCTCCTAGATCCACTGCGTGAGCCTGAACGTGAGCCAGAGCGAGAGCCAGAGCGTGATCCGGGTGCTGAGGAGACATTGTAAGGACTGGATATGCCTTTAGATGAAACGGAGGCTGCTTCCAAGAGTTTAAGCCCAGTGATGTCTTCCACCATTGACCGATTCATTGCATCTTTGTAGGATATTTTCAGCTTGGTCTTGGGGCAGGTCAGAATTTTGGGATAGCTGTTAGTGTCTTGCAATTTCTGGGCAGCGCGACCATCAATCAATCCATTCCTAATGGCTTCTTCAGTACTTATTCTTCCACGCACTTCTGGGTCCACGAGACCTCCAGTGAGGTACTGGAATTCAAGGAACCGCTGCCCAGCCTCGTAAGGCAACCATTTTTCCTTCACTGCTTCAGCTGCTGACATCCTCTTGCGTCCGCCCTTTATGCCTTCGAACCCTATGAAGGCCTTCTGGGCTGGTTTGAGCCGTGTGGCCATATCCTGATCAATGATGCCTTGACTGGTGGCTTCCTGAAGCGAAAGCCTCTGGCCTGTGGTAGGGCATATTATGCCCCCTGTGCAGGCCTGGGCTTCAAGTAACCGTTGCCCGGTGATGCTATCCACGATACCCCGTTGTATAGCTTCTGAAATGGAGATTTTCTCCAAGTTTTCTGTGTCAAATATGGCTGCAATGGGACTGCACTCTTCTGGGGTCTCTGAGAAAGAACCGCTCCTGATCAGCGAGGAAGAACTCCTGACACTCAGCACCGTGGGAGACCGCGTCACTGACTCGTGTCGGAACACCTCATCAGTGCCGTTACGGCAGGAAATCATGTCTGCAAACTGCGTCAGGCTTAAACTGCCAGAACGGTATTGGTCAAAAAACTTCCTCTCAACCAGACCTTTATCAATAGCGTCTTGGATGTCATACTGGCTACCTGTTTTTCTGTCAACAAGGACTACTCTGCTGCTACCATCTGATCCTGTAATAGTTATTTCTTCCCACTCACACTCCTGTTCAGCTAGTTCTGTATAGGTGTCATAATCTATGAGGCCTTTGCTGTACGCCTCCTGCACGGACATTTCCCTGTTTGTTTCTGGATCTACAATGACAACCCGGCGCTTCCTAAGGGTGTTCTTCTGCGAGGTGTGCACCACCTTCTTCTTCTCTCTCAGGGGTAGAAGGCAGAGTCCTGTTGCTTTGTCCTTCATGCATCTTTCTTTCAGCTGCAAGTAGGTCAAGTTCTCCTCCGTGTTGGGATCAAAGAACCCTTTGGTGTCATCACTTGGGTCACTAAGGATCTGGTTGAGCTCTTCATTGAAGTAGCCACGCTTGTAGGCCGTCTCTACTGGCAAGCGGTAGCTCTCTTTGGGGTCAATGATTCCCCCGGTAGCAATCTGGGCCTCCAGCAAACGAATGCCATGGCCTCTCTCTATGAGCTCTTTGTTCATTGCTTGAAACAGAGAAATGATGTTTCCAGTTTCTGGGTCTTTGTACCCAGTGACAGCTCTTTCAGCAGAGAGAAGTTTCTCTTTGAATTCAATTCCAACAAGGCCTCTTTTGTAAGCTTCCTCAACGGGCAGCCTCACATTGCTGACAGGATCCACTATGAACCCTGTGGCTGCCTGGGCTTCTAGGAGTTCAAGGGCTGTCCCCGGTCTAACCAAACCTATTTTCATAGCCTGGTAAATGCCAAGTTTCTCTTTAGTAGCCTCATTGTAGATACCTGCAATACAGCTAGAGCCCTGAAGGAAATCAATAATTCTCTCACTCACTTCTTCCACTGTAATTGCACCTCTTTCCAAGTCGTTCCTTGTTGATTCCTTAATAATTCCAGCCTCGAGCAGTGCATCTGCTGAGACAGGCTGCCTGATCCCTTGGAATGACATACTCCTCTTCTGCACTGGGAGGAGGAGCAGCCCAGTGTGTGGTTCAATTCTACATTTTTCCTTCAGCTGCATGTAAGTGACTGCCTTTTTGGTGGTGGGGTCAATGAAGTTCTTTGTAGTGCCTTGGCAGTTGTTTAGGATCCTGTACAGGTCTTTGTCAATCAACCCACGGGATAAAGCTATATCTTTGGGTAGGAAAACACTGTTGACAGGATCAACAATCCCTCCTACAGCCAGCTGGGCTTCAAGCAGACGAATCCCAGTTTCTCTGTCAACCAAGTTTTTCTTGATGGCTTCAGACACTGGCACAGTTTTGCCTGAGAAAGGATCTTTAAATCCTGTAATAGCCTTTTCTGCTGTATAGATTTGTTCTCTGTCATCAAAGTCGATCAGATCCCTGGCGATAGCACTGTCCACCGTTAAGACCTCATTTCGGTGTGGGTCTATCACGCCTCCTGTTGCTGCCTGGGCTTCTAAGAGCAGGACTGCGTTTTCTGCTGTAAGCAGCTGATTCCGTTTGGCCTCAACAAAAGAGTACTTCTGTCTGGGTGAAAGAGACACTCCTGCAATAGCACCTGCCCCTTTCAGGTAGGGTTCAATATCAGCTGTGACTTCTTCCACTGACCTCTGCCCCTTCAGCAGTTTATCCAGTGTGAGTTTGTCTATCAGTTGACACTCATACAGCTGCATTGCTGTGATCTTCTTCCGCAGCCCACTGAACAGCAACTTGGAGGCATCAATACAAAAGTCTTCCTCAGTCTGCGTAGATCTGTGGGACCCGTATGGGCGTTGCTTGAGTTTCTCAATCTCTCTTTGCATCCTGAGTCGCTCGGACTCCAACTCTGACTGGCTTTTGACAGCAGTCTCTTCCAGTCGGCACCGGTATCTCTCCTCGATCCGTTTGATCTCCATCTGCAGCCTTTCAATCTCATTCCTCAGGGTGTTCTTCTCCCTTTCACTCTTCTCTCTCTCACACTGGATCTTCCTTATGGATTCCTCTGTCCGGGAGTGCTGGCTCTTCCACTGATTGAGGTCATTCAGGATTTGTTGCTTCTCACTTTCCAGGCGTTGCTTCAAACGAGACTCTGATTCCAGGGTAACTTTCAAACGGTTCAGCTCCTCTTCTAATCTCTGCAGCCTGGCTTTGTCTTGCTCCAAAGCACTCATTTTTATCAGCAAGGTTTCTCTTTCTTGCATAATGTGACTATACTGATTTTTGGATTCTTGAATCCTATTGGATGCCTACAATTTTAAAGAAGAAATAAACCAAGAGAGGATGGTTAGAGTTTATGCTGGTTACAGTTATGCTCTCCACTTACAATGCCCTTCAGCCTGTCATTTAACCTGCAGCAAGCTGCCACTGGAAAACATTCTAGTCACAGCAGTGCCTTACCCAAGACCATGGATACACATAAACCAGTGAAGGTACATCGTCCCTTCACTGACAGTGTCTCTAGTACCGCCAGAGACTCCATTCTGTTCCCCACAGCCTTGATTTTCTGCTGATCTAGTTAGCTCTTTTTGTAACTTTTTAATACTTCTCATAGTACACCTACACATACGCAGAGCATTCAAGACTCGTAAAGAGTCTGAGGCTCAGAAGACATACCCTAGCATAGTCCTGCTAAGCTGGGTGAATTTGTATCAGCTAAGGACTGGTCATACATGGATAAAAAGGAAATACACGACTCAATTTTCGCTTTTCTATTAGTTTCACATGTTACTCCTAACAATTTCACCTGTGTTGCTTCACATTTTAATTCACTTAATGTCTTCATGTATGTATACACATACACAAACACTTACAAGCATGCACATTTGTATAGTCCATATTAAACAGAATACAAGTTTATATGTTTGTAATACATGCATATATATTTATGCACAGGTGTCAGATAATCCTAAATGTTAATATTTTTTTAAAATGCGTGTTAAGATTTTTAAAACAAAGGAAAGAAAATCTGAATAAAGGAAAGAATAGCTGAGAATGGGAATGAGAAAAGAAATATAAAGGGCAAGTATAGGAAAAAGCAAAGAAACATTTTCACAAGTGCTTACTTGCATATGTTTAAACAGTACCTCTTTGGACAAGAAACCAGGCAGAAGAATGAAACATGAAAAAATGTTTTCTTTAACTTGTTTATGCTGTCGCCTCAAGTTTAAGAAGTAAGGGCCAGTAGTAAAATCTGCAAATGCCCTTAGTGACTTAGGAACATAAACCCCCAAAAGAGTCAATTAAACATAGGCTTTAAGTACCTCAGGTACAGCTGACAACATCATCTTTAATCCTCACTTGTAGTCAACACCTTACCCAGCTAAGCAGCACTTCGACAGCTTGTTGGTTCTGGGGTTTTTAGCTGGTTTAGTCTGTGATACCACTCAGGTCAGCCTCAAAGGACTGCTTTAACCCATCCTGGCTGAAACAGCCTGGGGAAGCACACAGCCAGCAGGGTACAGCTAAAGCACAGTGGTACTCCATGTACTCTCATCTTCCCCTAGGATGGTTTGGTGGAGGCTGGCACAGACCCAGGTTTTCTCCTGGGGTAAGGGCTGAAGGCAAGGCTCAGCTAGACAATAAGACAGCTCCCAGGGCATAAAGAGGCTAAGGAAGTGGCCAAATCCTGCCATTTTTGTTTAAAAATGAACAGGGGAAGGGCCATAAAGGGGATATTAGTCACATGTACAGTGAACTTAAACAGCAAAGTGTGAATTAAGTTGATTCAAACGGACACTGCAATTAATTATATATCTGACAGACAGTAAAGCCGGGATCAAAATATGTGTGAATACCTCTAGAGCTTGCTTTTGGAATTTTTCAATTTCCTGTCTCAATTTTTCCCTTTCTTTCTGTAAATCATTAATCAACCCCTGAAGTTCCAGGGTTTGCTTGCTGCTCGTCTGAAGCTGATTCTTTAGTTCAGCAATGGCAGTATTTTTCTCATCAACTTCACTTCTGACCATTCTGAGGTCATCGTACTCCAATCTAACATTTCGCAGCTCTTCTTCCAGTAACAAGTGTTCCTTGGTTAGGTTCTCGGTGAGAGACTGAAGCCTTTCAATTTCTATTTTGCACTCATTCAAGTTTTTGCTTTTCTCCTCAGAGGTTTTCTGTAAGTGCTCGTATCGTAGGTGAGCCTGTTTTAATTGCTCCTGTTCTTGGACCAACTGACGGCGTAAAGTCTCAATATCAGATGTGTATTTTCTTATCTCCTCCATGTACCTCTGCTTCTCTCTCACATGACCGTCTAATACTTCTCGCTGGTGTCTAAGGTCATCTTCATTCCTCTTCTTTACAATAGACACTTCCTCTATCTGCTGTGTGAGATTAGTTATTTTAACCGATTGCTCTCTGAGAGATCTCCTCATGCCTTCTATTTCCTCCTCCAGTTTCTTCCTCCTGGACGTCTCCTCCATTACATTTTTATTCTGCCTGCAAAGTTCCTCCTCCAGCTTATGTTTCTGGATCTGCAAGTCTTTTACAGTGCTCTGGAACTTTGCACTTTCTTGATCCCTGCCTTTTTTCTCTTGCAAAACTCTTTCATAGTCAATTTTCAGTCTGGCCAGTTCCTGCTCTTGGATCCTCAGCTTGTTAATTGTCTCAGTAGCACTCGTGTTTGCTTTCTGCAGGTCAAACTGGACTCTTTTTAACTGACTGTTCTCATCCTCTAGTTCTTTTCTCTGACTTGTTTCTACATCCAACAACTTTCGCAGCCTTTCGATCTCTTTGTTTCTCTCCTTAATGGTCTTAGAAGCATCATCAAGCGACTGTTTGTACTGCATGCTTTCATCAGAGTGCCTCTGAATAACTTGTTTCAGCTCAATCTCCAGCTGCTGTTTCTTCTGAGAAAGCTCTGAGCCAGCTGCCTTCTGCTGCTGAGCATTCTCTTCTATTTTCCGTAGATTATCTGTTGTCTGACTTATTGTATTCTTCAGTCTCCTAATTTCCTCACACAAATTCCTATTTTCTCTCATGGCATTATCAAGCTGTGTTCTATAATTATTTGTGTCTTCTTCCTTTTGCATGGTGACCTGGTGAATTGTGGTCTTTGTGATATTAATCTCAGTTTCATATTTGTTCTTTAAACTAATAATTTCCTCATCATAACTGTTCCTTACCTTAGCCAATTCATTTTCAAGTTCCCATCGGCTTTTAGCCTCTTCCTGAAGCTGAACCTTTAGCCTTTCCAGCTCCTTAGTTTTATCCTGAATAGTTGAGGCAGCCTCCTCAAGAGCCTGCTTGTATCTTGAGTTGTCCTCGCCACGAAGCTGAATGATCTGTTTCAGCTCCAGCTCTAACTGATGCTTTTGCTGTGACACCTCAGAACTGCAAGCCTTGTGCTGAAGAGCATCTTCTTCTGCCCTCCTCCGTTGATCTGTGGTTTGCAGAATGGCATCGTTCAGCCTCACAATCTCATCCTTAAGGTCTCTGTTTTCTCTTGTCAGTCTGTCAACCTGGGCTCTGAGGCCTTTTGCATCATCATCTTTCTGTGCAGCTATCTGCTGGATTGTGGTCTTCTTAATATTAATCTCTGTTTCATACTTGTTCTTTAAATTACTCATCTCCTCGCTAAACTGGTTTCTTACCTTAGCCAGCTCATTTTCATATTCCCTCTTCCGTGTGCCTTCGTCCTGAAGAAGAACCCTTAATCTTTCTATCTCGTACTCCTTCTCCTTGATGACCTTCTCAGACTCTAACTTTTGCCAACCAAGGCTGTCTTTCTCGTTTTGTCTTGTTTTCTGCAGCTGGTCATAGTCATTCTTCTGCTGCTCATATCTATCCTCCAGCAACTTCCTTTTCCTTTTCTCATCTTCAGTCTCATAAGTCAGCCTGGTTATTCTGTCATTTAGATCCTTTATTTGGGCATAGCATTTGTCCAGGTTTTGCTTAGCAGAATTTCCATCCATTTCAGCTTGTCTTTTCATCTCCTCCAAACTCATCAGCTTTGCCTTGAGCTGAGAAATGTCCATCTGGTACTTCTGCAGATTTTGCTCCAGGAATTTATGTTTGTTGCTTGTCTCTGAATTTGAATCCCTGGCAAGCCTGAGTTCTTCTTCTAGGAGTTCAATTTTGGTGTTTTTCATCTGCAAAATGACAGCAGAAAAACAAACAAACAAACAAAAAACCCACATAAACATTTGTGACAACTGTTTCAAAATCATCACATAAAATGCAACATACATTTTTAACACTGACAACTAACAAAGCATTTTTTTCTCTGCTTCGATGAGAGCTCAAAATCCTTTTTTATTTAATGTCATCAAGACAAATTCTAGAATCCTTATTTACTCAGAGTAAAACTTTATTCAGAAATCAGCATAATGACTTTCAGAGGGGAAAAGGTACTTGATGGGGGGAGGGAGATGCAATACAGATAGTAAAATCTGATGTACCAAGAGTTCACCAACAAAGCATTAAAAAGCCTCATTTAGAACCTTCACCATTTTCAAACAGGTGATTCACAGTCCATATGTGTGACCTCTTAAATGGGCCTCTCTGTTTCCACTGAGCTGAATCAAATCAGGAGTTACTCCATTTGAAACACTATAGATATGGCCTGAAATGAGGTGGGCCCCTTAACCATGAGGAGCAAGTTTTCAGCACTGAGATAACTGTACTCTCACTGAGGTCAAGGCTCTGATGGGCAGAGAAGGACCTCTTGTGTGCTTTGAGGAGCACCTCCTAATTACCAAGAAGGCTAATGTTCTCCACCTCACACATGACCTTGGAGGTAACTTTGCAAGACGGTGTACTCTTTGACAAAAAATGCATGAAACTGCTTATATGCCTCCTTCATGGGACACCACTGAGCTCAGGATTTCGTTTTGTGGGCTGTTTTACACTGTACTTAAGCAGAAAGTCTTCGATCAGTGATAGCTTGCTAACCTGTGATAAAAATAGAAAGTAAAGAAAATGAAAGAGTCAGATTACCTTCAAGTCCTCCATGCTCTTTAACATTTCACTTAAGAATCTGTAATAATCTCCTGATCTTGTAAGAAGCTCTATGTAGCGAGACTGAGCCTCACTAGCCTTGAAAAGAAAGAGAATTGTTAGCAGCTTGTAGTACAGAATTAGATATGAACATACCAATGTCTCAGATCATTTCAAGGATTCCAATCCACTTAAGAAAACCTATCACTTGACAAAGTAAAAAGCAAATTCTCCTCCTCACAAATTCACATGACTTTCTGGGGACCCCAAATGTATACGTTCTCCCTTCTGACAAACCCACACCTTCTTTTTCAAGATTATTTTCCCCTACGGCTGCTGTGATATTAAATCCAAGGCTTCATCCCCTGGTTCATCATGCTCTTCCTGCCTGACAGTCACAAGTAACCTACATTAAACTTTTAATAGTGGTTAATTCCCAGGCTGAAAGTGACTAAACCACCTGGGGCATGAATCTTACTTTCTCACAATATGTATACAATGGACATGGAATAGGAATGAGGTAAATTCCTGAGGGCTAATCTACTGTCTAAATGAGCCCGAGTTGATTTTACACCACAGCGACTATTCTGCACTAATTCCTTGTGCTTACGTGCTTAGTACACATTACCAATGACAGTGCTAATTATTAGAATACAGCTGGATATGACTCACAATGGCTTACATGGACAAACAAATGTATTCAAAAGATTGATGGGGAGGAAAGAAAGATACCTCTTGCAGAATCAGCACTGCAGGAGACTGAACCACACTCTTCTTGATAGGTATGTTGAGCAATGTTTCTAATCCAGAACTGTAGGAAGCAACCTGCAGTTCATAATCCTGTAAAACAACAGGGAAAGGTAAGACCCATTTAGCAACTGCCAAGGAACTCTCTGGCAATCCGGATTTCCCAAAATGCAAATAAAGTTTTCGGGTTGATTTGGTTTTGGTTGTTTGTTTGTTTGGGTTTTTTAATAAAAAGCTACATTTTCCCTTGTCTATATCTCTAGCCATGTACAGATGATCCTCTATCATAAACAGAAGCTCATCAGTTCAAGTACCACTGTGGAGACTCACAGAGGAGTATGGCAAAGGGAAAAAGAGAAAAAACATTTTATAAAAAAAGGGAAGAAACGTGTTTGTTAGTTGAGGGCTACCCAGAAGTGAAAAAGATTCATGCGAGCAACTGGTCTAGGTACCGTTATCAACCAAAACTTCATCAGAAATAACTGTCTCTGCATCTCTTCCATATCACATACGCCACGCCACGTATATAGCAAGATCTTTGTCACAGAAAGTAAGGCTGAGCTGAGGAAAGCATGGATATAAAGGTTACAAAAATGCAAAGACCACAAAACCATTCCCTGTGTATCTTCTTGGTTTTCATGGCTATTGCACACCATTCCTCCTGCATTTGTCTTGCCTCCTAGACCAGATCCTAATCAGACCTAATTCCTAAGCTACCAATCTGTTCTCTACTCCCTTATTTTTTTAACATGTGAACTGGAAAGTTTGGTCTGGCTAGAAGGAGGCTTTGATTCTCCTGAAGAGAAGCTCTTACTGGTATCCTCTGCATCATCCTGTGGTCTTCAGGTGGCAAGTACACAAATTACTTTCATTATGTTTTGTACACACAAGTGCTTCACCCCAGCAATTTCTGCACACACACATCAGGGAGCCGACATTTCACCTGCCAGCAGAGCAGAGACAATGGGACGCGCCTGACCATGAAAAACCACACCCCATAAAAATGCTGAAATCCAAGTACCTTAATTGCAGCTGAGCACTGATCTGCATGCTTGAGAAGCTCCTCAACTTTGTCTCGCTTCCCACAGATTTCACTGTGCAAGTTCTGTCAAGAAAAAAAGTGAGCTGTGAAGCATTCCCTCAAGATTCGCCAGTATTTCCTCCTGTACACACTGCCTCCATCAGAAGGCACCTGCAGTATGAGACCACTGCAACCCCAGAGGTTCAGACCTGACATGACCTGTAGCTGTGCGGTTTTTGCAACGGCAAGCTCTGTGCATGAGAAGGTTGTTCTCAGAAAGAACACCTGGCAACTGAACAACCCCCAGAGCTGGTGAGGGAGAGTGCCTCGACTTTAGCTTAGATGTATTCCCTCGCTTTTTATTTTTGTGTTATAATTCGTCCCATAAGTTGCACCATCATACAGTCCCTTGAATTAATTCAAACCTGATGTGTAAAAGTGTCAGTGATTGTGCAGGAGCCAAAAACAGTCTTGTTCATAATCTGTAGCAGCGCTGACAGAAAGTAATGAGGATAATAATATTTCCTCTCTCCTGCCTTCTACACATGTGGTGTTTTTTGGTAAATTGCGTACTTTATAATTCAAAACAGTCCGCTGTATTGCAGACTGCATTGATACTGATATTTTCTGAACAACAAAACAATTTAACATCCAGATAATTGAAGACAAGTCATTCAGGTGCTGCATACCTTCTGATCATGTAGATATCGCATGATAGCATTGCAATCGCACAGCTTCATGGACTCAATGGAATCCTGCCTACGCTTGGCATCACAGATCCATTTGCACAGAGCCTGGTAGAGATCTCGGTAAGTTTTCAGCTGTTTGATCTGCCTTTCTAAATCCCATGATCTAGAAAAAAACAGGGGAAACTGTCAAAATGGAAAGTTCATTCTCTTTCTCTCTCTATAAACATTTTTCAGAAATAAGACAGTAATAAACTAGGTAAAACTATGTGAACCTCTAAAAGGAGATTCTGAACAAAAATTTCAAACAAATGAGACTTGTACTGGTTATTAGTCACCCAACATGGGTTTTATTACCTCACTTTTCAGTAACTCTGCAATACCGAGAGGCTGGCACTTCCTGTCAGCTAAGTGAGGGATGGATAAAACCTTGCAGTGAGAAGAATCGGGTTCACTGACTACGGTACTCTTGTTCAAAATTTTCACCAAAAGGGGATTTTTTTTACTTAATTCTTAGTGTTAATTTTTTAACCCTCAGGTATAGGGTATTCAGGAATAAGCAGCGTTGCTTTGTTTGAAGGGGAAAATGCTGACTGGAAGTACTTAATCCAAGAACATAGCAAGAATAAAAAAAAAAATAATTAGAACAACTCCTTAGCGTGTAGATTATACATTTAAATAAATAACTACATTTTCCTGCTTGGTCTTACAAAATCTCTTTTAAAGTAAGTTCAACCTATTCACAGTTGCTCTAGTCTTATTGCCCTGAAGTCACCATTTGTCCGCTGGAAGTGATGATTAGTGCACATCAGTTCTTTTAGACTCACTGTTAAGATGATCTTAGTAGCAATAGCAATAAGGAAGAAGCTATTAGGAAATATGATCAAACCTGTTATCTATCTGCTTATCAACTCTCTGCCAGCGGTCTATTAGCTGGGTAACTTTGTCACAGAACTTTCCAATGTCCATGTCATACAGGGTATATGACTGGCAAGACTGCGAGTGAATCTGAAGCGTTTTCTGCAGCTCGTTTTCCAGGGCATTCAGTAGTGACTTCTTCATGTTTAGGTCTGCTTTCATTTTCTGGAGAAAAAACAAAATGCTGTCATACATTTTATTCTTCAGAGGATGCTTAAATTTAATCATCAACAGCATACACAATATGTTGGAATCTAAAGATTTTGTTTCTAAGTCAGTAAGGTATGTACACTGATGTCAGCTGGACTTAATATATTTGAAGTGAAACACCTACTTTGGTAAACATCCTTGGATAATATGCTCAAGCTTTTTTTTTGTGTGTAGTTCAAATTTATACCAGCTAAGAACAACTCCCAGCAACTGAACTGCAGCTCTCATTTAGCATGATAAAAAGGTAACCTGGTTGTACTCCATTTGTGCCACCTACACACTTTTTCCCTACTACGCTTGAGAACAGGAAAGAATGAAAGAATGAAGAGACCCTATTCTCCCAAAGGCACTCAGTGCACAAAAGGACCAGCTCAATGCCAGATAAAGACTGGTTCTGCAAGACAACTTTGTGCTCAGCAAAGCAGTTATTCTTTGCCTTCTCTCCTTGTACAGGATGGATAGTTCTCACTGTAAGAGTTGAAATGGACTCCATGGCAAAACCAAGACACACAATAATACTCAAATTTTCTTGTTACAACTAGATGACAACAAGGGCAATTAACAAGCCTTTTTGCAAGAAAGGAGGTATTGCCTTCAAATCTAGCTTCCTAAGCGATACAAATAAACACAGACAATTTTGTACAGAAATGGATTATGGAGACCTTCCATGTCACTGGCTGTGGGGGTAGCAACAACCAGGGGATGGAAGTAGTAGTAACCCGTACATTCCTTCCAATAATTTGCAAAAGCATTGTATGTGTACGTCATAAAGAACAACTGGATCAGAGTTTCCATCTCCTGTGGTTTTGGAAGGGTTTCACTTAGCTCAATAGACCAGTGCTGGCAGCTACGAATTTTGCCTTGCTGTGTCCTTGGGTCTTGGCCTCTCACCTTCAGACAAGCCCGATAAGCTTCCACTTTATCAAGATCCAAAGGAACAGTCTCCTCCTCAGACAGTCTGACTTCAAAAACTCTGATCACATCTTCTGTTTGTAGAATAATCTGGAGCAGACACCTCAGTGCATTCAAGCTAAAATAAATAATACAAGACAAATCTGTTATGGACTGGGGCAGGAAAGGTGATATTTCTAATTAATTGCAGATCATTAGTTAAAGAGAATAGACAATACAGAAGAAATTTCAGTGATACCCATGATTCTCACTTTTTTTTTTTTTTTAAGTCTTCCAGAAAAGAAAAGAAATTCACGTAAGTGTCTGTTTCTACCCACATGTACAGCACTTGTAGGAAAGAAGGTGTAATTTTACACTACTGGTAACAAAAGGCAGGTTTCTGGACTAAGAATTATCGAAGAAACTGAATGATTTATTGCTATAACCTCAATTTTCTTACCTGTCTAAGTAGCCAGCAGAAACACCATTAATATTTTCCAGTTTTTGAAACAGGGCATTTATCTCTGATTGCAAGTACACATACTTTTCACAGCCTCTGAAGTTAGGCAGCAAGTCCTTATGCTTATTGAGGGTTTCAGCCATTATTTGAGAGTCATTCTGCACACCCTAAGGAAAGAGAATGCCTGATTTACACATTTTTGGTGGCTGAATGATCATTCTACAGCACATATATAATTGGTCTCCTTACCCAAACAGTCTCCTGTTATCCAACCAGCTTGACTGAGGACTGAAACAGTGCCTGAGCTTGCCTTCTTCAAGGTAAGTAACATTGGGCAGTTTCTTTTTTGCACAGTACACAACAGGTAATACCTCTTTTTGAGCACCTCGTCCACTCTGAAACTCAGCTCTGTTGAAAGCAGAGCGCTTTACAGCCAGCTGCCTACTGCACTCAGTAGACCTGTCAAGGTCCTTGTGCTCAAGAACTTCGCAACCTCATTGCCTCGGGGGAATTTCCCATATGCTGAACCTGTTCTCTTTTCTTACTAATCTTCACTCTCCAGTCTCCTTCAAATCTTAAGAACTGGGAGAGAGTTTGTAAGCCTCATCTATCCACTCTTCATCCCACAGACAGCACTTCAGAGGCAGTTGGTAAAGTAGGGTCTGTGCAAAAGGATATTAATAGTGCTTTAACCTGGATGAGGCTTAACATGAGCTCATGTCTGCTTGACATCAGGCTTTCTGTACTCTTTGCCTGACAGAATTTGAATTCTAAAATCCAAGAGTCAACTTTTTCTACTTAGGAGCTGAACTCCAATCCAAACCATCATAGTTAGCTTCCAGTTGAGAATTTTCTGCACAGGATGTGTGTCTTTCCCAGCTGATCAGAAATACAACTGCAACATGCTCTGCGGCACAGTCATACTGAGCTCGAGATGCTCAAAGAAAAACATCCACAGTTACCTCTAAATCCTTTATTCTGACTGAAAAGTCATGCACAGCCCCTTGATCCACTCCAAGAGGAGTTCTTTGAACCATCCGAATCTCAGAAGCTTCAATCTGGCGCCGAAGTTTCTGAAGCTCCATCAGCAGCCAGGCCTCCTGCTTCTCATGTTCTCGATTTCTCTCATTAACGATAATGGTGTTTGAGGAACCCACAGGACAGCTCTCAGTTGGGACCACTGTAAAATGAATTGGGTAAATGTCAACTGCCAGAGAACTGAGCACCAACATATAGAAAGCCAATGCAGTGCCACAGTGACCTAAGCACTGTTTTGATCTATGGAACTGAGAACAGGTAGAAGATCTGGGGCCTTATGCAGCTGTTTCAAGTAATGAAATCTCCCCTTCACAAAAAGGGAAACTTGTTTCCTTGAATGCAGCAGTGAGATTTTGCTTCCTAATAACTGAAAACATATCAGATGGACTAAATTACTGTCATTTTCCCAGCAAATTCCATGAACTTCAGAGGGCTATTCCCAGATTCACACCAAAGGCAGAAAGAACAAAACATACTCTTCCCTGTGCACGGCCAGTTTTGTATGTTGGGAGACAGCAGTACAATTCTTGAACGTGTTTCCATTCATATGTTTATGAGAAAATTTTCACATAAAAAGAATGCACCACCACCCCCCAAACAAAGAAACACAAGCACTACAATCTCTACAAAAAACAGGAGGACGACAAACCTGTTTGTGGCTGCCGTGGTTGATTGGGCAGTTGTATAATCAAGGTTTGGTAGTGCTTCTGAGCATCAGTGAACTGAGTCTGGATCTTTCGTTTGTCTTCATCACCAAACATCTCTGAGCCTTGGCTGTTCCTTAGGAATTCTTGATAATGGATCTCCAGGTCAGTTATTATTTTTTGGTAATCTTCCTTACGCATTGTTTTCAACTGAAATGAGGAAGAAGATAATTTTCAGAAAAGAAGCAATTGGGGAAGGTTTATGACTAGTTAATCATTAAGGAACAAACTAATATACCTATAGAAAAAAACAAAGGAATCACATTTTAGAATAAAACCTACCCAGGCTGCCTCTAAAAATACGGTGCTAAAAGTGCCCTTTGTGCTAATCTATTCTTGTTATAACCATTTCATAACTTAAGCATAGTTTGAAATTCTACCTCGTACTCTTGTCTATCCATGCCCTTGCATAGTGGGAACAAGTACAGCAAGCATGTAATAAATTCCCTTAGATAATCTTCCCGTTTATCCATATCATGTTTGAATGTGAAAGCATTTTGCTTCTCCTTTAATAAAACGACAGCTTCCATATATAACTGTGCAACCCACCAAAAGGAAGGCCCATGGTTTTGCAGGACATACATCTGCACAGGACACAGCAAGTACTGTTTGGGACAGCAGAGGTCAGGTCATGGATGTCCCTGGTCTACAGGTAAGGCCAGCTGGAGTCTTACCTTGGCAATAGTCATCGCTCTGATTTTCTCAATGTCAATCATGCAGTAATGCCAAGATACCAGGCTCTTCATGTTGATATACAGCTGGTTCCACAAAGCTAAAATAGCTTCATAGTACTGCTCAATTCTGAGATGAGAAAAGAAATTTCATGGTCAAAACGTGTGTGTCCTTGTAGCATAGCTACAAAACATCCCAAGAAACATCCACCAGATGTGGAGTGTGTTAAGGCTTGTTCTCTACTAGAAAAAATCTTGAAAATTAATTTATCCATTACTGTCATTATTAGAGATGAGAAATACCTTGTAAAAGTTACATTTTAAATTTTTTTAGATCCCAGCAAGCTTCACTGAAGTGAATTTCCTCAAGTCAAGGGTCTAGTCCTCAATCCCCCACCCTTATCGGGTGGGGGGGCACTCTGATCAAGGCACAGACCAGATTTTGAGGTTAGTTGCAATTTTGAGCAAACTCTTCTATCTACTTCCAGTGGTAGGTGTCCAAACCCAGGCAGAAACTCACTTGGTAGCAAGATCCACTGCTAACGGATTGGGGGGTGGGATGATAAGACTAACAGATGGCACCAGCATATCCACTCCTCCAGGGCCAGTCACCAGCCACTTGCTGCGCTCGTTATTGTCCTTCAGGATACATTCATCTCCTTTGCGCACCGTTTTCTGTAAGGAATGCAGAACAACATTTTTTTCTTTAGTTAAGTAAGATGGAGTTTCTAGGAAAGACAGACAAGGAAGACGTATCTAAATCATAGAAGTGGGAGTGCTTCCCAGCTGCCAGGTCTGGGTGTGCATCATGGCTTCATACTGGGGCAAGAGATCAGTACAGATCAACCCCTTCTCCCTGAATGTTTTCCATGTGAAGAAAACCCAAGAAAAGCAAGTGGAAGCCACAGGACGCTCTGAGCAGTTGCCAGCCCAGTTGATCATCAGACTTGGGGCTTGCCATGACAAACATCAAAGGTTGAGTGTGGACACATGGCCACAGTAAGATACGCAACCATGTATGGCTGTAAGCCAGTGAGCTGGAGGCATAAGGATGCTGAGTGCTGCATCCATACTTGCAAAGGGACCGAGAACGAGTGCGGCAGAGCTAGACCCACTGGCCCCAACTGCTGGAAATCCTGACACCCTGTGGCCATGGGTGTGGCCACGGTGCAGGTTACAACCCCCTCACATCCAAGAGGGGGAAGCTCCTCCTGTCATTTGTTCTGATGGGACTCTCTCCTTCCATCACAGCAATACAGCCAGCAAATTGATTTTTGATAGAACTAGTAAAAGGCCACAGGTTTTGCATTGACCTGACCATGCTGGGGCTCCAGACTTGTCTGGGCTTACCTTCACCCGAGCAGAATTTAGCATGCTTAACTCTAAGAGCAAGCGCCAAGCAGTCAGGTAACCATTGCCTAAATTTGTTTAGCTTTGCTTGGAGTAACAAGTAGTTACTCCGTGTGGGCTGAACTTCTGTGACTCTGGAATAAAATGTGGTATGGAAGATCACAGACACAGAGTGGATAGCAGAAACCTCAGATCGTAAATACAAATCAGAGTGGTCAATTACTGGTCACTGCAGGAGTGCAACCTAGTGAATCAGGTAAAACAAGTCTTACAGATAACAGAACAGGAAAACTGGGTAACTGGGAACTAGTGAAGAGAAAGAGCACATAAGCAGAAAATGCATCTAAGTAGACTGTTAAGAAAAAAAAATACAGAAAAAAAAAAACAGGCAGCCCCAGTACTGAGGAGGAAGAAACCACCACCATCAATTTTGTACTCCACCCAGCAAAAAACTCGGGATAACAAAAATGACTCATTGTACATTCCCTCATCTTTTGTTAGATGAAGTGTTGACCTAAAGACCCAAAGGGACACTGGAAGGGCAAGCAATCACCAAAAGAAGTAGATGCTGGGAAGCATCTGTATAACAATCTTAACCCAATTATCCATGAGACTCTTCTGCGCTAATTTGAACTATGAGTATTAATGCTATTTAATGGACTAATAATAATAACTTTGACTAAACTTATTAACCAACCAGAAGCTAGCTTGTTTATTCATAATTGCATGAAAGTCAGAGCTTTTTTGTCGAAGGAATTTAAACGCTGACCAAAAGCAGACAAAGGGATTACAAAGGGGTTATCAGCTCAACAGTTTGTTTACTAAATCATTTGCCGTGTTCTAGTTTACATGATGTCCATTCTCAGCCAAAAAGCAATACAGTACCAGATCCTGTTTGTAGTCACACAGAGCCTTGAGGATAATGGGCTTGTTACTCCGGTAGTCTGGGTTACGTGGCTTCAGCTGCACAATCTTCTTGGATTTATTCACCAAACTCTGCACTTGCCTCTTGTATTCAAGAATTCTCTCTCGTTCATTCTGCAAAGATTAATTGTATGTTAAAAATTCATTCTAAAAAGAAAACACATTTAGTTCCTACTGTTTTATTAAGAGAGGGATACATCTGGAGCTCACTGTAGGCAAAACTTCCTTTAGCTCCAGCTCTGGCAACCTGCAAAGTTTGCAAAACTTGCAAAGCAGGTTTTTCACACAGATCTGCAACGTGGTTAAAGTGATGTGTAAAACCCACAGGAATAAATGGAAAGAATCTATTATGACATGAATGCTAACAAAAAAAAAAAAAAGTAGTAACTGCACTCTCAAACCTGACTTCATCAACTGCCCTTTTACATCCCTGACCATTTTTCCTCCAGTATATTCAATTTGGAATTGTAGGACCTAACTCATGGTAAGCAAATAGTTAGCTAAAACAGCTACAAGTTAAGTCCTTTCCAAGACACTACAGTGATATAAAGTGGCATGATGAATCATTTATTAAATGCACATATCCTTTGAAGCAAAATTTATTCTATCATCACCTATGAATGAAAGTCTTTTCTTTATTTGTTAGCACATCAGAAACTTGGGAATTTGTTGGGCTCAATCCAGACTTAAAAAGAAATCAGAGTTCCTAAACACTATTACACAAATAAAAATAACACTGATCCATTTGTAGGCTTTGCTAAGAAACAGGCAGGAATCTTTTTTATCTTTTCAAGTTCATACAGCACTGTATATAAACCATTGCAGTGCACCTGGGTTTACATTTGGTGTCCGAAGAGGGCAACTGATTTCCAAGGAAAGCAGAACATAACCTATGACATGGGTGTGACAGTACCTCCAGCTCTTTGATCTGCTCCAGCAAAGACTGCAATGACATGCTCTTATCACAGATGAACTTCTTTCTGATGGAGTCTTGTAAGTTCTTCAGGTAGCACTCTGTGGCTTGGGCCTCTTCAAAGAACTACAGAAGAAAAGTTGTGATTTCAGTTGTACACAGCTCTTAAAAATGTCTGCTAAAAATCAATGGATTCCTTTAATGAGAAATCCCAGTTCACATCTGGCAGAATGGTAGCATTTACAATATGGTAACATTGTGTTATGCGTAATTGTGCACAGATTTAGAAAAATTCTGGTACAGAAAAAAATATCTGTGATGGGACTCACACTTAACAACAGTAGTGTGAACTCTCCACGTCACTACTCACCTGAAAGTAAGCCGCATTCTCTTTCAGATGAACATCAATGCATTTGGTGATCTGAAGAATCCAGCTCCACTGAGTTTGTAACGTGTCCATGTAGGCCTAACAAAAATAGTAATATACAGAACTCAAACCACTACACTGATCTCTCTCCCATATCTAGACTCAAGAAAAACTATTTATGCTCCACATAAATGCAAATGAAAAATCTGCTAAAACAAATTCATGCACACCAGAATAACGTAATTCATGCAAATAGTTCCCTGGCTTCTAAGCATCTACCTAACTGAAAGGAGTTAAATACCTGCTTGTGGGATGCAGAGAGAAATTTGTTCATTACTTGAATTTTGCTTGATCAGCATAAAGCCTGAAGTGCATGAACAAAAAGGGGTGAAATGCACAAACAGCAGTGCAAATAAAATATTTCAATTGCAAACTGTCACGTTCTCCTTCTTCCAAGGAACACTGTCAAACATGTTTGGTTTTTTTTTTTTATGATAGCTATTTTCAAATTCAAACTTCTCAAGTAGTCTTCATGTATATTCTTTAGAAAATTACACACAACTTTTACTTCACTGCTGGAGCTTACAAGGATCTTTCCTTTAAGGCAGAAACTGACCACAGAAGAAACATGGATGGTGATTTTACACAACATGGTAACAGTTAACAAAGTAAATACACTGAAAAGCAGAAAGGACTAATTTTTTTTTCCTATTAGCTTCTTTCCGTTTCAGGCTTCTTATGCACTTTTAAAACTATAATAACTACAGCACTTCCTAATAAAATGAGGTTTTCCAAATTTTTGCAGCTTTTGTAATTGTAACATAAATGTACACCAAGCTGTGAAAGCAAAAGTGTCTTGGCTAAGCTGCAGAAATGCACTATGAATTTCAGTTGCAGAAGTATTTGCACCTGGATGAAACATAAACTCTCAACAAAGTGTGTGGCTGTCTTTAAAACACGCCTACTAAGATAACATAAGAACAACAACATGCTTTCCTACCATAAATTCCGCTGCACTGTAGTCAACTCAAATGAGATGATACAGCAATTTCAATACACTCAGACAACTCCTGAAGCCTCGTATTAATTTTTACATGCATCTATCATCAAATTTGATAGCAATGAGAGCTCTCCCCCTAACTCTTAAGAAGACTGCAGTTGTTGTGGCCAGGTTTCTAGAGGAAGCTAGTAACATTTATTAGAGCAGCTCACAGAGCTGGATAAAAATGGACACACTTTTTGGCAGGCAAACCCTTGTCACGTCCAAATGCAGCTTTTCATTTGCGGACTTTCACTGAGAACTTTTTCCATGTAGCAACTAAAGTAGCAAGTGAAATCGCACAAAGTCTAACTCACCTCAATTTTGTCTGAAGCAGGGTGCTGGTTGAGCACTAGCTGGTCACTTTCTTGCTTTAGCTTGTTGAGTTCTTTTTCTTTGAGCTCCAGTTCACTCATGCGTTTCTAAACAATCAAAACACAGTGTTAAGCCCCCAAACGTACACTGCACAGGATGATTTGCTTGAAAATTTTCCAGATAGTTGTGATAATGTAAAATTATCCCTGTTAACACTACATAGTAATTCTATTCAATGTACTGAAGTTAATTATGAAGACAGCAGAATCAAAGAAGGTACAACCATCTCAGTTCTAGTCTCTAGGCTTGCTGCTTCACAGAGCAAAGCACCCAAAGTTCTGCCTTTGAATGATGGAAGCAAAAATAAATGACTGCATCTTGCAACATCCAGAACAACTGAACTAAGAAAAAAAAAGAAGTACCTCCTTAATAGTGTGAACTTTCATTCCTTTTTTAATTTGGTGATCAACGCCAATATTAGTTAAAGAAACGCACGTGCTCAATTTTCCTATATACCCACAGAAGACAAGGAGCAGTGCAAACTACCTCTGACAGCACACTCAACGTGCTGCTGGCAAAGCCATCAGAGGAAGAGAGAGCAGTTCCCTCTGGTATAGCTCTGCTTCCTGGTGACAGACATCAGGGCCAAACACAGGGACCCCTTAACCCCTACATAGTCCTAACAGGGAACATTAAACTGCTTGATTCAAGTCTCTTAGTTTAGCATGCCAACGTAATGACTGCGTGCACAAACTACGTGTGATTGCTAGTCCACAGCAGACTGTACTGATAAGGCCAGCTTCCAAGGTCAAAAGAAACCATGACAACTGGTTGAATGGGAGCACAATCTTCCAACAGATGTCCAATCTTGACTCAAAAGGTTGTCACACAGTACTTAATCCAAAACCGTTGATAAAAATCCCCAGGAACTTCGAAAGAGTGAAGAAATGCCCGTTCTGTGATCAGTCCCCCTGAGCCAGGCTGCTCCTCCCTCACTATCCCAAAAGAGAGCCCATGGAAAGCATAGGGAGGTTGAGCTGTCTTACAGAGAAGGCCTCCTGCTTCCTGGCGATGTCAGTGTTCCTGTCACTCCAGTCGTAGAGAAGCTCCTCTTCCTCACAGTCATTGATCCACATGATCTCTCTGCTGGTGGCTTGGATGAGGTTCTGGAATTGACGGAGCTGATCCATTCTCTCAAAGGAGTATTTCTGCAAGGAATTTCAGAAATGAGAAGCCATAATCACAGAAATGCCTGTGCTGGGTGGGGAAGGGGAAGCCAGGAGCACAGCATGTCCTTTTTTTTTTTTTTTTTTTTTTTTTAATCTAGAATAACAGTAGAGAGACATTCATCTCTAAAAGCTGTTGGCAATAGACAGCAGATAACGCACCTGGGTTTTATTTTTTTTTTACAGTGGACAACATGTCTGCATTTATAGAACAATGGGAACTTGAAGTCAGCAGCTTCCGAAAGTCATTTCAAACACAAGTGTAGCAGACATGTAGGCAGGCAAGCAAAAAGGCATGGGGGAAAATACAAAAAAATGCCTGAACATTTACCATCACTTTTACTTGCATTTGCTGCTCATAGCACATCTTTGATGTTGTAGCAGCACCTTTTGCACAGATGACACCTCATGAAAAGATTCCTTCTCTGTCCTCACATCATAATACACATCCTGTTGCTTGAAATGTGTACAGGAATCAGCTTCCAATCCCAAGGGTTAAATCTACCATTTGCATAAGATTTTCACTGTATTTCACATGAAGATCCAAAGCAGAGAAGATGCACGGCCCTACGCAGAATTTGGTTCTAATCCCACCTTTAAGTAACTTTTTAAGCTTCATATACAGACTAACTCCATTGCTACATTTAGTCGCATTACGGAGGTAGAGTTCTACCCTTCATCTGCTTAGTGAGCAACTCCCTTCGCCAGGTGCAAACTAGAAACTTCCTTGTGAGGGTAAGTCAATTATGCACCAGGTAATGAATTAATCTCAAGTTCACGACTCCAACTGAACCTTATAGAAACTACAAGGCACTGACAGTTTACTGCTGAATAGAATTACTTAAATATCTATCTGTCACTCTCTTGAAACCTGAAATGTCCCTTGACTATGACACCAGTGTTAGTAAAGCAAAAAGAGCATCCATCATAGAGCTTATCAGACATGAACACATCTCATGCTCACCAGCAATCCTTCATATTCTTCCTCCAGCTGATGAACTGCAGCCTTCTCCCGCTGAAACAGAGACAGCAAATATTTAGTGAGCCTTTTACAAGTTGCCTATTTAATGATATTTCCTTTACGGTGTCAGTATCATAATGTTATAACTATAGGTGGTAACCTGCAAATGCCTGCAAGAGACACAGGTAGTAGCAGATCTGCACCACTGGAGGACCACAAGAAGTATAAAATCAAGGCTTTGACAAACTTTTACTTTCCTCGGGGATGCTTAGTACATAAGCTAGGTTGCACATAACCCCTGTAATACCAAAACAGCTCCCAAAACTGGATCTCTTTCTCTACCAAACTCCTAGACAGCTGTGGGGAATCAGCTAGTCCTAGAGCTAGCTTTGGAGATTACGAAGTGTAAACTATATAGATTTGGAGACTACAGTGTAAACTACGATGGGATCAGGAGGATCCAATTTTTATTGCCATTTCTATGACTGGGAACCTGCACAACCTTGGAACTGGTATTCCATAGGGCCAGACTATCACCCTTCCTGTCTGAAGCAGAAGGGCAAAGGGAGTAACCCCTTCCACTCTTCAGCTTGGCTGAGAGATCAGAGCTCCAGAACAAAGCGCCTTTTCGTTAGATCCAATTCTCTCTCCTCCTGTCCATGTGAGCAATTAACAGAAAAGAAGAACGGGAATGAAGTAAGCCTACTCTCTCCTATACCTAGCTGCTGAGCTGATAGGAGAGGAAGTTAACCACTGCATTTCCAGTGTCATCTTTATTCCAATCACAAAATCCAGAGGGGAACAGAAGCCTCAGAGGGGCAAAAAAGGGAAAAAAAAAAAAATCCACGAAAAAGCCCACACCTAAGAAAAGCTCTAAGCCTAGCCCAGAATTTGGGCATTTTTCACAGAAATCCCCTCATTACTCAAGGCTGTACCTAAGCACCCACCTTATCTTTTCACTTTCTTGTTTAATGTAGCTAGACAGAAAGTGAGAATAATCATTCTTAGCCATTCTTCTCACAAAAAATGTTGCAATATTTATTTGCCAGCCTTGGTACACAACAACAAAATGTTAAATAGCTACAAATTTTTAATTTTAAAATTCTGGGGAAAGAAGTGGAACATAAAATAATCATGAAATAACAAATATTAGGGTTGAAAGTGGTTGCTATCATGATACCAGTGCTTTCTGAAGAGAATCTGAGCTATTCAGTATTCCTTTTTGTAGCAGAACACCGGCAAGTCAATGATATAAATCTAGACTAAGCAACGTGTAAGGGAAGACAGTACTTACCAGATCTGTTTTGACTTTGTCCAGGTGCCAGCGATAGTCTCCAATGGCATTGTGAGTCCTCCTATGGTCACCAATTTGTTGCTCGATGGATGCTGCATCGAACCCCCATTTCACTAGCTCCATTTCAGCCTAGGAAAAAGAGACAGTATTTGTACTTTCATTTCCAACATTATTATCTAAATTGGAGCATAAAGGAACTGAACTGAAGGAAACATGACTATGCAGTAGAGAGTAAAACCGAACAAAGGGAAGTTCAGAATAGGGGGTTACAATTTCTTAAAATTGTCATTTCTTAAACTGTGTGACAGGCTCTCAAAGTAGAAAAAACAAAGTAGGGAAAATATTTAAGTTGCTTAAAATTAGACTAGATGAAGCACACTCAGTAGTGTATTTTCATCTGTTTTCTTTGGACCAAACTGTTCTTGTATAGTTACACTCTTATCACTCTGAAAACAAATTATGACTTTACCAAACAATGCTATTCATGCAATTCATGTGAAAATACCCACAGTCAAGTTCTGTAGCCCAGTACACTACATTTCCATTTTAATTACGCCCATGTAAACTCCCATAATTTCAGTTAAATGCAGTCAAACTAAACGAAAAACAGAAGATAAACTGAAATGATTATAGAACGTGTTGTTTGTCTTGCATTTTGGCAACATTTATTGTAGTATACCGAGTGAAAATCTCTAGGAAGAGCCTCTGAAAAGCAGCAATACACCTGGATAATTACTACCCTGAAAACTATCTGACTGCAGTTCTTTATTATTTTCAAGTATTAAAAGCCACTGAATTCACAATTCAGCTCCTCAAACTCCAAATCATCTTTTATGCTGTAAAGACACACTCTGCCTCTGAATGCCTGTCTGCGCACGTGCACAGTGAAGAAATAGGTATCTTAATCTTGGGTTGAGACCGAATTTGGTAATTACCAGCCTGGAGCCAAATCTCTATGAGTCAACAGATGACAATAATGCCCGAACCACACTCAAGCGTAGGGGTTCAAAGGCAGTGTTGAAAACGATCCAAGAAACAAAACCATTTTGCATTCAGCCATCTAAAAGGTACAGGACTTTGACCCTTTTTATTATATTTAAACAGTCTAAAGAGTCTGTAGCAACAGCAGCGATCCTGGCTGGCTGCCAGCATGCGAACAAAGGCTGTCTGGATTTCACTGCGCTTTCCCTGATTCTGTACTGGAAATTTGACCAACCCTCCTACCACCTGATTCTCCTGTCAGCAAACCATCCAGACAGAAAACACAAAAACACCAGCAGAAAACCACAGCTGCTCAGACCTTTTTCCCACATCTCACCAGTTACTAGGGGAAACATTATTCTGGTCCCAATGTGAGCAGGTAATGAGACACAGTGAGGCACGGTGGGAAGAAGAGGCATGGTCGAAAGTTCAAAATAACTTTTCCCTAAAAAACCTCAAAAGCCGAATGGGGAGCTAAGTGCTTACTGGCCCCACCTCTCAGCTCTGCCTTAGAGATTGAAGAAGGGAGACCAAGCAAGCCTTTTACTTTCACAGGAGCTTTTCTGTGGGAACACAGTTACAAAGCACTTGCTTATGCTCTCGGTGCTTAGCGAGGGGTGTCTGAGCAGGGCGTCACATGGCGTGTTGGGGAGGTGCAGCATGTTCACGGTCTTTCATCACTGGAAGCGTGCCCAGTGTCTGTCCAACATCACTCCTCAAATCATGGCAGGTCTGACAACTAGCCTACTTTCCCACAGTGTGTGTAGAGCAATCATATCTGCTGTTGCTCTCCTGGCACGACGCTTATATACGTTGCCACTCAAGGAGTGCATCTCCACTTCCCCTTCTTCCTCTAAAACATGCCACGCTACGGGAGGGCACTGAAAGACTAGACTATGACTGGCACTCACGTAGAAGTATGGGAACTGTACAGAGCTCTCGTCTCATCTGGTTTGCATAGCAGCCACCTAGCAAACACCATAAGCAGATAACAATGACAGGATCGCTAAGCAACAGCCTAATAAAGAGAGATAAAAATAACACAATTTCAATTTACACGGAGTCTGCAAAGTATAACTTCAGCCAACTTGTTTCATCCTCCCTACATGTCTCTCAGAAAGGGCTGTCCAACCACAAACACACAACTTTCACTTCAGCAGCACAAAAACAGGCTACAGGCTCTCAACATGTGTCTTCTACTCCAGGTTACAACATCAACAGCTGTGCACAGGCAAATTTATTCTGGGCATGCAACAGATGATAGACAGACATGAAAATGCTGAAGTTGGTATTTCAGCAGTGACTTCTGAAAGTCAAGTCCTGTGGCAATCAGCTCTACCTTCTGGCTCCCACTGTGATATGGATAGGTGAGAGGGGGAGAACAACTGCAAAATACTAGGTAATGGTTGAATCTGTGAAGCTGGCCCTATCTGTGTAAAGGGTTAAGACAAATATGAATCATAAAGGAAATCTGTAGAAGGAAGGAAGGAAATATCGAGCGTAATAATCTCTAACGCAAACATGCCAGTGCCTTTGGTTATGTTTACAGCTGTGTCTCATTTAGCTTTCAAATCTAACTTCCACACTTTTTCCTCTGCAAAAGAAGACCCCAAGTTCACGTTCCTGTTTCAGTGGAAATTTACTACATGTACAATACTGCAAATAAAAAAAAAAAAGAGGAACTTGGAATAATATATGAGTATTCACGTGTACTTTTAATTTTCTACTGGCACCCAAAACATTACTGCATGCAAGGTGACATTCATAAACAACACCAGGTCTTAGCATTGTCTCTGGGTTTTGCACAGATTTACCTTCTGCTGCCTCATCCAGTTTAAACATTCACTTGTGACACGTTTCGTGTACTCATCCCAGCCTGAGCCACTCTGAGAGGAGTAGCAACCACCGCCTTTGGAGCTGGCCCTCCTGGCGCGGGGAACACTGATGGCTTTGTACAGGGCACGCATTTGCTCTTGAAGTTGAAGCAGCCTGAAAGGGAAGGAACCAGTTAGCGTCTATAAGGAAAACAACCAGAAAACATGGAAACAACACGATTCACCTCTCCCACTGGACCACCAAGTATTCAAAACGAAGTGCTGAAAGTACAGGCTGTGGAAAAAATACATTGACTAAAATTTCATGGGGACAACTGAGGCGTGAAATTCTGTAAGAAATACATTACTGCAAGTAATTACTCCATGCCCCAAACAAACCTGACTGATTTCTGTCACATGCTGCAACACCAAGGAAGGTGAGCATTTGAGACACCACAAACTTGTATCAGCCACATGCCCTCCCCCAGCCCTTCCCTGGCAATACCTTTTCTGATACATGTCACAGGGTTGGCCCATCTGCCTCATCTCTCTGATCAGCCCATCCAGGATATCCATTTGGTCATTTGCCTGCGCAAAACACTCTTCCAGATCTCTGTTCCCTCTAATCTGGACACCATCTCCATATTTCAATTCCTGGGGGGGGTGTGGGGGGGGAAGGGGGAGAGAGAGAGAGAGAGATGGGGGTTTAAATTAATATTCATCACCTAAGCCTTAGCTTGGTTGTTTTAAAAGAGATGTTATGAGGACCAATTATTTTTAAGAAGCATGATAGGTTTCAACTGCTAGGTCTCTGATTGTCAAGTTTTAACTGGCAGAAGGCCAATCAACAAAGGATCCACAGTCATTGGAAAGTCCTTATTACAAACAAAATATAAAAGAAAATTATTAAAATATAATACCAACCAAACCTTTCCATAAAGAACAGCATATCCTGACTGATGTTTATTTCAGCAGAGCCAAGGCATCACACAGTGTGCTAAGTTTTTAAGACCTTATGCTTTGGTGTATAAGAGGGTGAGAATTAAACACTCTGTCCTAGTGGGAGTTGGTGGATATTGCTCCTGATTTTTCAGAAGTTTCCCTGAGGTTCTAAGACTCACATTGCTCCTTCCCTGCAAAAACGTAGACTGCACCCTGTCTGCCTGGGACCAGCTCCATGCCCAGTCACATTTGCATCCCACCTTATCACTCAGAGTCTAGGCAAATTTTCCATGCGCCCTCTCAGTGAGGTGGACCACAGTATGGTCACAGTGCTTCGAGCAGGAAGACATGACTTTTTGATCTCATCCCACACTGACACAGCCATGCTGAACAAAACATAACCCAGCTGTGATTTGATTTTGAAACAAAATGTTGATGGACTTCATTACTTTGTCCCTCAGAAAGAAAAGAAAAGGAAAAAAGTAAGCAATGCATGTTGTGGCACCAAGCTGGAACTAAACATCACTTTCTTTTAACTTCACTGGAATAATATTAATCCTTAACAAGAGGCAGTATTTACTCTGGCATTGATTTTTATATAAACATGCTCACACGTGCTGTATCTCTGAAAAGGAAATTAATTACTAACCACAGAGTTCATTCCTGAACAAATTTTCTGTCCACAAAGAGTCCAAAAGTGTGCATTAAATCCCATCTACTGCCAGAACTGTAAATGTTTTTTGAATCGCAGTGGCCTCAACAGCAGGATGCACTCACCACCCTGCACCTCCTCTGACAGCAGGAACAGAGGGCATCGCGTGTTCGCCAGGACTGAATCTAGCGTCAGTGAGTAACCCACCCCCAGGCACTATGGGTTTGTATCAGTGTAGCGTACAGCAAAGATCATCTCTATGCATTTGGTATGAAACAGTCAAGAAGACTTTAATCTAGTTTCACATACTTCTTCAGGAATCATCTGGAAAAATAAAATAAAGGTAATGAAAGTTTTTCCTATGGTGGTTCAGGTTCATTATGGCCCAGAAAATGATGATGATATTGTACAGGACACAGTAAGAGACTGTAAGTGGTCATAACATTACTAATAGCTATTTACACTGGCAGTGGCCTCGATCTAAAACTGAAAAATACCATGCAGTAGAATCTGTTTGAAGGGTGGGGGTTTTTTAAAAAAATCAAGAAGTCCCCCTTTTCTTAATCAGATGCATTTCAATCAGTTTTCCTGAACACCGAGTGCAGACGAAGGAGGGAGACATAGGAAGGCAGTGCGCTATTCCACTCCCAGTTGCCTCACACAAACAGCTGAAAGGGGAGAAAGGAGATGAAGAAGCAGAGCCTGTGAGTCCAGATAACAACACAGCGTTCATTCCCTGTAATATTCATAATCACTTTTGATAAGAAGAACAAGAAGCACTCACGGGTTGTACTATGAGCTCAGCTCGCATCAGGCAATCCGAACAGTTTTGCAAAAGCTCCTGGATGGTGTTCTGGCGTCTGGACACTGTACAGGTCCCATTCTGACTGTTGTGGGGGAGAAGAAGTAAGTACAGATTAATCACACATTTTGAAGAGACAAGAGAAACACAAATTCCCAACAGCTAAGGGAAGTTACATGGATTAATCAATCTCTTTAAGGTTCACAGAGACACATACGCTTTATCCGGCCCTCCTGCATAATTTAACTATGAACTTTTAATGCCGATTCCACGACAGCAGAGCCACTTTATAATTCTGTAACAGCAGGCACGGACTGACTTCACCACAGGACCGAGCAGAAGGTGGAAACTGGCACACCATAAAGGAGAAAGGTTTTCTGCCAATACAGGTATGTGTAGCTTTGATAGGCAAAACTTTGGCAGTATTACAGTGAGAATAAATTATTCACAATCTTTGTTAAAGTCAATACATTAGAACGCAGTCTTTGCACGATGTTACCGTACATGTTATCACACCAGCCATCGAATGTCAGAGCATAAAAGGAAAGCGGGATCCTCTGCTATGCAAGCATGTGAGCACACAAGTCCACACAAGCGTATAAAGGGCCCTTTTATCAGTGGAAATGGATGCAGCTAGTGCAGTCTCTTAAAAAGGCATTGCAAGTTGCACACACTACTACAAAAACAGATGTAGGGGCTGGAGGTAGAGGACATGCTTTCTTACAAATAAATAAAGTGGGAGTTTGGGTGTTCCAAGTAAAACTCCAGAACTGAAAACACTAGTGGGGGAAAAAGCCTAGATAGATAACGGGGTCATTACTGTTGTCTTACACATCATCTACTGCATCCCTACCACCAGAAGGCTGCTTTTCCAGCATTTGGGATTCAGCCACCAAAGCAAGCCACTGCTAGTTGAATGTGGGTGAGGTGCTTCAAGCGAGGAACCATTCCTTGCTGATGGAATCAGAGCTCCCAAGCAAGCCCAGGCGGCTCCCAAACCAAAGCACTTGCCAGTGAAACTAAAATAAACCACTACTAAGAGACAGTAAAAACCTAAGACACTTCCAAGCCTTGCCTAGTTTTCTAACTCCTGTGCTCACAGTAGGTAACCTTTTCCATTACAAATCACTGAAGGCCCAAGTCTTCCATACAACACGAACATCAAAAAGACTATCGGTGCCAACCTGTCCAGCTCAGAGCCAGCAAGCCGTCTGGATTCAATGGAAATCTTTCTGCTGACTTCAACAGACTCTGACCATCCTTCGCAAAGGGAACGGTGACAATGTAAAAAACCTGGCAGAGCTGTCCTTGGGAAAATCACTGCAGGGGTGAGAAACGTTCAACGGTGTATTTTTAAGAGCTCTTCTGCAGTGTGCGCAGTGGGTGCTTCAGCAGCCTGCCATTCTCCTATCAGCTCTTCTTGAACAAGTGGAAAAAGTCTGAGCAACTTTTCACCAGCTGCCCTCAATACCAGGGAGCAGACCCTCAAAGACACAGAGACAGGACTGGAGAATCACTGGGTGACTTAAAACAAGCTGTACGCGTGCAACTCCTGGCTTTCACTGTGACCCTTTGGCTGCACAAATGCTGCGCCCTACTGTGCTATGCACCCCTGTATATCTTGGAAACAGCTTAAAGAAAACAATTGTGAAAAATAACATATGGTTCTGATTTTGTTCCAGGCTTCCTCTCAGCTTCCTTCTCTAAATCATTCCTTCTCCTTAGGCATCGCTGTTGTGTTTGGATCTAGAAGTATCTGACTGCATCTAAAATTTACATTTAATTATACCCACAATTATTCTCATGAATGAAACATAACGAACAAGAGAGAGGAACCTTCCAAGCAATTTTCTCTTTTTAGAACATCAGAAGAGTATTTTTTCTTCAATCACTTCTTCAGTCGTCTCCTGACAGCTATAAATGCTGGAGATGCATTAAAGCCAAAAGAATTATAGATGGGGACCAGAATTCTACTGTAATAAATCAGCTTATCTCCACTGGCTTCAGTGTAACTTCCCTGACCTCAAAGGCCTTACGTCACACTGAGAGGAGGTCTAAACATCGGCTGTCATAGTTAACATGCTAAGAAATTGTGAAGAAAAGCTATTATCAAATAAAGCAAACTACTAAAACAATTTAAAAGATAGAAAAAGTAGAATTACAAGTATTTTGTGTTCATCCCAATGATGTTAGAATACCACATCCAGTATCACTGTCCAAATAATAACAAATTTGGAAAACGGAAGATGGTTTAATATAGATACACAAAACTGTTTCAAAGGTAGGAGCAGAAGCCTTGAAGTGGGAGGCTTAAATGCAGGCTGTTTAGATCTCCAAATAAAGATCTACAAGTTACTTGTTTACAGTTCATGGGAACCTTCACGAGAAGGAAGCAGCAAGTATTTAAGGCTCTCGAATCTAGTAGATAAAGACATAACCAAAATAATGGCAGAAGCTGGAGCAGTACAAACTGAAACCAGAAAAGAGCACAATACTTCATCAATGCTGCTTTTAGCACCTTGGATGTCAGTTTTGTTGTTGAACAACTAACTGTTTTGCTAGTCAAAATACCGAGATCAATACTAGGATAAGGGGTGACAAGGCAGTGGCCTGTTAAAGGTAGCTGATGACGCTAGGAGAGCTAATGGCTTTCAAAACCGTCAGCTGGTCAAACAGAGCTACGCTGGGTTATGGGGCATACCCAGAGACAGCAGATGCCAGTACAAGAGCTGATGTTTGATGGCATAGCTCCACCAAGTCAACAGGACGCAAAGACTTCAAATCTGAAGAGGATTTAGCTGTACAAATATACTCAAGAAGGGCATAAATCAATCTCTGAATGTAAAAAATAAAAATACTTAGCAAGACAATACCTCAACGTATATTGGTTGATACATCAGATGGCATTAGCACAATCTCACATGGACACATCTTCAATACTTTTCACCCATGTGACAGGAGAGTATTTCATAAGCAGCTTCAAAGGCCTTCAGTGTAATATTCCTTTTATTGAAGCCAACAGGCCCTTAATGGGAATGAGTAGATCAAAGCAGAAACCCCAATGCAGAGTAAGCAGACATCCAACCTTGAGGCAGAAGGAAACAGCCGGCTAAAGGAAAACCATATCCAACACAACGGCATAAGGAAAAAAAAAATACTGGACTAAAGAAATTGAGGCAAACCCTAACCCCTGAACATCCTACATGGCATCATAACGTGGAGGCTAGAACGAAGCTGGATTTTCAAAGAGCAACCATGTAATTTAGATCCTATATAATAATACATTTACATCCCTCAGAAAGACGTAGGACCCCAACAGTCCTCACAGGACACAGATTAAGTGGATTACTACAGATGGTATTCTGTCAATGTGTCTCTCTTGCTTCATCTGATTTTGTTTACATGAAACTGAATGAGTTTGAAGTAATGTTTGGTCATTGTTACAACTACTGCTGCTATGATAACAATTTGATTTGATTTTACCTCTTGCAGCATCTAAAGCTCGAACCTGTGAATAGGATCCTGCTGTACCAAACACTGTAGGAACACCACACAGTGAAAATACGGACAGGTTTTTCACTTATTTTACTGCATCCCTGTAAATACAGCGTACGTTTTCAACCATTCCAGCAGAAAGGGAAAGAACTGGAGCTTGGTCTTTAGCAGGATTTGTAACACAAGAGTGCAGGGACTCCTACTAATAAATACATGCATTTGCAGGAATCTTACTACATGCTGTACTGCTTTGGTTTTGTAAACCTGCAGAACAGCACTGAGTGAAACAGCCTGGACTACTTCAGACCTTAACTACCTATTTGTTCCTACAACTCAAAATTTTAGACCATGACACTTATTTTGAAGGCAACTCATGAATTTCAAAAAGATACTATTAAACTGAGTTCTTTATTAAAATGACTTAGTTTCAATAGTCATTAACTATTCAAGGAACAAGGAAAACAAAGGGAGGTAGCATCTTTGTTTTAAAATTATGAGAATGCTTCAAAACACAGAAGAATCACTGTTATTTGGGATCTTAAAATGTAGCCCTGTATCTCTCTACTGCCAGAAGAGTCCTAGGAAAGGCACAGCATCTTCACGTTGTCATCATGCTGTACAGGAGTCACCCTGCTTGCTCCACATGTAGGCAGAATACATTGCTCCCTTGCTATACTAAGCTCTGGCTGTCCCAGAGAAATGAGAGGACAGCCCAACCCCTGCTGCCAGCGGGCTCTGAGCAGGATGGTAGCTCAGACAACATCCCCCTGCTGCAATACACCCCACTGGAGCTAAACTCAGCCGTTACCGTACCTGTGAATTCTCAATTTCTGAACTAGGATTGCACTTAACTGTTAGGTGGTACCAGTGATGCTCACAAGACCCCCAGCTCTACAGAAACAAGAAATAACTATTCCTGCTTTTTGTAAATGGCACTGAGAAACGCTCTCGAGGCCACGTGATGAGTTGTGAGAGTTGAGACAGATACGGCAAACCCAGCTGCGCCCATGTCCCTGGAACACAGCAGGGCTGACTACTGCTGCCACTGACCTATTCAAGCAGCTGAGAGATTTCCGAACTGATAGTTTTTGAATAAATGATATATCCTCTGTAAACACTCGGCTTGCACCCTTGCAGGCCCAACTGAATCGTCACTACTGCAGAACCCGAGGGGCAAGGAAGAAAGCCAGCTACCTTCTGCTTTCTCGTTTGCCTCCTGCTGCTGAAGACCTGCACACCCCCAGCATAAATGCCTGCAATGTGGAGGCTGCTCTGGTTTCTGCCTTTGTTAGCACACATCAAGAGGCTGCTGTGTTATCCGGGGGGCAATTAGTGCCTAGAGAAGCAGGGCGAAGGAGACACGCAGAAGCACATCCAGCAGCTCTGCGGAGCCTTCCAGCAGCTTCACAGCTCCTTAAAGCTTTGGAAGCACAAATGGGACACTCTTGGTCCAAAGATCCAATTTAAACCAGATTAGGATAATCCTTGTTAAATTTTCTGATTGATCCACAAACCATTTAGCCTTTTAAAAATTCAAAGGTTGGTGTTTTTTTTTCATTCAAAAAGTAAAGAAAGCTTTCGAGAAGGTCTTTTTGCAGATCCCAAGTATCAAGCGACTCCCATAACTCAAGGAGAGCAAAACAATAGCACTTCTTCTTCCCCCATCCCCTCCACACAAACTTGTTTGAACAAGCAATAGATTCATGAAGGGATTACCTGGTATGCCCAGGGTAGGCAAGTCAGAAGAAAAACCTGACCTGGAATCACCATTCCCAGCACACAGCCCGCACACACCACCGGACGAAACCACCGTCTATCTGCCACCGCCTGCCAGCTGGGTGTGTGTGCCCCTGAAAACCCACAGGCACACAAGGGCAAAAGGTGGCGAATCACAATATCCATAAGAATATAACCAGAAATTAAAATACTATAACCCAGCTTTTTTGCCCCCCCCCCCGAAGGTGAATGCAAGTGTCAGAAATTATCGAGAGTTTCATAATTGGGTTCTCCCCATACATCTCTGCTCTAAGCAGGATCAGTTTTGGCCTCGCCAAACTAGTCACATCTGCCGAGCATGCACATAGACTAAGGCACGACGACAGGAAACCTCAAAAGACGTCTGCATCTTGCACGGTCGGGCTCTAAATACCATTAAAAACATGCAAAAATTTAAGAGTCGCTGGTGACATCTTAAGACCCCTGAGGCCTCTAGAGCAAGCAGGATTTCACAAGGGATCCTGCCACACCTATTCGCAGAAAATCCTCATGCTTTTTCCCACCAGTATTGATCACCAGGAGCAATGGCACCGTTTCTAAAGGCCGTACCTGCCTGGCACAGCAGGCTGCAGACATGCTGCCTCTCCCACCTCCGGCTCCGGGAGAGGGAGGTGCCAAATGTAAGGTCCAGCCTGGACCATGGAAATACACCTCCGCCGGAGATCAGCAGCTCGAAACACCAGCAAATCCCTCGCCTGACAGAGGCTTTCACACCTGCAAAGGTACCTAGCTTGAAACCTCATGCATGTACCTACGAAAAGGTGAGTTGGGATAGGTACGACCTGGTTTTCTTCTCATGGCGTGGCAGCGTCACCAGCTGTTGCTGAAACCTGTTTCTCGGCCAGCTGGAGCACAGTGCAGGCTCTGCTGGCGTGGCAGGTATTCGGCAGCAATTCAGACACATTCCTCCTCCCTCTCTGTCTGCCCATGTTTTTGTTTGTCACCAGGGCAATTTTTCCCCCCTGCGCAACGCTGTGGCAGAGAGGTTCAAAGGGGGCACTACCACGTCAGCCCTACCATCACTCAGCTTAGCCAGGACCCTGCAGATCCCTGCAAGGCTGATGGGAAGGGCAAAAACATGGCTTAGAATCCATTTTCTCCAAGCTTACTTCGTCTGTCATTCCCTGAAAGTAATGTCAAGGCACAGGATGTGAATTTCTAACTCCTTTTCTAACTTAAAGAACAGAAGTTACACTAACTCTTAAGCAGAATTGTGTAAATTAGTTTATTTTCATACCACACGGTGACCATGAATCCCAGGCTGGTTTTTTCCCTAATCCCAGCAATGACAAATAAAACTGCACAACTTGCCATTTTTTTTCCTTCTCTCACAGCGTATCAGATTTTATCTCTCCATAGCAAAGACATCGAAAAATATTTGACTGATGAATTGGCAGTTTAGGAGCGTATGACTCACCGTCAAGCTGAATATCTGTACTCTGGGCCAAGCTCATCCTGAGTTCCCAAGCCAGAAGACACAGGGAATGTTGTAAAAGCACCTTGCTGAGCCCTAAGGGTAGGGAGCGTCCTATATTGCTCTGTGAGTAATGTAATACTCAGCACAGACTTGTTTGGCAGAACACGCCCCAAAACTTACAAGACCAGACCCTAAGTTGAATCCTACTGCATTTAAAATTAAGGTACAGTAATCTTCCCCATTGGAAAAAGAAGCCTCAGAAGTAAGTAAGTTCAGTAACTGCCACTAAACTTTGGCACAGAAGACATCAGGCTGAACGCAATTATTAAAACCAATTCCATAGAGGATGGCCCTGATCCTGCAAGCACAACATGCACAGGATTTAGTGGATTTTGTGCATGCAGTGCATGTGCAAAATCAGATGTGATTGCCTTTTTTCATTAAGTGGCAACAAAACCCTCATTTGGTATTGTGGTGGACATTTTAATTCAAATCAGCACTAATTAAAAATAAACCTATGCAACTCAGTAAGGCGCAAACACATATATTGTTTTGCAAATAATGCTTAAAGTATTTTGTATCATCAGATGTTTTCATATACAAAAAAATTATATGTAAAATATATATATATATATGTATGTATTTTGAGCTCATTAACAGGAGTCTTTAGTTCCATATGCAGAAGCCTCGCAATAAAGCGACCAGGAAGTTTCATTGCAACCTCCTTGACAGCTAAGCCTTCCAAAAAAGGAGATATCAATATTACGTTACAGACAGTAAACGAAAGGATGTTGATATAAGGTTGTTAACATCTTGATCAGGTCTGTCCTTTCCATTCTTGCCATGCCACCACTGAATACTAAAGAAAGAAAAGCCTAGCAAACTATGGACTGGTTTAAAACATGTAACAAAAACCAAAGAATGCTAAATTAAAGGGAGGTATTTCTCCTCCAGTAAAAGTCAGGAATAATAGGGAAGTCACTCTAGTGAATCCAATATAGTTGCACCAGAGTAAGCCTGGAAAAAAAAGAGAACAGCCTGAAAGTAGCATGTTCTGCCACTAATTTTTCATGTCCTTCTCCGGTAAACCGTGAAGATATTCATAGTGGAGCATCACTAGCAAAACAGATCCTCACAAATGCAATACGACGACAGCATTACGGAGTCCTAGTATGTGCACTCTCCCACGGTAAAGTATTGAATTGTTCTAATTATATAGCAATAAATAGGCATTCTCGTACTACTGTAAGAGTAAGTGGACATGCTACAATTCATCGTTAACTAACTTACCTGCGCACACACCAAACTGAAGTCAAATGAATAACTAAAATTAAGAACCGGGGAAAGTAATAAACAAAACATAGGTACAATGCAAGTTTTGTCTTTCATTCAGTGGTCCTCCAGCAACAGGTTTGATGTACCTAAACAGAGGTCTCCGTGCTCTCTAGGGTAATCCTAATTATCTACAGCCATTTATAGATCTGCTTGATTTAATAAAGCCTGCCTGTTCTCATCTGCTGTTTATTTACTGTATATGCTTAATTCTCATCCTTCTGCAATCTAATGATGTACTATCCATAAAATTATGGGATACATTCTAACACATACTATAAGACAGCACTTCTGAATCAATTCCTATGTCAGTGGCATCAATAATTAGACCAAGAGGTTTAATGCAGCCATTCCACATGTAAAAGAAGAGTAATCACCAGCAGTGTTTTGTATAGGGGCCTTATCATACACCAGTGCTGTTCCCTTCAGCGACTGTAACTGCTGACTGCTTTTCAGCCCCGTGAACTCCCAGCCGAGGGGATTAATGGAGAAGTCTTCACGACCACCGCGCTTATGTTGCCAGAATCGATCTGCGCGGATTGCTGGTAGGGCTGCATCCGTGAAGGCAGGTGCTCTCCAGACCAGGATCCACAGCCAGTACCCTGCCCGCAAGATCGTCGCTGGGCTCGCAGCAACACAGCAAGCAGAAAGTTAAGAAGGTAGAGGAAGGGGAAGCAGACTGTGTCTTTGCTCCCCAGGTATCAGGGATCGCTGCATAATAGATCACGGCCTTCAACTCCCAGGCCTTGCACAAGCTAGAAACAAACTAAAAAATGAGTAAAAGAGAACGATCCCCACTAGTTAAAATGGTTTTATAGCCCTAGTTATGCAAGCCGGTGAGGACAGCGAGAGCTGAGCCTGGGTGCATGGGGTGTAAAGCACTTCACCTCAGTGCAGCTTGTTTTGTGTCACCCCACAGAGCAGGGTTTCACCAGCGGAGAACTGCTGGGTCGGCGTAGCCCGCACTGACACATTCGCACCCCAGAATGCAAAGGGGGGGCACCGCGGTGACCATTCTGCCTTTTATCCCGTCACTCTCTGCACAGGGAGTCCCCACCAGGAGGGTTTTTTTTTAAATTTAAAAAAATTAAAAGTTCTTTGCTTGCATTCAAAAGCCTTTTAGAAGTTAGTCTCCTTAGGGAAGGGGAAACAAAAGGCTTGCACACCGAGGAAATCAGACCGGGAGCCGGCTCACGGCAGCTCTCCTACGGCGGGCCCGAGGGAGGGGGCCGGGGGCCGGCGGGGCCGGCTCCCCCCAGCCCGGCCCGCACCTACCCATATCCGTCGGAGGCGTAGTCCCCCCCGTAGGTCTTCTGGTAGTAGTAGGTCTTGTGGGTGTGGGTGCCGCCGCCGCCGCCCCCCACCACATGGGAGCTCATCTCGTAGCGCAGGTCGGTGCCCGAGTCGGCCCGCGCCATCCGGCCCAAGGTGTTGATCCGCGGGTGGGAGCCGCCGTTGATGCTCATGGCGGCGGGGGAGCGCGGGCGGCCGCCGCCCGCGGGGAGAGGGGACGGTGGGGAAAGCGACGGGGAGACTGACCCAGACCCGACGGCGGGAAAGGCATTCACCGCCGGGAGGGCCCGCCGCCGCGCCGCCTCTCCCTCGCAGGACCCCGCGGAAGGGCCGAGCGCCGGGGATCAGGTGAGGGGAGGGCAGGGGCGAAGCGGTGTGCGCTGGCGGGCGGCGGCTGGCGGCGGCAAGAGCGAAGGTAAGGTCAGGTCCCGTCCCGTCCCGTCCCGTCCCGTCCCCTCCCCGCCGGCAGAGGAAAGGCGAAGCCACACCTTTCGGCGGCGGTTTTAAGCGGCGCTCCTGGGCGTGGAGCCGCCGCTGCCGCCTCGCCTGCGCCCTCCGCGCCTCCCCGGCGGCCGCCTCAGGTTTCTCCGCGGCCCTGGCCCTGGCCCTGGCCCCGGCCGCCGCCGCGCCCGCCCAGCCCAGCCCAGCCCAGCCCAGCCCAGCCCGGCTTCCCCGCGGCGGCAGTGTCGCTCCCCGGTGGCCGCCCGGGCACTGCAAGGCCTCTCTCAGCCTCGCACCGGTGTTTCCACCCTCCTCGGTGCGTGGCCTGCCCTCCGAAGTTGCCGGTGGAGGTTGGAGCCCATTAAAAACTTCCTCTTGACCTCTGTACCCACCAGCTGCCGCTTTCCCCCTCACTGCCGCGGAGCCCCTGGGGCACGGGGCGGCTGGCCCCAGGGCGGGGAGCAGGGGTGCCCATGACGCCCAGCAGCCTCATGCCACTCCAGAAGGCAACCGGCAGCCGAACGAGGCAGTGCCGGTTAAATCGGCACCATTAGGTCGAGGATGGGTCCAGTCCGCTGGTGGCAGCCCTCTCCCCCTGCGCCAAGACGTGGCACACCACAGGGCCGACGCGCTTGTTAGGAGAGCTGCGTAAATGTTTGTTTCATAAACTGGGAAGTACATCGGGTCCCCCATTTGGGGAGGCTGTCGATACCCCAAGCCCAGTTCGTTTCTGAAACAGCCCTGGCACTTGTACGCCAGCACGTGAAATGGTTGAACCGTGTCACGCGCTGACTGCATTTGTGCGTGAGAAAGAGGATATCGAGAAACGGGTGTTTGAACTGATGTTTTCCCTTAGTTTTTCTTGATTCCTGCCTTCTGGTGCTCTGAAAGTTAAGCTCTACTCTTAAAAAATAAAAAATAAGCCAGATCCTAGAGGCAAAATAGTTTAAATACATTTGTGTGCGTGCAGGGTGTCAGCAGAGGCGGTTTGCTGTAGGATGCCCAGCAGTGCCTGCGTTATCAGCCATTGACCACTGGGTCAGTCTCAAGGGTTGACTGAGAACAATTTCTTACCTACGCTCGGTGGCACTGCCTCAGCTGGTCTGGCCACTTGCCCATGGTGTTAGAAGACAAAGAGAAGGTGGCCAGATTTTAAGCAGCAGCGGTCACTTGTGAATAACCCTGCCAAGCTTTTCGGAAATAATCCCGAGGCTTTCATCCCAAAGCGCAGTACGGGAGCCAGCCATATCAGTCATCTGATGCTCTGCGACAACGCATATGCTGTAAGTTTTTTAAACTTCTGGGAGATCACCAGCAGCCCACACCATCCATAAATGCTTGGGCCCGTTTCTGTCTTCCCTGCACTGATCATTTTCCTCGTCTTTTAAATGCAAGTGATAGGCCACAGGACGGTAAATAACAACTACACAAACACACTAGAAGGACAAGACTTTCTGAACTATTCAAGAGAAAACTGAATGAGAGAAATTCTCCTCAGTGCCACTGAAACTGCTGGGGCTCTGCAGGAGCACCACAGTACAAGCGACGTGAGAACCTGCCCTGCTGCCGGCGGTGGTGGTGGGCACAGCGTAGCGGAGGCTTCAGAGCTCCTCCAAGCAAACGTGGGGTTCCTTGGTCCTGAAAGGCATCCTGACGGCACTGCCCAGAGCTGTATGGAGTGCTACAAAGAAGCAGAATGCAAGTTGACTATTATCTTTGAAGATATGCGGTGACTTCTGTATTGTAATATATACGCTGTATTATACATAACGTGAGTCATTATATATCAGCGCGCATATATATGTATACACACGTACATACATATACATGTGTGTGTATGTGTGTATATATATGTGGATTTGGGGTGCTTTTTTGCATACAGATTAGATTTGCACAATTTGATGATTTGACGTTACATTCCAAAGTCATTAGGGAGCAGAATACAAAAGCAGTCAGGATGAGTAAGAAAAACAAATACATAGGCTCAATGCTATAAAGAAGGAAGTAAAAAGCTAGAAAACAGATGTAGAATAGGAGGGAGATGCAGAATAAGGGAAACTTGAACTTCATGCCTTGATACTCCAGTCCAAACTTTTTGAAACATAAATATAGATCGTGGTGTTAGTGCCACCAGCATACCTAAAAGTCAAATTTTTTGAGTGGTGATGCCTCAAGTACCAGGCACTTGTATTTAGACATAGGAACACAAAGCATTTTTTTCAGCAAGTGCCTTTGAGAGCTGGCCGTTTGTATGTATGCATATTTAGAAATCCAAAAGTGTTACACTGGTTTGGGGTTCTTGCTGAGTTTTAGCACCACCTCCAATCAGCCCCACCTTTCAGCTTGGACTGCTGTGCCAGTTCAGTGAGACACTCCATTATCTGTGATGGAGACAGCATGTGTGTGCTACGCCCAGAGGCCTGGATGTGTCACTGTTACCTGGACATGTAGAAAAATGTGCTTGAATAGCAAGTGGATTCTGCTGGTCCTGCTTGCACAATTAGCCCCACTGAAATGAAGAGGAGGGGATAAGACTGAACTGATACTGAAAACAGCTCAGTGCTCCTGTCTGAACTGTTTTCATACATGGGCAAACGAAGTAAGTAAATACAAATATTTTTATTTGCTGAAACAGTCAATTTTACTTGAGTGCTACCTGAGGTGGACTCGGTTATCTTGAAGCAGGATCAAGTCACATGGGTATTGCTTAAAATTCTACCAACTACAGGAAAATACCAGTGTCATAACTTGAAGATCTTGCTTAAACCTTGTCCCACTGCTTCTGAAAAGGCCTGGTCCTGATGTACCTAAGGCCACATCCTAAGTTCCTTGACTTCCTTTGACTTCAAAGAGTTTTTGAGAGCGAATGTCCAGTTAACTGCAAGCCACAGAGTCTCATTTTCCTCCTAAGGAAAACTCCACACAGGGGAGAATAACATTTGGAGTTTCTTGCTCATCTCCCTTATCGGAAGGTGGTGTTCTGCTTCTCAAGACATGGATACATAAAAGTTGTCTGGGTCTTAGGAGACCCTCTTTAAGCAAGTCAGTCTAAAGGAGATGTAATATTCCCTCTGGGCTCCTTAAACCAAGCCAGAGCCAAGGTCTGTGCTGCAGCCCTATATCCTAACTCACCTCCTTTGGAATTGCCGACACCATGAGGATATTAGGAGAAAGCAATTCCAAGGAGGCAAAGGGGATACAGTTGTGCCTGAACACTGCTTTAATCAACAGAAGGAAGCTCCTTTATACATAATACTAGGGGTAGGCATAATCTATCTCTTTAGGTTTCATAAAAGGCACCTTCCCAACCCCAAATGGTGTACCCAAAAGCTCTATTTTAGGCTTAGACTGCTGGATAGTGGGTCTTTAATTATTCAGGACACTACCTGAGGTGAGTGTAACAAGCTGCAGTTGTCCCTGTCTATACCAGGAAGACGTCTGTATTTTATCTTAAGAACTGAATTCCCAAGGCCACACTGAAATTTGCCTCGATGGCTTGTTAATTAACAACTTTTAACAGTAGCTGCCAGCCCCTCCTATTTCACATGCCATCTTCTGAGCGTATGTAATGACATCCTCTCTTTAATGTCCTTCTTTCATGGAGAAGAACCAAATAAATTTAAAATAGCTGAAACACGCTGATAACCAGTGACATCTGCCAGTCAAAGCGCAAATCTGAATATGACTTGGTAACCGATTTCCATTATTGTAGCTTGTGAAAAATGAGATCTGGCATTCCAAATAGAGATCGAATCATCCAGGTAAAACAGCATGTGACTCCTGTGTTCCTAACTCCTACAGTTTTGGGCAGTAAGGACAAGTTTGCACGTGCAAGTCACTAATCTGACTACATGTTGTTGTAGGGCGACTGCTATGCGCCACGACTGCTGTGCAAGAGCTGCCTGGGAAGCAGTAGCTTAGGCTGAGTGGCAGCATTCACAAAGTCCGTATTCATTACGACATGAAGGACAGGCCTGGGAGTTCCTCACTTCACTCAGGCTGAACTCTCCCCAGAAAATTCACAGTAAACACTCCTGAGTCCCCAGTCTGAGCTTTTCTCTGCATGGGAAGAGAGGCTCACCAGCTGGTGCCAGCAGCAACACCTCTATAGCGACTGCAGAGATGGTCTGAAATGTCATTGATAGCAAACCGAGAGGGCTCAGACAATTTACTCAAAGATATCCCTGTCATGGGGAAGATATATCTTAAATGCGCTCAACTGGTGCCTAATTATGGGCAGATTTATAGTGCCCTGCAGCACAATCCATTTTAAAATGTAGATATGCCCCAGCGAGTGTTTGGAGGGGTTGGGGAGGGCAGGGGATGACTGACACAAGGCGCTCAGTGTGAGCCTGCGACTAGTCCAGCCTGGGACTGCCTGCCAAGAGCTGTCATTCCCAGGTCCCTGAACACTTGCTGTGCTCCTTTTAGACAGTCCCTGGAATATTACGCTACCAGTTTCTGGTAACGCATCTTAGGACTGCACAATTCCTTCTATACCGTGCAAAAGTAGAGGGTGTGGTGAAGGATCTGTCAGCCTTGTCAAACCTGACTGACTACTCAGACAAAAAGTTTCAGGATGCCTCGCTGTTTTGCTTCAGGTGGAGGAGACCAACATATGACGTCCTTTTCCCACCATGGTCCCACCGTGACCGACAGAGCATGCACACGATATTTCTACGCAGCTCTTGATTTCATGTTGCTGCAAGCAGAGCACCCAACAGTGACAGTACAAGGTGAATTATTTAATGTTACATTATTTCTGTTCCTTTAAAAGCTCACTTCACAATTCTGTTTCGTCAACTCCTGGTGACATTTGCTGGAGTTTGAGAAGTTAATGTATAGAAAGATACTTAATAGTGCTGAGAGCAATGCAAGGCTATTTCTGACTAGCTATTCTTTAGTAGTGGGACAAAAATCTTTTCAGCCACATGACATGCATACAAACTGCATTCATTTGTGAGGATGAATTATTTTAATAAAACATGAACTTTTGTCAAGGTTCATCTCCCCCTTGTTATTCAGACGGTTTGATAATTGGTGTTAGATACCACAGTGCAGGTGAGCCACGTGCGGTACAAGATGAGAAGTGGGACGGTGGAAGCTCTCAAGGGATCTTTACACTTGCTTCACACTGGGGCTGCTCTAATTTACAGCCAGGTATCTGCAAGCCCAGGGGGATAAGGACCACGATGATTTTATTGACACCCGTCCATTTCTTCTGCTTGTGCCCTAATTCTTGGAAATGGGAGTGAAGGGTCAAATGGGCGCTGCTACAGTAGCCCTGTAGACACCCAGGGTTCCCCCTCATTAGCGTGAATCTTCCATTAGCAAGGTTGCACTTGTAACAGGTGCTTATCATCCCAACATGTCAAGTAACTGGGTTATGGCATTGGCCCTGGGGCACCGATAGCCTTATTAAAATGTTACTACCATAATTAAAAATACCTTGTAACTTGTAAGAGGGAATAGCAGATCAGAGCAGTTATAAAGGTCCCAAGTAGCTTTACCAACTTAATGGAGAAGAGCAAGACTTTTAAAACACATTTTCATGCACATCTCCCCTACACTGAACTGTTACGGTGTATAATAGTTGCAGGCTGTGGAAGGCAATGGAGAATTGGATCTAATACATACAAAAGAATGCCAGTTAACTCACTTTGCATTAGTTTCTTGCAAGCAGACCTGTCATTTCATGTTTAATTTGTTGGTCATACCACAACTATTTTGATAACAACCAGGGAAGATAAAGATTCAGTTCTTTACTGTGCCAGAAGCTCTGCTTCTCACAGCTGAGAAGTAGAAGTGTCATCCTTACAGGAATATTTTGTTCTCCAAAACCCCAAGGCTATGAAGGGCAATTTATCTCCTGGTAGAATTGGAAACCTCTTTCCCAAGATACCCTCTCTACAAACTCCAGATGTTATCGCAGTGTTGTGTGCTCCAGCTGTCCTTGCTTGTACATCCAGCCAGCAAGAGCTCCCCATACCAAAAGGACCTCAGGCTACTTGGTAAAGGCAGCATTAAGAATTGCTTTGTGCTGAAAAAGGCTTTTCAAATGTGTAAAACTTGACTTAAGAAAGTTTCCTAAGAGTCTTTTTTATTTCTATCATTTAACAGGGAATTTTGTTACTATAAATTTTGCAATACAAGTGAGAAAAAAAAAAAGAGGCAGCCTCCTCTCTCACACACACAGCCCATAACTCTCTAAAGACAATTTCAGAAGTTGAAAGTTAGCTTTCCTCCTCCCTCCAGCTGAGTCATGTTGAACAGAAGTGGCAGCTCTTTTATTACAACCATATTCTCCTCCATTGCAAGAGCATAGCCATCACTATAACACATTTAAATCTTGAGTAGTTGTCATCAGTAGGACCAGAATACTGCAAGGCAGCCACTGGGGATCATGAAACATCTGTGATTACCGCAGCTTTCAAGATGTGACGATGTAAATGTGGAAGTGTTCTCCTGTCTAGACCAAATTCCAGCGCTGCCTAAGTTTCACTCAGACTTGCAATGGAATATTCTCCTCCTCCTCAGTCCTCAATTATTGCTATAGCGTTGCTGCTGCTCAGCGTTGAAGAGCTGGTGTGCTTCGCTTCCTTCCCCCAAACACCTACACGAACCTTGTAGTTCAAGTAGCAGAATCAATTGCATTTAGTTTTCCGCCTTCTCATTCTCTGCTCCATGTAATTATAAAAGTCTGATAAAGAGACCAGAGGATTAGAGTCCTAATATGACATGAGATGCTAAAGAGACTACTTTGCATTAATGTTTTCTTCCCAGCTCTCCATGTGATTTGGATGTGTCTGTGGGTATCTACAATATCTTCTCTATGTAAGTAGGTCTGAGTCAGACACGTAGGAAATAAAATTATCACTTTATTTCCTCTTTTTCTGTTCAGATCCACTTTTCTGTTGGGATGATTTAGCTCCCTTTAGGACACAGTCAGCTGTTTCCATAAAAATGCTCATCTTTTGCATGATTAGCAGCATAAGACCCAGCAAGGCTAACATCAATAAACAAGGCTTTGATGGGAAACGGGGAAGAAACAGGATTGCTTCACGTTAACCTTGTTGGCACAGCTCTGAGCTCTTATGCCGGCACTGAGGGATTGACAGCTCTCCTTAGTTTTATTTTCTGTGTGGGTTCCTGGGAAATCACATCCAAGTGACATTGTAGGAAACAAGATCAACTTACTGTAAAAGTGCATCCTTGTGCACATGTCTCAGTGAACTAAATGTGCTCAAGCAGTCCTTAAAACACCTGTGAACAGATACTGGAAGAGCTCTCTATGTGGAACGCTGTGTAACACACTGTATATGTGATTTCCTTCAACGTAAGCAGAAATTTCACTTGTCCATGCTACTCTGTTAAATGTAGTATGAGTTTAAATTAAGAATAAGTCCAGTCCTGCCAGTTGCATTACAGGTATAGCCTCGCCTCCAGGACAGACTCTAGCCACATCCTTGAAAAAATGCCAGTTTTGTCTGCAAGAAAGCAATAAAATAATAATTATGAACTGGGCTACTGTTTACATCAGCGTGCTTTCTTGTGCTTTTGCAGCTAATGCACTCTGTTGACGCCAACAAGAACAAGAGGAACCACAACCTGGCTGTTCTGGGAGAGGTAGGATCACTGGGGACTCACTCCACCTGCCTCTGAGCTGGGCAAAGGGTGTGCGGGAAGTGGCCTGAGACACTGCGCCCGAGGGGAGCTCCTATGCAGCAGTGAAGGGCAGGAGGAGGAAGGGACTCTCATGTACGTCGGACATATTTTGCTATAAAGTTTTGCCATCTCATCAGGCCCTAAGTTTTTTCTGGACTCTCATGTGTGAGCACTGACTAGCACTGGGAAGCTCCTGATATCACTAGGACAATACCAGGGCTTCTAGGTACTGAACGACTTAAGTAATAAAGTCTCCCTTCCCAGTTTTAACAAGAAATCACAGAATGGTTCAGGTTGGAAGGGATGTCAGGATGTCTGTGGTTCAACCTCCTGCTCAAAGCCCTTTAGCGATGAAAACAAAGTTGCTCGGGGCTTTGTCCAGCAAGGCCTTGAAAACCACGAAGGATGGTGCCTGCACAACCTCACTGCCTGTTCCACCGCCTGTTTTCCTCATGGGGAAAAGTTCATCTTCATACCCAGTTGGACCTTCTCCTGTTTCAATGTATGCCCGCTGTCTGCTGTCCTCTCACCAGGCACCACTGTGAAGAGCTTTGGTGGCTCATAGATACTGACAGGCTGCTTTTAGGTTCCCCTGGAGATGTCTCATCCCTGGGCTGGACAAGGCATGGTCCCTCAGTCTCTCTTTACAGGGCTGGTCTCCAAACCCCAACCATCTTGACGGCTTAGTCACAAGTTTATCAACCGGTGCTGAAATCTGGATGCAGTACTCTAGATGGATCTAATGAGTCCTTCACAGAGGGGGATAATCACTCCTCTCCACCCAGTGACTGTGCTCCTGTTGATACAGCCCAGGCTGCATCAGGTTCTTGGCCTTCCTTGCTGCCAGAGCACGCTGCTGGCTCATGCTGAGCCTACTGCTCAGCAGCACCCCAATGTCCTTTCCTGCAGAGCTCAGCAGCAGCCTTTACTGTTGCAAGGAGCTGCTTCACTCCAGTTGCAGGACTTGGCATTTGTCCTTGTCAAATTTTGTAAAAGATTCCTGTTGATCCCTTCCTCCAGCTGCCCGGGTCCCTCTGAGCGCCACCCCTGCCCTGGAGCGTGTCAGTTGTTCTCCCCAGTTTGGTGGCAGCTGCAAACTTGATGAGGGTGCATGCTGTCTCCACTTTCGCGTTACTGACCAAGATATTAAATTTCCAGAACAGATCCCTGAAGAACTCTGCTTGTGAAGGCCTCCAGGTAGATTATGAACCCTTTAAGCTCAACAAACAAGCCAGTTTTTCACCCATCTACTAATCCATCTGCCCAGACCAGAACATTCCAGCTTAGATACAAAGGTGCTGTAGGAGATCATGTCTAACATTAAGTTAAAGTCAAGGTAGATAACAACCACTGCTCTTTCCTTATCACACAATGCAATCAGATTGGTCAAGCAAGGGAAATTCCCACTCAATATTAGGGAAAATAAGTTTACCATGAGGGTAAACACTGGAGCAGGTGCCCGGAGGGGCTGTGAAGTCTCCACCCTGGAGATACTCAAAACCCAACCGGGCAAGGCCCTGAGCAACCTGCTCTACCTGGACCTGCTTTGAGCAGGGGTGGGACGAGAGACCTCTAGAGGTCCCGCAAAGCCTATGCGATCTGATAATCTAACCTTGGTAGATCCATGTTGGCTATTCCCAATCACCTTCTTCTCATTCATGTAACAAAGCTTTCACATTCACCACTGTCCCTCAAAAAGGTTTGATGGCAGCATGAACGCACCATATCTGCCCTGGAACATCCTTATTCCAAAGGCCGTAAATCACCTCCTTCGTTATTCAGTAGCATACACACAAGTCCTGGCAGACTCAGTAGAGACCCTGGTACTTCTGTCTTCTGGGTGGATGAAGACAATACTTTCCCTAGGGAACTTTTTCTTTTATTTAATTCTTGTTGCTGGATGCTAGCTTTTAAGAGAAGGTGGAGCTGTCAGCATTGTTTTTATAATGGAAGAATAAGGGATATAGATGTGTCCAAGTGTTAGTGACATCCACATTCACGCATGTTAAAACACTAGAGCTGGTCATAATTTTCCCAGTAACAATACTGATGAAATACTTTCCAAAAACCTCCCCTGTATTTTGGCATCTCAGAGATGCCAAATGAACCAGCCTAATGAGATGAGACAACATAATGGCTATGCTAACATTAGAAATGTAACAAGCAGAAAACAATGCAAAATTCTTATGAATAAATGGAAAACAAGCTGATTTACAGTTTAAGATTCATTTTCATTGCTTACAACAATATGCTGTAAAACTATCAAGCATCATCCTTAGGACACATCTACACTACCATTGCGGTTCGCTCCCTGTTTCACTCCTGGGCCCCTGATTGTCTGTACCACTTACATGCTGGTTTGCCCCCAGGCTCCTACATTGAGAAAATCAACTCGCTCCGTCCCAGAGGGCACAAAATTCCCAAGCCCCAGCTCCAAGGACACAAGACACTCCACTGCTTGGTAGGTCAGACTTTTCTTCCCGAGGCGGTCAGGGTTTACTTCCCAAGCAGACCACGGATTATGTAGGCTCACTTGTAGTCTCTTGTCATACTAAGATACTCATTTTGCTATGTTGCTTCATCTGGAGGAGACGAGCAGTTTTCTACAGGGCTACTGGGAGGCTGCTCCAGGGGAAGCTGTGGGAACAGCCGGAGGAGGCGCAGCACCGAATGGCTGAAATCGAAGATTTCTCAGGAAGCAGGGAAACCATTACCACGAGGAGCTGGTCAAAGAAATCTGCAGTTGTACCATGACTGTTCAGTATTTTTAAGGGAGAATATATGCCTGTTTCCTGACTAGATGAGTGCTGCAAACAGGGCCCACGTGTGGTTGTGCTGTACCAGAAGCAGCCTGCAACCCACCGTTGGGGCTGACTACCCAGCTGTGGGGTTGCCCGCGACTGCAGCATAGCGAGAAGCCTAGGGGTTAGCTTCAACCAGATGCCAGCAGCGGTGAAACTCCACCAGCAGGGACTTAGCACGGCCGATGACCAGAATACGTGCCTGAGGTCTCGGGCAGCTACGTGCTGATATTGCATTGCTGTCATTTTTCTGCTATTACCACCTGAGCCGGCGCCACTAAATGAAGCCCAGCGGAGTCCACCCATGCTGCAGTTGCACCTTCAGCTGCGGCGTGGACATCCTCCGCCCGGCAGATTATAATCAGCGTAACAATGCATGACATCAGCTGTCCCTCCCGCTGCCACCTCCTTACCCTTCGTAAGGATCTTGCATCCCCTCTGTGGACACAGCCCTTAAGTGAAATAGTCCACCATTGGTTTAGCAACACCCAGGAACACTCGTAAGGATTTCATGTAGGCTGGCTGGCTCTGTTTTAACTACTACTCCAACTAACCTTGCTCTGAGCCAATTTTGTGGTAAAAAAAACCTGGTTCCTCTAGAATCCTCACGCCACTAGTAAAGATAGGGATCACCCCTATAGTAGCGGCAGGAGATTTCCCTACAACCCTCTGTCATAAAACCTGACTTTCTGTATGTTCACAGAAGGCTGGTTCCTTCACATATAGAGATGCTGTCCTCCATGGCATCGCTTCTGTGAGAGGTCTGTGGGATGCCCTGGCTTAAGAGGGTGCCTGTCACGTATACTGCATGCAGAACTACCTTTAAATAAATACACAAAAAGTCAGACCTAGGGGTCCCCAGCATTTTTATGTTCTACATTGCTATAATCTCCTTTCTAGTTTCACACGTCCTCAAGAAGATCAGGTTTTACCTGTCAAATTGGCTGATGGATGTATTCTATATACACTACTACATATTTCATGCGTAATAAGAATAAAAACATCCTGCTCCAGAAGGGCAACTGAATTCATTCATTCATTCTTTGGTCTGCATTTCCTTCCCCTTTACCTCTTCTTTCTGAAGACTTTAACAAGTTTCCACAGCTAAAAAAAACCTGTGTCAAATTTACACCAACAGACTGAAAAATCCACTGCTGTGTGCCCTTGTTTTGAATGGGAACAGCCCATCAGGGTGCTTGTTCTAACATGCATGGTATGATTTTTGCACCAGCAAACAAGTTTTTATCTAGCATGCAGAACTTATTCAAAAGGTATTACTTCTGCTGGGACTAGAGGCAGGAATGAGTCACATCTGTTTAATACTCATGAAGTGCCCTGCCCCAAGGAGTGCCTCTGTTTTCCTCCCCTCCCTGTCTCGCGCACACTCTCTCAAGCCTTAATTGTCTCGAGTTATAACGCTTTTGAGAAGTCACTCTTAAAATTATGACTCCTGTTAAAGTTAATTAGACGTGAACTCTGGCCAGGAGAGCAGGGGCAGTTTCATAATTGTTATTCTAGCCGAAAACAGAAGGATTCCCCGACCACAGGAAGTTCAAAGGACCAGCAGCAGAAGGAGGAGATACCCTCCGTTCCCAGGGAACGGTGGCTTCACTTGGCATGCCAGCGGATTTATGACATGAGCTTTGCTCTAATTACCCTTTGGGGTGGGCCCTCTCACATTGATAAACAACAGGGCTTCTACAGGGCTGAAGTGTGCAACAGCACCACGTATTTAGGCATGGGCGTTATGGCTACACGCGTTCAGCGTATTTTGGAGTCTTCTGTCCCTGAAGCTGAATATCACCCCAAGAAGAGGAGGTGCTGCCTCATGTGAGCCATTTGGAAAAAAAATTAAGCTTCGGTGAGGTCACGTTATTTTAACAGGCAAAATGTAGTAATATTTACGAATTTACAAACCCAGAAGTCATTCACATCTGCAACATTTAAGAAAGCAAGGGAACTTTTATATAGACAATATTTGATCTATATAAAAAATAAAGATGAAGCAAACTAATAAACTAAACCTACAAATGGACAACAATAACTGTAAGACTGAACCCTAAAACAGCCTACGGCAGAATTCCCATTGACTTTAGGAGGACCAGTCTCACCCCACAGATTTTTCTTAAGCTGGTTCCTCACATAAAAATAATTTCAAAGTAATTTCAAAGATGAATAATGTTCTTATTTATTGAGCATCAACAGTGTATTTAGTGATGTATAAACATGCACAGAAGAGTCTTTGCCCGAAGGTCACCACAGTCTAGTCAAAATACAGCTAGAACAGATTCAGAAGAGCATAATAACTACCTAATATAAACATTGATCATATAAGCAGACAGATACAAATATGGAGACTGATGGAGAAACATTTTAGATGCTGCTGTTTAAAGGGTTCATGCATATACATTGAAAAAAGAGAGGAAGGTCATCTGACTCACTGTCAGGATGAAAGCCAGTTTTGTTAGAAGGCACCAAGTTGGGATCTGTAAACAGGTATGGTCTGTAGTCAGGAGGGAATCTGGAGCAGCGGGAGAACAAGATAAGGAAGGAATGTGTGAGCAGATACAGAGAGAGGGGGTCATGCAGGGCACCGCTTGTGAGGGCAAGAGGCTCCAAACTCGGTGCAGAGAGATGGGAAAACCTGGAGAGATGGAGCGTGAGGGGGGGCAGCGCGGCAGGAAGGGAGGCAGACTTCAGCCATAGATGCACTTCGGATAATCCATGATGGGAAGCAAGGACTCATGAAGATACCAGAAACAAATTGACTGATTTCTCCTACAAGTTTTAAATACAGCTGATTTTTGTTAAAAGAATACATTTTGTCCTTTTTTAAAGGATTTGAGAAAAAATTACCATGTATGAAATACAGACCATCCCTCCCCTGATCCACTGATGTTATCTCGCTAATACTGCAAGAGGAGGGCTGAACACCGCTCACAGAAAGGAGCAACACAACATATTTCTGTATGCAATGTTCATGCTTTTCTGTGAATGTAATATTCATTTAGCAGAGGGCAATTTGACCCTAGAATAAGGATTTAAACCTCCATGGAGCTGAGGTATAGCGTGAGCCTTAGCAGCAAAAGCCAGTGCCTTGGAAGGCAATTCAGAAATTTGGGAGCAATGTAGGCACAGGTAGACGCAGGGCTGAAGACAGACTTGACTGCCACACGAACACAGCAGTTTTACAGAGAGCCGGGATCCCAAGGTGAGCTTCCACACCCTGCAAACACACTGTTCATGCCCCCAGCACAGGGGAGCAGGGAGACTCAACCAGCTGGGGACTGCCAGCCCTGCAACTGCAGGAATCCCAGTTTGCACCAGGTAAAGGGTGTTTTTTCCACGCCTTCCTCTCAGCCATGAAAGCCCTCAGACGCTGTCAGGAGGTCAGCAAAGCACTGCCTTGCAGAAAACAGCAAGCACAATGAACATCTTGATATGCCGGCACAAGACGGCTGTAGGAGATGTAACACAGACCATTTTCTAAGTCATGCCCTATCCTACATACAGCCATAGCTGAAAAACTATGGTGGCTACTTTTCACAGAGATTAACATTTTAAAGCCAGAAGGAACTGTTTGGGTAATATAATTGGTCCCTGGCACAGGATGGACTATGTAATCTCACCTCGTAAATCTAATCTTGAATCAAACCTGTGTTTTGTGGCTGAGTTAAAGCATAACTTTCAGAAAGACAGGCAATCACAATTTTACTTTGGACAACTGTATGACAGGGGTGGTTAAGAGCTTCAAAAGGAAAAGATCAGCTTCAAAAGGATCATTTTTGATCACGGGTCTATGAAGCCGACAGTTTAACCTCCCCCTATCCCTGGATTAGCAAGCAGCGTGAGAGCACCTCAGTCCTACCCAGCTATGGAAGAAGTGGTACCTTGTATGGGACCAGCTGGGAAAGCTTAGATGGTAAAAAAAGAGATGTGATAAAGGGATACTGAGGTGGAAAGCTTGTCTATCCTTCCAGCTGTATTACTTGATCTGACAAAAGATTTTTAGTCTCTTGACAAACCTTGTTTCTCTTTTATCCTTAAATCATCCCAGCTACCACACTTCTACCCCTGCCTCTTGCATCTCACCTTGGGAAACAGTATACACAAAAAATGTCTTTCGACAAAAGTGAAAACCACAGCAAAATACCAAAGCACATTACACCCCCACTGTGTGGCTCGCAGCCAGATAGGATGGTCTCAAGGTCTGTTATTAAGCATTGTGTAAGTAACAAACATTTGATCCTATGGACGTAAAATAATGCATTCAAACAAACAATGCATTCATATGCATGCTGTCCATCTCCTGAGTCACACGTGCAATGCTGGAATGTATTACTTTCATAAAATATGCCTTTTATCTTGCTGCAGCTAATAACAGATCTGCGGTTAAGAATTTTTCAGGCATGCTCCATTCAAGTGGTGCTGCCTCAACAGAGAGCTGCTGTGCCTTTCCCCTCCCCTCACAACCCTGGCCAGCCGGCATATCCTGAGGGAGGCCTGGCACACTGGAAAACCGGCCCTTGCCAAACTTACCTTCTGAAAAGAGGAGGGATAAGATGGGGCACAGCCACAAACCAGAAATCCTCACAGTGCGCCTCCTGCAGCATGGTCCCTGTGCCTCCAGGATAAAAGAGCTCTGACCAAAACAAGCAGGATTTTCCATTGCATTTGTCATCCCATCAGTGGGAAGCAAACTCCTGTCTCTCCTGAGCTCCAAAATGAGCTGGAAATAGCTCATTGTTGGTGCACAGTCAGCCTCTTGTGGGTCAAGAGTGGTGTGGAGAATGAACTGTTTGACCTGGTCTCCTCTTAGTAATAGAAGAAAAGGAAATTAATTTCATCTTTCATAGCCTGTGAAGTGGCACTCCATGCTTATGGTACCTTGGAAGGCTTATCAGAAGATTAGGTGCTGTCTGGCACCAGCTAGGTATTCTTGTATCTAAATCTCAACTTAGACTAACAAACATAAGTGTACATCCACATTGCAGGCATAATTTTTAGTGCTTTCACTTCTGCACAGTTGCACCAAGGGCTCCTGAGATGCAAAAGGACTGGAGACTAATTTCAGTGACTGGCACATAAACTCACTTTGTACAAACATGCAGCCTGGGGAAAGATTTGATTTATAGTGAAATAGGTCTGTCACTTTTACATAGAAGAATTCAGCACAGAAATCCCTTTTTGGATTATAAGGTTGCTATGTTTCTAAGCTGCAGTCTGCTCAAGACAACTTACTTACCTTCTTTTTACAGCGTGGTCCATTTGTGGTCCCTTTCATTGTATCTGCCATCTTCACATGTCCTGGAGAACTGGGAAATACAGGCAGACCCCCACCCCCAACCAATGAAATGAAAATGACCCCAGTCCTTAATAAGCTCGTTTGAGTTCTAGCTAATTAACAGGCATGAGAAGGGGGGAAGGATCTGGCCCTCTGCCCCCTTCCGCATCACCTGGGAGAGCTGAGGCCCCTGCCCTACTCCCCAGGCTCCTGCAGCCTGCTTGGGAGGTCCGAGGAGGATGGTGTCAGTCTGCGCCCTGTGATCCTGGATGCTAAAAGCCACAAGAGCAGATTAGATAGATGTTCAACTCCACCCGCCGAGCCAAACACATTTAAATCTGTTGCTATCAGAGGCTGTGCACAAGGGATGGATTTGCTGCATTGCAGCTACCCACTGGATATCAGAGATTGGCGTTTCCAAATATCGTGTGGTTTTATCTGCTTTACGTGTGTATGTTCTCGCTATGCTGGCCTCAGCCCACCTCCCTTATTTATGTGATTCATGGAGCAACACTATTTAACATCAACCCCATATGAAACAGCCAGGCTAGGATGGTACGTGAGTGTGGAAAGTAAAGAGCTGAGGTGAGCAAATTCAATGTGGAAAGGAGCATAGAGGCTCCAGGTTTGGCCCAGACTTGGTGTTCATCTGGCCCCAGCACTCTCCCTAGAGCAGTGGTCTTCGGAAATAAATGTTCCTCATGAAAAAAAAAAAAAGTTTGGATAATTCCCTGAAGAATATAATTGTAACAGTGCTAAGAATTGTTTGTGTTTCAAGAGGAGAGAAAGAATCATTTTTCTTTTTTCCTCTATGCTAATGAGAAGTGATCTGAAACAAACACTCAACGGCCTAGAAATCCATCTTTTGGTGGGAATCTTCCAGAGCCTCTGGTAGGTGACATTTGAGGATACACAGAGTAAACTTGCAAAGAAGAAATGAAAAGCAAGTGGCACGTACAAGTTTCCATGTATTCCAAGCCTTTACCTTGAAGCAGAGGCTGTCCACAGGTATTTCCTTCACACATTTAGGTGTGAAGGACTTTCAAGCTGACCAGCCAGCAGTTTTTGGTCTGAGAGTATAGCCACCTTCACAAGCCACATCAACATGCAAGCCAAACACCCCCAGCACAAGCTATTTCCCATTTACTCTTTCCAAACCTGCACTGGATCTGAGCTTTCTGAAGGGCATGCCCTTGTCCTGGGCTAGGAGGGGAGAGTTTCCCTCTCGCATCCCATGAGGGTGTCCTAGCACAGAGCAATGGATGTGGAAGACAGGCGGCTTCCACCCTCCCATCCCTTTGCTATCAATAAAACATAAATCATTCACGCTCGGTCACAGGTAGGAACATGCCATCTGGATGGCTGCCTGGGTTAGTTCTGCCACCAATGGCTGCAAGTAATTAGCAGTTAGCCCTGCAGAGAGCACGAGGTACCATTTTTATGGGTCTAGCAAGCTGTGATTATATAGGGACCACAATAAAGGCTGAAAATAACCCACACGGCCAACTGCCAGTGGAGAGGGAGTGCTTTGCAGCATGGATCCAGCCAGCTTTCCACTTTCTAAACTGGAGGAAATGCCCGCTTCCTTGGGCAGCTACGGGTCCGCCCCACCACGGCGTTGCACCAGAGGGCCCAAAGCGCTTGCCACTCTCTATTTGCATGCCCTCCAGCTCCTCCCCACTGTTCACTTGCCTTCCAGACTGAAAATGACTGCCCAGCTTGACAATCACACTGCCAACAACAAAAAAGGGGAGGGGGCGGAGAAAAAAGAAAAAAAGAAGAAAAAAAGGCCTTTGTTGGTATAAACCAGAGCCCTGCAGCAATGGGGCTGGGTAGGAGCAATCCTGCACTGCCAGCCAGTGTGGTGCTGGGAGTGGGTGGGATTGCATGCAGTCATCCATGGGACTTGCGGAGATTGAGCAGATGTAACTTTTATAGGGGGGAATATAAAAAAGCACACACAGTAGGTAATCAGATAAATAGAAACTCTGAACCCTGTGCACTGTGTGTATTGTAGACATTATGTTGGCTCCAGCAAACACAGGGCAGGCAAAAACGAAAGCCAAGGATAGGTGGGAACTATCAGCAGTGCCAGGGAGGAGAGGGTAAGCTCTGGCCAAAGAGGCAAGGGAGGGTGGGACTGGGGAGCCGCTGGCACTCGCTGCTGCAACCTGCTGCCTGTGTGGGCATTGGCAGGAGACCCAGCAGGGATCGAGGTAAAGCAGCTCTGATTTTAGAGGCACTGAACATGCCCCTGCCCACGGCAGAGGCTGAGCACGCCCAAGGAGTCAGAAACTGGGACGATCCAGCACCTGGGGGTCTAATCCAGGCAGTATCTCTGAGGAGAGGAGGACTGAAATAAGTAATTCGGGGTTTTGTGATCTTTCACCCCACTTTCCCCCATTCTTGTACTATTCTCATTCAGATAAATGAATAATCTGTCACTTTAGTTCCTCCACCTTGTTATCAATTTAAGAAGAGACTTTTCAAAGATGCCTTAGTGAGTCCCATTTGTTTTCACTGGGATTTATAGTTACTCAGGCAGCTACTTTCGAAAACCTCTGCTTGGCACTGAGGGATATGGATCCAGCTGGAAGCTGGGAGCCCAAAAAGCTTCGGTGAAAGGCACCTGCCAAAGTCCAGTGGGTCAAGTGCTGAACTTCCTTCCACTGGGATAAACTGCTCACCCAGGAAATCTTACCTCTCCCTTCTTTAAAGGACACCAGAGGGAGAAACACCGCCCTCATTTGCGTGACCCTGACACACATGTGTTTGAGCATAGACGGTCAAAAGTTTCTGTAAGTTTGACCCATGATTGCTTCTCACTAAGCCCTGTGTTAGTATATACAATGCGATAAGGTATTAGCATTATCAGAGCTTCTTTCCTTTACAGAAACAGCCACTCTTAGCCAGTTGCCCAAGGATGCTCTGATTACGTCAGTACTATACAAAATAATTTCACTTAATCTGAAATTACATAAAGAGATTGTTCCTGCTGAGGTTAGGCTATGTTTAATGCAAGATAATTAAAAATCTTTCCGCATCCTGCATGTCTATTAAAGCGCTCTAATTGTACCTGCTAGGAGAGCGCCTTTGCAGAGAACTCATTCGGTATCAGCCAAGTTGCGAGACACCAAGGCCCTTTTCTAACCGCCAGTGGGAGTAGCTGCAGCCCCAGTGATTAATGCAGCTATTAAGTTACAAGGAAAACTCTCCATCTGACTGTGCTCTGACTCAGCTATAAACAAACTTGCTTTATCTCTCATTCTCCAGCCTGGGCCCCCTCCCTCACTCCTTTTCCACATCAACAAAGGAAACCATGCGACAAGATGAAAGAGCCGGGCTAGGGCTTTCATTAGCATACCATGCCAAGGAAAAAGAGGTAAGAAGCTCAGGGAAGGACTCACGGCCCAATTCGTACCCCCTAACCAATGCCAAGGTGTGCAATGTGAAACAACAGCGCTTAATCACATTCAGTGTTGATGCCTCCTGCCAATACCAAATGTCATCCTTGAGCGTTGTTCTCAGACACGCTCTGTTTTTAATCCTGCCTTACTTCTGACCATGCTCTCGCCCTCAGAAGGTGCATGATCAGCATGGGAAGAGACTGAAGCTCCTTGCTGCCCGGTTCAAGCGCCGCCTTTATAAACAAAGCTTATCTTTTATTGTAATGCCCTTTCCTGGTGGTCTCCAGCGCCGTGCCGCAGCAGCCCGAGCTGGCAGACATGGCTCTCATCGCCGGTTCAGCCCCAAACGGGCTGCATGGTGGCTGCAGCCCAACAGCCGAGCAGCCCCCTTTGGAGACCCGCTCCTGTCGGCTGCCCCGGGGATATTTGGGGAGGAAGCCTGCAAGGGGTCACCGTGTTCTTACTGTGTTTTGTAGTGCAGAGCTCATATAAACCCATCCTGCTGAATAGCTCTGTCGAAAGCTTTTTATTTCAAACCGCTTTATCAAATAGCCTGTCACTTGGTCTTAACTTTATTAATGTCTCTTCCTAAATCTGCTTAAACGTATCTTTTACTATGCCATGTATTAAGGCAGTACTTTACCTTTCAGTAAACTGTATGCAGTTTCAGTGCATACAGAATAATTTATAGCAGCTGAGGAGGAGGTCAAAATACAGTTATAATTCCACTACTTATTAATTTTTATTACTGTGTGCTTTTTAATGCACTATGTATTCAACCTGAAAAGACAATATAATCCAAGTAAACAATACTGATAATGAGCACTGAATAACAACTTTTATATTGCAGAAAGATCGAAACCAAGCTAGACATTGTCCCTTGCCTGTAGAGATTACAAGTGACACAGCAGATGAAAGGGGGAAGGGGGGAAAACCCATACCACCACGGCAATGCCCAGTAAGATTTTGCTTGTTAAGCTGCCCAGCTAAGTTTCTGTCACAAGATTTTTTTCACTAGTACGTTAAATTTTTGTATGGATGAACATATCCTTTTATAACTAGTCCTGACCTGTTACACCCTTGGCTGGCGCCAATAAAAGCAGCGCTATCTTCCCTCTCGGGAATGGACAGGGAAGGACGGCGTCTCCAGGTGACGTCAGGAGAGTCCAACCCTTTCTGCTACGAGGCCCAGGACTGCAACCCACCCCCATGGTTGTGTGTAAAATCAGTCCTTCAGGGTACCACTTCCACGAGCCCAGTCCTGCTCTCACTTCTTGCCTCCTTTTTCCCACTGGAGCAAAAAGCAGTTCCCAGCAGACGTTCACATCTGCTGGATTTCATGATTTATTTATTTCCTCAGTTTTCTTATTTGAAAACCTTCTTATCTGGCTGGGGAAGATGCTGAGCAATTCCTCCACGAGGCACTCTCTGTGCCCAGTTCCCACCCGGCCCCAGACAAACCACAGTGCGATCTTGCATAGCAGCATGGGGTAGCGATAATATTTCTTCCTTGGACCCACCTTTTGCTACTAAGCTGCGATGCTCTTCTGAGAAAAGGCTACCTCTCATTAAGCTGCTTTAGAGACAAAAGGGACCCCAGATTTTTTCGAAGTCCTTAACCCTCACTACAATGCAAGAAATAGTACTACTATAAAATTTATGAATGAAGGAGCATGTCCTGCAATGTCTTGCTCTTCCTATCTGCTCTGCTCTTATCATCACTATGGAGCAAAACGGGCTGAGGTGGTTACACAGAGCCTCATGAAAGACCACAGGCAGGAGTGAGCTACAGGAACGTGCTCCCCTCTCTCCTTACTGTCGCAGGTGTCGCGGGAGCCTCCAGCAGCCGCCTATCTGCGTGCTGCCCGGAGCCGACACAGGAACCTCTCCAGTTGTGTGCTCCCCACCACAACGATGCAATCTTCAGAGAAAGAAGCGTACTAATAAAGTGAGAAGTTGTAGATGCTTTTTTAACAACTCTTCCTTTCAAATCATGTTCCTCACGCTATTTGCTTCTGCCACAGGCTGGTGTGACAGCGTCAAATGGATGACTGGTGTGGGCAGTAGCACATGACCTTACTAGGCTTGGCACCCTCCAAAAATGAGAAACTGTCCTATTGAACTTTACATGAGCAAGTCCTCTGCCATGCAAGTAAAAGGTGCCTATGCTGTTTTTCCCACATCCACGTCCGCAGATAAGTTACGTTACAGAATTTGCAGCTTAAACCACGTGAACTTGTCAAGAAGGATCACTGCAGGCAATGACCAAATTGCCCATGGCAAAGCAGAAGGAATGGTGCTCCACCTGGGCAACTGCAAAGCATTAACAATGCTGTCAAAATGCTCGTTAGCACCTGAACCATCCAATACCACATTGGTAAACCAGAAACCATCACAAACAAGGGTACAGCACATTTTGTTTGGATCTCCTGAGGCTCCACAGGCCATGGGCACACACAGCCTATGGTCCAGTCCAAGCTGTGGGCGCCAGTACCAACTGATATGGAAGGGGATGCTTTGAGAGATTCATTTTATGTACTTAATCCACTTCTCAGGTTGATTCCTTTCCTTATGCCCAAGGCAGATGCAGCACTATAAACAGAGAAACTGAGCGACAAATGCTGTGAACAGGAACAAGTTTATCTAACAAGAAACACAAGGTTGCTCCATCAGCCTCAGCATCCAGGCTCCATTGGGTAGTCAAGGGCACATACCTACAGAGCTGCATATGTGCAATGCAAGTGCAGACCAATACTTCCCCAGGTCTTTCTTGGGCATCCACTGAGCCTTGAGTTAGACACTGCATCAGAGGAGCAACTCTTTTGACTCAGATGTGGTAGATTCCCTTTGATGAGTTTATTCAATCCTTTTCCATGCATCTGATGCACCCTAGGCCACTGAAGAAATTCTCACAGAGCGGCTCTTCTGTACTCCTCTTTACCCCAGACATGCTTCTCTGTACTTTTTCCAGTTTTACAAATTTGTTTTTGAGATAGAGACACCAAAGCCATAGACGTACACTGTGACATGTTGACGCCTTCACTTCCGTTCACCATCTCTTTCCTAAAAATTACTTGACTTTTTTTTTTAAATGAGGATCATGCAGATTTTCACAACTCGGTTATAACCCCAGACCTCATTCTCGCGTGGCAGCCACCAGCCTGGTACCCATCGCAGTATACATAACAGCGGGATTGTTTCCCCCCTCCTCATCAGGCGCATCACCTTGCACTTATCTGTACTGTATTTCATCTGCTATTTCCTCATCCAGTCAGTGTCACAAAGTCCTTCTGCAGCCCTTCACAGTCAGCCCTCAACTTCCTCACCCTGACAGCTCAGAATCACCCACAGATCTTCTCACCTCACTGCTCACCCTCTCCCTGATCATTTACAGATATGTTGAACAGCACAGACTCGGGCGAGACACCACTGATGACTTCCCTCCGTGGCCATGCTTCTGCATTCACTTTTCCTTCCCTGACAGATGACATCTCTCATAGCAATTGGTGAAGGCTTCTTGTTTTTCAAGAATTCTTTCATTACCATAGCACTAATGTTCCCTTTAACTGACTTTGCTCTTTCAGTAATTACACCGTGCAGGTATTTATGGGTGTAATGAACACATGGGACCACAGATCCACCAGAGTGCCTATAAAAATTAGGATTTATACTCCACCCAAACGCTGACTTCAGCAATAGACAGCAAACCTGCATCCGCGTGTGCACGTCATCTCCCAGTTCAGTGGGGCCTTCCACAGAAGTCCACATGCTGCTCCTGAAGGACTCATTCTCGCACCGGACCACCGGTTTGAATGCCCAACACGTTTGCCGGTGCTGCATTTGCCGCTGGTGAGCACTGCTTCCCTGTGACTGAAGCAAAGTCTGGTCCAGTCGTTCATTGTCATTGTTAACTGATTTCTGTAATTACAGCACCAGATCCCATCCCTTCCCCAGAGAGCAACCAACCAACCAGCTGAGCAGAGGGGTAGCAGGCATGCGGCAGCAGGGCCTCTCCCAGGAGAGTCCTGGCCTTTCTCAGTCCTGAAGACATTCAACCTTCAGGCCAACTTGCTGTTCAACCCCTAACAGCGGCTGCAAAGGGGTGCCAGACACAGAACCGCAGATGACATATGTTTCCATGCTTGCTCGAGTAACGCCCTTCTTCTCAAAGCATTAGGGCACTCAGCAGCTGCACAGTGTCTGTGTGCAGGAGACAGGCTCTTCTGGCATGGAAAGGTCATCAGATTTTAGGACAGGTCACACATTCACGCCCAAGAAACACGCCAGAGACATGCCGATTCCACGCAACCCCCTCCCCGCTACTCAGAGTTTGCAAAGACACATCTCAGCATTAAGTGCATGCCCACACACAGTCATTATCAGGTCAGAAATATTACGGTGGGATAGTTCTTTATGCATCAACTTAGAACAGAAATAACTAAGAAATATATCTATTACTTTCTTTCAAAAATGTTAAGACTGTCACACTAAATGCTACCTATTTGCATGCATTTTTCTCTTTTAGGATCCTTCTGTATTTGTGCCAAGACTGTTGAATTTTCTAAACATGTTAACATTATTTGTGTTATCTTCACTTTTCAGCTGGAGAAAATATCAAAAGGTACTTTTTTTTTTAATTGTCTAAATATTCATAGCTGGATATGTCCTGCATACTAGACTCATGAGGTTTACATTAATAAATTGTGGTTGGAAGGAGAAAGACATTTATGGCACATTTTAACACAGAACCTTTTTCACTGGAAGAGACAAAAAATAGTTGTTTTTCTTCTTGCAGTGGCTCAAGATTTGGAAAAATACCATCTGTTTTCATTAAAATTAAGAAACATGATATTTTCTGACCTCCTTCTGTATTGCCTTTTTTTCTGTCAAGCCTCTTTGATGATAATTGTTTTTATACTTCATTGCAAATCAGCGCAGACAAGGTCAGTGCATCTCTATGTAAAGAAAATATGTATTAATCCCTGCATTAATACCTACACTCATACATGACTGCCCATACCTTTCTATGACACTGTGATACTTACTGTATCAAGTAAGTATTGCTATCCAAGTACTAGTTAAGTAACACTTTTGGGTATCTTGGTAATATTCATGCCAAATGTTTTCACATGTACCTACATGACACACACTCCACTGCCAACAAATATGGCAATGCATTAAACCTTTCCAATAGGTACTCAGTGTATTTCAGATAACTACAAGAAAGTAAGGGTAAAAGGAGATGTGATTCCTGCTGTAATGTCACTGTTTCTCAGCTTGCCCCTGTAGGGTTTCACCTATATGCAAGACCTTGAGGGACCGCTGCGTTCAAATCATCACGATCAAATGCATCCTAATGAATTTCCCCTGTTAATCCAGGCCTGACTGCTCACAAGAATGTTTTTTTTGTATTTGTATTTTGAAATCCCTTGTGCAGGCTTTAGAAGAGGCAGCCCTCTGCGAGTCTTCATGTCATCTCCCAATAACTTACTACCAAAAGGAAACCACGAGGAAAGACCGGAGCTCAGATGTTCTGGAGAAGAGTTTTCCAACTTTTATTAAAAGAATTAATGGAAAAAAACTACCAAGAAGGACCATAAAAAATATTCCCTTTTTTCTTCAACTGGCTTTAATCTCTCCCTCACTTTCAGCGAGGATGGCTCCCAGTGGTGGTCCCAGATCAGATGCCGTACATGAAGCAGCTGCATTTCAGAGCACAGTAAATCACTTGCAGACATCCAAATCGGCCGCAGATGCAGAGCCAGGTCATCCAACAACGTACAGGACAGTAACGCTCAGGAAGCAACTTTAGTTTCATCAACTAAGGCAGCTTGGGTGACGCCTTTGCCTGAAGCGCTGCGCTGGCTTCTGTTGCTGCCAAAAAAAAAGCTGCTGAGTGTGGACAAATCACGGAACAGATTAAAAAGTAGCTGAGCTGATGCATGTGCTTTGTATATCTTCTTCTTTCGATGTACGATTCGGTCCAAACTCCTCAGGCATCAAATGGTGGGCTGCGGATGTGATTTGGTTTTTTTCCTCCATTATAAAAAAAAAGAAAAATCCACACTATATTTCTTGAAAGGATCAGCTTGAAGTGATGCATGCGTACCCAAAAATACCAAAAGCACCACACTCCAAACTCCATAAACATTCAAGACAATTTTTTTTTTTTTTTAAAGAAATGTGCTTTTTGATACTGCTTCACAAATCACATATGCAGACGATGGCTTCACGTTATCTTACAACAGACAACCAAAGTTTTGCCAATACACCTGCACAGAGCTAATGGGAAAGTTGCTTGGCTCTCCCCAATATCAAAGTATCCCATGCGCTGCTACTCTTATATTTCCCCGAACCTGATAAAAGCACATGTGCAGCACTTCAAAAATTAAAAGGTTTCTTTAATATCAAACTGCAGGGAATGGAGAATGGCATTTCACATATTTCAAGAGTGTCTGCTCTGGCTGATCACAGTCATGCTACAACCTCCAAACCAGCAAGAAGACACAGTAATGATTTACCAGGAGCCTGAGGTCTGTAACTAGTTTTTAAACTATTTAAATCGGGGCGGGGGGGAAATCAGACAGTTGTTTTTACTTATGGTGTTTTGCAAACATGCCGAACGCTTGCAAATTGCACCACAGTTCAGGGGCAGGGGAGCTGCTGGAAAGACCGGCAGTGCCTTTCTGAACAGTCTGTGGCATCCACCAGGGCACGATATTACGCTAACAGGGGCTTTCAGCGTGTAACCAGTGTCGGATTCGGTCTAACACCTCCCGGCAGAGCCTGCTGCAAACTGTGGGAGAAGCCCCTTGACTTCCACGGCCGGTGGGTCCGTACCACAGAAAAAGAAAACAAAACACCACAGAGAGAAGAAAGGCAAAGGTTGCTTTCTTAGCATATTGCTAAGAGCTGGAGTGCTCTCCCCGGGGTTGGAGCATTCGGCTTCTGGAGGAACAGCCGTTGCCGGTACCAAATGACAAGAGGCAGCATGAGGCAAGGCATTTGCCATTCAAATTGACGATTGTGCCAGAGGCAGAACTGGAAGCCAAGTAAAGCCTCCGCTCTCCCGACCTGAGCACGACAGCAGAGGAAGGAGGTGACACCAAGCAGGTTTCGCTTTACTAAAAAGATTTTGTGTTTTGTTTTGTTTTTAAATCAACTTGCCTGCACCTGTCAGGGAGAAACCATCAACTCAGTATAATCACAGAGATCTAGAGGGCAGCTCCTCCAGGATCATCCATCACACCCTGGTCCGGAGGAGTTGAAAAAGTTGTAATAAAAAGGCTAGAAGGCGAGATCAAAAGGTTTACCCAGCATGCCTAGCTATGGGAATGGGGAGTGCAGCTGCGTACATGAAAGGGTTACACCCAAAAAATGAATACGATTGCCAAGCAGGGTGGAAAGAAATTCTGTTTACAATTGCAAAGCCTCATGCTTCCATCATCAGGTGTTACAGAACAGGAATCATTCCCTGCAAAATTTTCCAGTTACCTTCCTTGACTTTTTCTGCACGTCGCTTCCTTTCTTACTGTTTGTTTGGAAAGTTCTTTTCTGGAGTCCTGTTCCCATGCAAACCAAGAATTAAAAAAACAAAACCCAAAACTCAGAAAACTCTGATGTCATAGGATGAGCCGCATACCAGTTCAGACAAGATCATAATGGAAAAAAACCCAAAACCCTCAATTATTTGCTCTGATTCAGGTTCAACTTTTCAGCTTTACCTATAACAAAAATAGTGATAACTTTCTGTGTCCTTACAGAGGGTCCAATTCATAGAGTCATTTGAAGTTTTATTAAAAAAACAAAACAAAACAAACCCAAGGCATTGAAAAAGTAAAGCAAGCTGCCATTGCTTTCCTCTCTTCCTGAACAAATGCAAGGTCTGAATACACCCTTATGTTCTTAAAGAGGTGGTCAGCTTGAAAATGAAATTTAAAATAAAGAAAGAGGAACACAGAAGTACTTTGAAAAATAACAACTAAGACAATTGCTGACTTAGAGATGGCTGATATTTTGAGGTCTGAGAAGCTTAGGATCAGACCTTCCAGAAGAAAGCATTCAGTACTGCAAAGAAGAGTTAAAAAGAAGAAAAAGAAAGGAACTGACACAAAGCCCTCTGAGGCCAGTACATCACTGAAGACGAAACAAGGACTTTGCTGACCCTGCGGGCCATTTGCTGGGAGGGAACTCAAACTCCTCCTGTTACAAGATTAGGTTAAGAAAATCAGCAAACAGCTGCATCAAAATACTACTACTAATGATACAGTATTCTGCTTTCCTAGGATGGTTTGAAAGCTTGCCGTATTTTTATTGGACTTTCCAGTGATGTCAGTTTGAGGCAGGGCTTAGGCGAGTAATTGCTAAAGGGTGAGTTGAAAACGGGTATAATTACTACAGGGAGTGTCTGATGTGGGAAAGTGGCATTCCAGCTGGAGGGAGAGATGGGCCCGTCTCTCCTGGGTCCCAATGAACTCACAGGTACCGTATGAGTGTTCCCGGCCCCGTGCAGTTAGTTACAACCGTGCAACACCACTGACCTCAGTTTCTCTTCGGCAATTACTCAGGCAGCAGCAATTTCACATCCAGCATTATTCACTGTCACAGTGCTGGGAATGCAAGCACATCTTAAACCTTTAAGATATGTAGCCCTCAAGTTATTGCATCAGGCAATGGTTGCAAAACAGACAATTGCTGACTTCAGTAAGGTTGCATGGGTGTAACTGAGAACAAAACTTGGCCCGTAGCATTTGGAAGGGTTTCACTGTAACTTGCGAGAGGGATGTGGAAGAATCCTCATTTTGAAATAGCAGAGGAAGCACTACCTCCCCTGCTGTCCATCTCCTGGCCACAAAAGCTGCCAATCCTACTCTTATGAATGAGAGGAATTCCAGGTGTCACTCAATACATCCATCCTACTTTAAATTCACCTCTCCCACAAACACTGACAGCTACCAACGTGGGCCTGTAAGTAGTCTGTACCAAAACTCCCTCGTAGCCCTGAACCGTGTCGCTGCTCCTACACCCATGCCCATCGAGCCATTTGCTTCATTCAGCTTTTGGGTCCTGCCATTGACAAAGGCTGGAAGAGCTCTGCGGCTTTTTCTTTTAGACACATCTATACAGCATCACAGTCCCTGATCAAACCGCCCAGCTGCCGAAAACTGTATGAGCACAAGATGGCTGGGCATCACAGCCTCATCCAAAGCACAAGCAGTTCAATCACCTTGTCTTGTGCAGCCTGATGAACGCTGCCAGATCCAGTAGCCTGGGAGCCACTCAGCGATGCGAGGCTACAGCTACCCTGGGAGTAAAACCGTTCCTCACAAGCTACAGTTTTGACGTGCCTGCTGTTAGCTTCCTTCCCACACAAATCTTCGCGTCTTTTGCCTGGGCTGCCCCTTGCATACAAAGCAAACTCCCACAAGAGATCACCCACCAGAGGATTTTGCAAGAGCCACAGTGTTGGTCTGGGAGCTTACAACTCTTCGCAGTCCTGGCTAACGTAACTATGAGATAGCAAAAGGCATCGGCAAAGAGGTGGCTCAAGTCTGAAGGTGCTCTTATCGTGCACTGACACCCTAAAGGCACGCATGGCTGACAGCATCGCACACACTGACAGCTCTTTGCAATCCATGCCTGATGTTAAAGGATTTCAGTTGCATCACCTTATTTTTCTCCCTCACTTGTCCCCTTTCCTTTCAGTAAGGAGAAACTCATAGTTTCTCCTGGCTGTACTACCAACAACAGCTGCTTTCAAGACTTGATTAAAATGCACTTCATTTTCGTTTAAGCCTTGCCACCAAACTAATTTCATTACTCTCAGCTCCCATTATTAACACTTTCAGCATCCCTGTCAGTACAAAGCAAGAGAACATCGCACCACCCAGCCTCACCAATTGTCAATAAAAAGTAGTCATTAAACGTCTTTCAAAGTTGTACACAGAGCAACGCAAACAGCACAGATAACCCATACAAAGAGTAATCCTTTAATTCTGCACAGTGCAACCCATAGGCAGCCACAAGGTACTTGATGTAATTGATGGACTCCCCAGAAAAGGGCCTGGCTGGTGGCAGAAGGCTGATGTCTCATTTCTATTTAAGTGGAAATCACTTAGCAGTAGCGTCTGTGGGTATTGCCACTGGTTTCCCCAAATGAAAAAGACGAGAGAGAGTTCCTGGTTCACCTGTGGGAGGGGAAATAGTCCATAAAACATGTTTGACAGGGACTTGCCAGTATCTTGGGAAAGTTTTATATTTGTTTAAGTACTTGGAAAGCCAACGCTAAATGCAAGTTCAAATTGTTTTGTGACTCTTTTATGCAATAACAAATTTTGCTTTTTTTTTTTTTTTTAAAATAAATACTTCCATTGCAGGCTGGAGCTTGTTCAACTTTGAGGAAAGATCAGGACTTGCTTTTCTCTCCACCATCTGTCATATGTATGATGTTGACGTACATCTTAATGCAAGCACTTTGGATGGCTGAAAGAGCTCGTTACAAATATAGTATTTTCTTCTTTTTCGGTGCTATAAAGCAGTAATTATTAGAAGCTCAGGAAAAAGAAAAAACACATGTAACTGGCTCTTCTGAATTGTCTTTTTTAAATCCTTTAAAAACATCTTTAAAGGAACCACTCACTTTCTCCTACTGCACCAATACTAATGTGCCAGACTACCAAAAATGCCACACGTTCGCGAACCCATGTGCCGGTCTCCCCTACGCAGGCTGAGAACTCTTCAGCCCCATTTTAAGCCAGCCTTAAAGCTCAGCTCCTGTCAGTTGTACCAGGAGTTGAGCCTTTAGCAGGATTAAGCCCTTGGTCTGGTTCCCACCCATCCTCAACAATGAATCGCAGCCTGTGCTGCTCCGATGCTCCTGATGTCACGGAGGCAAGTCCCTGCACATCTGCCACCTCAGTCACATACCCCTGCAGGGAGTGGCTTTTCAAACAAGTCAAAACTGCCCTGAAAAGAGTCTCCAGCTCTCCCTGCTGTTTCTTTGTTTTGCCCCACGTGTAGCTGGTGTGTAGTCTGTGGTGAAGGTGAGGAGCTGAGGTCAGGTTGGACCAACAAGGGAGGGGAACTGGCAAGCACTCAGAGCATGGCAGATAGATAGGTGACAGCATCCAGAATGAGCAATGGTGCAAAAGGGGCTGGAGAACCACGAAGTGGCAACCCCTTCTCCTCCTCCTCCTCAAATGCTCTTTCCCCTCTAGCTTTGGCTATCCAGACCATTGCTCCATCACCTGAGCTATCACCATCTCCAAAGAACAACCATTGCCCGTATTCACCACTGCTAGAGCAAAGCAAGTTGTATAAACAGTGTGTCTCATGCAGTATGGTATTACCTCCTTACATTTCCTCGAGGGCCCAAATATTTGCCAGACCTGAGGTCTACCATGCACAGTGGTAGCTCTCAAGTCCACGTAAAAGCCTGTTTGTAGCCCAAACAGACACAATGCTCTGCAACACATGCATGCTTATACTCTGCAAGCCAATGCCTCTCCAAGGACCACAGAATGAGAAACCTGATGAGGACAGAGGACAAACAATTCCTCAAGTTTCTTTCTAACCAGAAGTATAAAAGCATCACCTTATCTCAAGCACACAAATTAAACAGAATTTTTCTTTTAAACAGCAACAGCCAGCAAACCCTCCGCTCCCGTTTCTAGTCAGCATCAGCCTTTATCTAGTCCTGCCAACTTACAGCTCTCCAAGCTCTGCGCATCCCAAACAGAAACCCTAGCATGCAGACCAGAACTGGTCCTCTTACCACCTCAGAGCAAACCTTACCCCAAACAACTCTACGCACCTGACCCCACCTCAACACTCAATCCTTACTAGGTCCAGCAAGAAGCCTGCTTACCCAGCCCCACCTCGCCAAACCTTGACTCCAACCTGCTCTGACTATTTGTAGGCTAACAGCAACCTTACCAACATGATGACTTTAACTTCTATACCTTATGAAGAACCAATCTGCGCAGTGAAGATCCAGAAAGGAATCTAACCTTTTCAGACTTGCTGTCCAGATCCCTAACCAAAGTGTTGGTCACAGACCCACAATACCTCCCTGCTCTGAATTCAGCATTTTTGATGGTACAAACATTCACTCAGACTTTGCAGTGCTGCCCATCCTAAGTCCCATCTACCTTTCAGGCAACCCACAGCCAGGGCTAAGGACAGAGAGGGCTGAACAGGTAACTTCATTTCTGGATCCTGTAAGTACCACCAAACCAGGCTGATTCTGGACAATACCAGCTTGGCAAACTGGTGGCTGCATCTCAACATAGGTTTAGATTAGGGAGTGAAGGGGCTGAAGAGACAGCTTTGTTTCTTGCTCATTTAGGTGCCAGAGGATTGGGATGACAGCTGGCACTGATCACACATCCCAGGACGATGCCTGAGGAATACAGGACTTTCTGTTTCAGGGTAAGGCTAGAGTTGGAACTGGGGTTGGCACTGAGGGCTGGAGGCACTGAAAAACTGGATCTGTCCCCAGGCCCTGATGAGTAGCAGGGGGCTGCAGCCAGCTACAGAGAACCAGCCCTGGATGAGTCTGGGAGGGGGGTGAAAGCCCGGAGAGGGCGTTCCTGCTAGGCTTCAAGGGTTGGGGCTCAGAATAGGTAAAGGGATGAAAACCAAAGCTTAAGAGCAGGAATGCCAAGTAAACACTCTGGATCCAGCAGTCTCTCCAGAAGATACCTATGAACGAAGCTTCTGCCCTCATATCCCTATCACCGGCCTTCATGCCAGCCCTTAGCCCAGCACTGATGCCAGGAAAAGGGTCACTGCCCATCTTTCATCCTGCTGGGCAGCAACCCAATATAGCCTGCTGTCTTAAAAAAAAAAAAAAAAAAGCCAACAAAAAAACAAAATGAAACAACACAAACAACACACACAAAAAAACCCCCAAACGATACCTGTCACTGCAAGTCCTGCCCAACAATTCCAGCCTCGTGGCCTTTACAAACTCCAAAGCAGACATGGATCTCTGGGCTAGATTAGAAAGATAGTCTTAAATCTAGTGCTGTAGGCTAGGTCTAGCATTCACATTGTTGCTTAGGAGAGCTTACAGTTTCACACAGGCTGCAGAGGTCAGAGGCAGGTTGTTGCATGTCAGGAAGAAGGGCTAAGTTTGTTCTTATGTCAATCCTTTGAAAATAAACAACCATGGAGGGGGGGGGAAGCAGCTGTCAACAACTCAAACTGTGTTTAGGGCTAGTGATTATGGCAAAAAAATTGCTAACTATTGCATTACACAAAAGATTGGTGTTTATGCCCATGAATTTGGACAGTTGCTGGACGACATCCTTACCATTTTTAGATTCTCACCATGAGTCATCTTCTTTGATCTGCTGGAGGGTAGGAAGGCTCTACAGTGGGATCTGGACAGGTTGGATAGTTGGGCTGAGGCCAACTGTATGGGATTCAACAAGACTCAGTGCTGGGTCCTGCACTTCAGTCACAAGAACCCCATGCAACGCTACAGGCTTGGGGAAGAGCGGCTGGAGAGCTGCCCGGCAGAAAAGGACCTGGGGGTGTTGGTCAACAGCCGCCTGAACATGAGCCAGCAGTGTGCTCAGGTGGCCAAGGTGGCCAATGGCATCCTGGCCTGTATCAGGAATAGTGTGGCCAGCAGGACCAGGGAGGTGATAGTGCCCCTGTACTCAGCACTGGTGAGGCCGCACCTCAAGTGCTGTGTTCAGTTTTGGGCCCCTCATTACAAGGACATTGAGGTGCTGGAGCGTGTCCAGAGGAGGGCAACGAAGCTGGTGAAGGGCCTAGAGCACAAGTCTTATGGGGAGCGGCTGAGGGAGCTGGGGTGGTTCAATAAGTTCAATAATAGCTTCATTCTTCCTGTTATGTTCAGTGGTAGAAGGATGATCTGTGTCCTAGTGAGTGTAACAGTGGAGGAAAACAGTGTTTGAACAGATGGAGAACCAAAATTTAGCACAGGGTTCATCACTGCCTTTCCTTAGAGTTAACTGAAGGGTAACTGCGGTGTCTTGACCAAGACCAGCTATAACAAATGGCAGAGAATTACTAGGAAGCACGTAAGCTACTGATAGGTAATTAAAATTGTATTTATTTCATAGATTTGCTTTTTGAGTATTAAAATACAGAATATATTGTGAAACTTAACATAGTGTGTGTGTGTTTGAGACCTTCTGTGCCTCCATTAAGGTATGTCCAAAGAAGGGCAACAAAGTTGGTGAAGGGCCTAGAGCACAAGTTCTACGAGGAGCGGCTGAGGGAGCTGGGGTGGTTTAGCCTGGAGAAGAGGAGGCTGAGGGGAGACCTTATTGCTCTCTACAACTACCTGAAAGGAGGCTGTAGCGAGGTGGGGGTCGGTCTCTTCTCCCAAGTAACAAGCGATAGAACGAGAGGAAACGGCCTCAAGCTGCGCCAGGGGAAGTTTAGGTTGGATATTAGGAAAAACTTCTTCACCGAAAGGGTGGTCAGGCACTGGAACAGGCTGCCCAGGGAAGCGGTTGAGTCCCCATCCCTGGAGGTATTTAAAAGACGGGTAGACATGGTGCTTAGGGACATGGTTTAGTGGTGGGCTTGGCAGTGTTAGGTTAATGGTTGGACTCGATGATCTTAAGGGTCTTTTCCAACCTTAACGATTCTATGATTCTATGATACGTACAGGGGGAAAAAAAGTCTCCTTCATGTTTGTCATGTGTCATCTAGAACCTCATCCTGAACCCAGCATTAATACCATAGCTGCAGCCCCTGCCTGGCCCAGAACAAATTATGGCCCTGTCACTTCTGAAAGCACAAAACTTTGTCCAAGAACTACAAATTCAGGAGAGGAAAAAAAAATTAGGTGCCATGTACAAATCCACCAAAATTTAGAGAAAATTATGTAGAGAATTGAAACATCATTAGCACTTTTCATATATTAAGGGAGCCTTAATACTTTCCAACATAGTCTGAACAAGAACTTACTTCTCCCTCTAGAGGATATGAAAATTAGAACAAGGAACCTAAGATTATGTCAAGACCAGGAAAGTAATGAGATGCTAAGGCAGAGGGTCAGCGTTTTTGCTTTGAAAGTCCAGTAGCATTTTAGAAGGACCAAAATTACACCTGTAAAAAGAACGAGTTACAAAGTTCAAAATAAATTCTCAGTTAGCTTTTTGCATTTAAACAGTCTGTGAAGGTGTTTACCACGGAACATTTTAAAAGTTCATTGAGAGTGACAAAACAGTTCCTTTAGGTCCTCCTTCACTCACTGAGTGTCCAAATCCTTTTGTTTCCTCAGTGGGAAAAGGTGAAGACAGGCAGGTCCCTGTCACCAGACAAAAAACCCCTACACACTTTCCCGCCCCAGCGGTCCCCCATCATTCTGCAAGTGCACCCCAGGGGAGAAGCCCAGGGGGAAGGGCACAGAGAGACAAAGCACCTGCCATGTTCTGCATCTGTGCATCATATTTATAGTATCATACTCAAACTGGCTGTACAGTTTTGCAGGTGAAAATAGCAGCTAAAGATTCAGCTGGAGAACCACGTAAGCAATCCAGTATTCTGGAATCCATCTCTGGCCTTTGCACCCCTCATCGTTAGCTTCTCCACCAGCTGTGACCAAAAACTGCAGGACACATCGGTCCTCAGAAAACGTTGGCCTTGCTTCTTTTGTATCTCGAAGGACCACAGGCACGACTCTTGCCTGAGCACACATGCCAAAAGCAAGCATGCAGCCTGCCACAGCTAGTTTTGCATTGTTTAATCAAAATATTTCAGCATGGAAATGAAAACCCTCTAAGGAGACATATCCTTCCATGCAAAGCTGGTTTTACTGGCTTCATCACAGGCAAACCAAATCCACAAAACTCCACCTTCCAATGCTTCTCTTGCTACATATAATAAAATCTATAGTGTGGGAGAAGTGACAAATTAATATCAGCTTGGCACAGACCTCGGAACCGAGATGAGGCCTGATGCCAGCTGCTCAGAGTGCAAACCAGCCATATGGCACTGTGGGACTTCAGAGAGATGGGGCGAGCTGTGATCCCCCCTGAAAACTCCAACACCTCACTGATGAACTTTGTTGGACCTTAGCATATCTTAGCTAGGAGTATCATCCTCCCAGTCCTCCCCCCCCATACCTCTCCTACCACCTCCCAGGGAATGACTTGGGAATGCCCTGGAAGCCAGGATTAATTGCTTTTGTACATTTTTATCTTTGATAGCAGAGCTGTAAATATTCCCACTCTACATACTTAAGCTTTCAGATGTCACTAAATCTTTCAGCCGCAAATTCCCAGAAGCGCATTTTTCCAAGCATCTGACCTGTGCCTGAGAATTTGATGTCTTTCATATGCTCAGCCTGTTCTAAAAAATAATAATAATAATAAAAAAAAATAGCAACATCTCAGATTAGATGGCTAATTTTCAGCCCGTGCTTACCTGCACTGGTGCAAACTCCACAAGCAGCACTCTGCTGCAACCCACCAACAGCCTGCCCTCTGTGTAGAGCGCCTTCTCCTGCCTGTTTTAAACCAATCCTCCGCTAGTTTCAGCTAGTTCCCCTTAGCTTCACTATTTGCAGGGTTTGGTGAAAAGCACTTCTGCATTCACTTTGTCTGCTGTTTTCATGATTTCTTAAACCTCTGTCATCTCACTGCTTTGCTTTCTCCTCTCCAAATGGAGGAGCCTCACTCAGACTTTTCAGTTGCTCCTCACAAGGCAGCTGCTCCATCCCCTCAGCCATGCTTTTCCATGTGCCAACTCGGTGATGCAGAGACCGGAGCTGCAGGCAGCATGTTAAGTTTTAAGATTGGGTCAAACACGTTTTGTCTTCACCTTGAAACCTATATGCTCCTTAAATTAAAATATAACATCATTTTCCAATTGAAAATTTTACCTATAGGGGCTTTGATTTCACAACTGGTGTTTTAGATGTTTAGCGTTTCTACTTGAGTCACAAAGGAGTATTAAAGCAGTTGACAGTTAACTATGCTTTTGCAGCTGTAAAAATTCATAGGGATTGCCTGACAGAATTGGACTCCAATCCATTTTCAGAGAAGACAGATAACAAAACATATGTGCTTTGAAAAACATGTCAGATAATATAAAAAGCCTTGCTTGCAGAAACATTCCCAAAACCACAGTGACAAAGCAATCGAGTTTATGCCATGACCTCAGTACAGATGTTCTCGTTCAAAAGGGGGAAAAAATAGTAGTAATCTGGATGCTCCACTTTTTGACACTGGAACACCCAGCGAGCAGCGGAGCAGAGGAGGGACAGGTTTGCAGTCAACAGAAGGGAATTCTCAGGCTTTGGGGTAGCTCTCACACCCCCACAATTCAGCCTCACTGCTGCAGTAGCCTCTCAGGGTCATCTCCAGGAGCCACAGCCCACCAGTTACCCCACACAGCCCACCTCCCCAGGGTCTGTTTGCTTGTGCCGTGTGCCATCAGGTGAGCTCCACGATGGAGACACTTGCAGTAGCCCACAAGAGACCCTAGAGCCCCCTACCAGCAAGTGCAATCTTGGGGAGAGGAGGGAGGTAGGGGGAAGAGTACAGAAGATAAAGGGGAAGCATTACCTTGAGCTGTTTGTGTCCCAGTTCTTCTTATACGAGTTACTGGCTGGCATTGCTGCCCTGGCAACACTACTCCGTCTGCACAGGTGCCAGCAGCAGGGCACACCACAAACATGCTGCTACAGCAAACAAAGTGAGTGGGCCTCGTCAGATCCTCATCTCTTGGGGGGGGGACACAAAAACCAAAACCTACCTCATCATACATTGATATTAATAGAGCATAACTGAGTATCTGTGCTACTTTGAGGCTTTCTCTTTAGCACAGGATACAAAGTCATGCCATCCCCTCCCCATCCTCCCCACCCCATATGAGACTGGTGCCTTTCGGTAGTTACGTCTAACATTTCTTAACGGCCATTCCCTTGCTTCAGGGATCACCAGAAAGATGGCTCATCTCGTGGTCCTGGCCCAAAGAGCTCCCGGTCCACCCTGTTCCTGTGGACCGCCTCACGTCTATACATCTCAAGCCTGCAATGGCCAGGACGCATGAACTGCACTCAGCCCACCTTGATACGCGCATACCCAGCTGCAACAGCGTCCCCGGGCCATCTGCGCTTGCACAAAGTGGGCTTTTCTGGCATGCTCCACCTCAGGTGCTCTGCAAACACCCTGACTATGTAAACACGCCCTAGAGAAAACACCCGAGGCAGATAGCTCACGCTTGGTGCAGCCTGCGCAGACAGTCCTGCTGCACATCGCTGCCAGCAAGGCTCCAATCCTACATGACTGATTCAGGACCACCTTCGTGCTACAGGGTGGCTAGAGCTAGGCAAACCTGATCAGGCTGTGGTGCACGGCCGGGAGGGAAGACAAGGCTGTGTGGGCTGCGACATTTCCTCTTCCCTCAAGCCGAGATGATAGCAGCCTCCTTCCTCTGAACTGTCTCCTCAGGTAAAGGAGATAAACACCCCCCGGCGGGACACACGCTCTGGCTCTGGGGCTTCCAGGCTCTTTGCCAAGAACTAGCATCTATCCTTGTCTTCAGAGCACCCAGCCCCAATGAAAAGAAGGTTGTCTCTGCCTGACAACCCCCCCCAACTCACGCTGATCAGCCATGGGCCAGTTCCCTGATGGAGTCATCCACTGCTGAGCTACACGAAATTAAAGCGCAGACAGCTTCTTCGAGATTCACTCATGCTTAGCCCACTTCAAAAACGCTGAGGTCTGGCCAATGCACAACCTGTTGCTGGAAGAAGGCAACAGCTCAGACACCCCCGCCCCCCCAACCCCTAGTCCCTACACACACCATAGCCTTGTCACTCGGCAGGAAAAATCCCCAATACAAGGGGATTTCAAGGGCAAAGTGCACAAAGCTGTTACTGTTTCAGTCACCTATGAACACAACCAGTCGGGTTCACGGCAGCCATCACCAAGGCCACCTCTGCCTGATGATGTCACTACACACGCTCCCACGATAGCAAGGAAAAGCAGGAAATAACGCGTTCCTACATCTAGCAGCATCTCGGCCCTTGGTGTTAAGACGAATGGCCATCAACAGCACTCCCTCACCTCTGGGTGTAGGTCTTGCACCTCCTCCTCCCTTCAGTACCCAGTTAGAGGCTGCCCCCTTTCTTGCACCTGATGTAACACCATTTTCCAAAATGCAGATATTTCACCTCAGTCTCCCAACAAACATCCCCACTTGCTGAGGAAACACAAGTCTTGCTTCCCAACATGCTTCAGCAATACTGTCCACACTTACATGCATACTGTACATGAGAGTACTGTCAATCCCTGTATGGACAGGGAGGAAGGGAGCAGAGAGAGAGAGAGAGAGAGAGATGTGGAAGCATTGACCAGTTCCTCTCTTACGAGATTTCCAGCCAAAGGCACCAAAGAGGCTGTGAAGGTCAAACTAGGGAGTGCAATCACGTGTGCAATTGGCCAACATCATCTCTCTTTTGGGTGTGGGAGGTGAGGAGCAGAGAGAAGGAAGCTTCATTCTGCTCCTGGACAACCCATCGTTGTGGGATATCCATTGACGGATAAAAGATGCCCTCCGTCACCAGAGGATGCATGTCCTGTAAGCGTAAATCCCCAGGGCATCAACTCCATCCCTAATGTGGGAGAACATATGAAGACATTGACTGGAATCAGAACCTCTCTCTGTTCTGAAACTGCAGGCAATGGGAAAAGACATCAAATGTGCTACAGCATGAGGAGGACATCTCTCCCAAGATTTGTCAGCCTCAGTGGCCAAAGCAGCTGCCAAGAGGGAAGGTGGTCTGTCTTCAGGATGGTGCCTTTGCCCCAGCCCAAGTAGGTCACTTATGAGCAGAGCTCTGCCAGCTTCTCCCTAATAAAGAACTGGGGCACCTTAGCACAACACGGACTGATAATAGTAAGCCATGCCACAGAGAGGTCCTGCCAAAAGCCTTTACACAGCCTTGAATCTGCACACACGTGATGAATCTTGATGGCAAATGCTCATTTGACCAGCTTACGAAATAGCTGGTTCAAAATACTCTTAAGAGCAACAGTGCCCTATGTTGGGATCCGGGGGGGGGGGGGGGGGGGGGGTCGGGAATAAAAAAAATCAGGCTTTAGTCTGTTCGGGTACACCTGCCTGGTTGCTTCAGAAGGGCACTGGGCAACGAGGACAGTGCCCCCCAAATCACAAAATTCAGCTTTCAGTAAGAAAATACCAAAGGTGATGCAAGCACGGGGAGGCAGCAAAGGCACAATGCCTGCAGGGTTACCCACGGGTGACTGTGGCAGCCTGCAGAGGACAGCTAACTCAGTTTGCTTCCATACTGTGAAGAAGGCATGGGCCTTTGAACCGCCATTCCCCCTCCTCCAAGGATCTGTCTGAATCAAATCACTGCTCTGGAACAAACCGACCTAGCTTATATGCAGTGTGAGGCAGGGGAGTAAGACCCCAGGAACAAACCAATGCAAGTTTAACAACAGGTTAAACCTGCACAGCTAAAGGATTTTAACATGCACAAGTGTTAAACTCATTCTTTCCTATTGAGAAACCCCTGGCACTCTGTTCAAACAATTACAACCGTGTTATTAACAAAACCACCCTCACAGTGAATACTGTATGTATATAAATAAAGGATTTTTAATTTTTAAAAAAGAAAAAAAGATGGTGACTAAATAACCCACAACAAACCATCCCCTTCCCCAAGCCAAAGCTGATTTTATTTGCCTTTCTTCATTTTTGCAGTCT